>NW_024704744.1:30553258-31153258 GCF_018977255.1 Callorhinchus milii | reverse complement strand
GATCATTTTCTGCATATTAATTAGTATGTTCCATCTGCTATATTCCGTCTGCGTGTCATCCACATACGCGGGGTAAACTTCCACATGTATGCGGATGACACGCAAATCTACTTCTTTTCCTTCAATTGTGTCTCCCAGTTTGCTGATGTTCCGTCAGCTGGTTAAGTTAAAACTCTGCCACCCGCATTCTCACCTGCACTAAACTCCATTACCCCAGTCCTTGTCAAACTCCATTGGCTCTCTGTCACAGAGAGGATTGATTTCAAGATGCTCATTCCTGTATATAAATCCCTTCAAACTCTGGCACCCCCCCCATCTCCAACCTACTCTCTCCCTCCACTCGCCTAGCTCTGGCCTTCCCCTCGTCTTCCGGAATCTCCACCCCACCATCAGCAGCCGTGCTTTCAGCCGCTATGCCCCGAAGCTGTGGAACTCTCTCCCTCAATCCCTTCGTCTTGCCCCCTTGTCTCCCCATTTTAGTTCATGCTTGAAGATCTTCCTCTTCGATCGTGCCTATGGTCACCTTCCCCCTGGCTTGGCATCGGCCTCCGCCACTGTTTAGCGCTTCAAGATGCCATCCAGCATGAAGGGCGTTAGATAAATGCAAGTTGTTTTTAAAAACAGGAAAATACACACACACACTTGTGCGTCCATGTAATATTGAACAGCAGCAAAATTGTAATACGTGTGAACGAATGGTTGCCAAGTAGCTCTGAAAAACCAATTTGACTATTCTAAGCAAATATCATCCAAAATACTGCATCGAATTTAATTTGATGTAGCATCCCAACCTTTCTGTAAAGTGAAGTACCTATTTATTAATAGGCGAAGGCAGCAGCTAATTTGCCTACAGAAATGTCCAACAAACAGCCATGAAATGAATGACAATTTTTATTGGGGGTTTGTTAGCCAGGACACCAGGAGAAGCTTCCTTCTCTTTTTGAACAGTGACATGGTTTCAACTACATTGGAAAGTCAGTCTAGGTTACGAGGTCAAAGTCCTTAAGTGGAGCTTGAACTCACAACCTTTCAAATCAAAGGTGAGACTGATCTCAGCTAACACCATCTTTTGAAAAATATTTTATACAAGAGTTATATGTAAGAGTGGAAAGCAATCTGGAAAGCGATCACCCAATCAACTAACAACTGGGTTCCTACTTATGCTAGGTAAACAGAGGCATGTGGCGTAAGGATACTTGCCTAAGGTTTCGCCCTAACAGTGGTTAGTTGGTTACTAGTCCATTCACAAATGCTTAACAAAGTTATCAGTCATAGCATTTGAGGCAAAATGCATGGGTTCATTCACAGGTACAGTTCAATGTTCTGAAGCAAATAGCCCTTTCAGACTAAGTGAAGCCAGCAGTCTCCCGTGGATCAGGAAAAATTAGATTAAAAAGTTGAGCTGTAACTCAATGTTATGAACTACAGCTGTCTCACAAATACAAAAAAGGCAGTTTATAAAAGTTATTGTGGGAAAAAGTTCAAATTTTATTGCACAATAAATAGATTGAGCAATTTGTTTCCACTTACTGCATAATTCAGAGCTGTATAAGGCTAGCATAGCAAATCGTCTATCCATTTGGGTTAACTTCAAACTGATTGTATTAACAGAATAAATGGACAGATGCCCCAGCTAACTGTACTTTCATTCATGCAATGCTGCCACCTCACCAATGGTGCAATGTGTCACTTCTAAACCATGAGAATACATGCTCTGTATTTCTGTATCTTTACTACTTTGAATGCATTTGAATCTTACCTCTGTCTGAACCATATTGATCCTTCTGGAGCGTAACGCTTTCACACAGTTATAGATGTCAACAACTCCTTCCCGTTCTGCCATGTCCAACATAATATCTATAACTATGTAGCAACCTGTTCTTCCCGCCCCGGCACTAAAAAGAGAGAAATAAGTATTATGTTTTCAGACACGAGTCAAAAGCACACATTTCTGAATTACTCTTAGCTCGGTACTAAGAGTTCAACCTAAGAACAAATGTCTTGCTCCTGGTTGAGTTAGATTGTTAAAGTTCATCCCCAACAACCTTCTCATCTTCCCCCCAGGTAAAGTCACTAATACTGAGCTGCAGCTCTACAGTCACAAGCCACATTGGTATCTTGCCTAAGAAACCATTGTTTATGTGTGAACTCAAGTGATGGGTGATTTAGGACTATGTGACCATGGAAGTTATCATAACTGAAGCCTGATCATGTCCGAGATCAACATGCAGAAGCACACACAAAGGATCACTAGATGGCAGTCAGGAAAAGGGAGCTTGGAACGAGACTTTGTTTCTCCAGGGTCACTGAGAACAATTATAGCACAGCCTGATGATCCAAGAGCTGGGTTCGTCTACTGGCTTTTTAACAACTTCAAAGAATTTTTCAAGGGGCCTTTTTTGATCAAAGGTCATATCACATCACACCATCTGCACTTACACTGCAGAGATGTAAACCGATGTCCTAATTTCTCTGGAGGTCTTGGCAGCCAGACTCCATCACAATTTATTTCATATTCTTCTCACCAAACTTATAGTGAAGTTTCTATGCCAATTTGGCATGATTTGGTAAGCCAAACAGTATAAATTGAGGATTGGGAACTTAAGTGTTTACCTTGCATTGAAGTGAGCAGAAAAATAAAACATGCAAATGAAAGTGTGCAGATGATCCTTGCTGCATAAACAGAACAATTAACGTTAGCAAAGAAAGGTTACAATGAAGAACCACTGACCTGCAGTGCACAACAACTGGCCCTGCTCCAGGAGGGTTTGACATTTTCACACGACGAATAAATGCCAGGAGGCCAGTTGCATGGTAAGGAACACCATGGTCAGGCCAGCCAGTGAAGTGAAACTGTTTAACTTCACGAATTTCCTCAAAACCTCGCTAAGAGAAAAAAAAAATGCTAAAATCAGTCCATACGATTCATTCATTTCAAACAGTCGGTTGGATTGAACCCCACATTATGACGATTTAAATAAAACTGACTGGAATACATACAAATGATGTAAACTCCAAAATATTTGATGTCCCTTGCATCTGCACATATTTTCAAATACTTGAAAACATTTCCAGTTTTCAAGTTGAAAACATTTCCAGTTTTCAAGTTGAAAACATTTCCAGTTTTCAAGTTGAAAACATTTCCAGTTTTCAAGTTGAAAACATTTCCAGTTTTCAAGTTGAAAACATTTCCAGTTTTCAAGTTGAAAACATTTCCAGTTTTCAAGTTGAAAACATTTCCAGTTTTCAAGTTGGAAACATTTCCAGTTTTCAAGTTGAAAACATTTCCAGTTTTCAAGTTGGAAACATTTCCAGTTTTCAAGTTGGAAACATTTCCAGTTTTCAAGTTGAAAACATTTCAAGTACTTATCTGTTTAATCATTTGGAGATAAAAGGTTAACCTGCTTGTGATCTGTAATGCACATCAGTTGTTTTCAATTAAGTGACTGCATGTACTATTGGGGTGTCATACAAAACTACAAACAAAGTTAATAACAACAAGATTACATTTGTATAGCACCTTTCACGTTGGGAGGACGTCCCAAGGCGCCAAAACACAGAGGTTGTGAGAACAAGCCAGAGGTTAACACCATATATTGTGCATTTTAAAGATAAGTTAATTTGTCTTGATTAACTGCTTGGTGCTCACTGGCTGTCAATTCATTTTCCTGTGTTCTAAAATACAAATGGCCACACCATATATTTTAGTGATAGATATTTTCACTTGTGTTGTGATTCTGATAGCAAAGAAAGACCACAAAGTGAACTCTAGCAGAATGCAGGTGTGTAAGTAAAATTTACTTTCACATTCCAAAAGACTTTCAGGTACTTTCTTTATATTAATGCTTGCACGAGATTCACAGAAGCAGCCCACACCCCCTACTATTCTAGAAGTGTAACCATTAGAAAATTATGCTTGAAGGCTTAGTTAAGGAAGGTCAGGAGGCTCATGTTGAGCATAAACACCGGCATAGACCAGTTGGGCCGAATGGCCTGTTTCTGTGCTGTATATTCCAATGTATTCTAGCGTATATGGATAATATGTGCCTTTGGAAGTAATGTGCCCATTATGGGTGCAACATGATCCGTATCTAATAACATTATTAAATATATCACCCAATCTTTACAGTAAGATGAAAGTCCATTATATCTGTAAAATCCTTAATTAACTTACAGAAAAAGGGTTCAAAATGACTAAGAATTTGACAAATGCTGGATGCTCTGAAATGGTACATTTATAGAATAAAGTGAGATTTGGTGAAATTTCTGCCTTTCATGTTAGAAGGATATCCCAATGTATTGCTTTTAGTAGGTTTTGAACGCAGGGAGAAAGTTAACAAGGCAATGTGAGTATGGAAGATTGTATCAGAGACAGGGTCAGTGTGATTGAAGGCTCAATAACCCAGGGATACTGATACCAATTGCAAAATCCAGAAATGCTGTCCCAGGAGAAATCTGCTCCACTTACCCTTTCTAATGTAAACGTTCGAACTACATATTCTGCAAGTGGCTCCACTTCCACAAATGTCACTTTGAAATCTCCATAAAGTTCAGTATCATCCGGCCAGTACTTGTAGCATTTGACCTAAAATTTGATAGATAAAAAGAATTGAAAATCTTAAAATTAGCAATCACTTTAAAACAATATTAACTGTGTTCAACGTCTTGGCATCAAATTTCACTGTACACTGGGGTACTGTTGGATCTAATGATATGAACAGTCGTGGGGCTACTTTGTTTTTCTCTTTTTCTTCAGATGATTTCCTAAACTCATCACAATGCTTAAGAGTATCCACACCAGACAGAGATCTACATATTCATGCCACCTAAATGGCAACCTCCTGTGTCTGGAATGGAGTGCATACTCTCTCCCTGGAGATAAGACATTTATTCGACAAAATAAACCATGAGGGAACATCAGTTTTTTTTAAAAAAAGCATAATTTGTTGATTTGCTTTTTCCCATTGAACACAATATTTTTTCTCCTATCAAAAAACTTACTCTTCCAACTTCCACCAGGTTTGTGACCATGACGATACATGCAGATTGTTCCTGCCAAGCCATTCTCCAGAAATCATATACAGTTTCGTGCACGGGCCCTAGAGGAGCAAGGATATGAGGTGTGAGAACAAAGTGAATAAGTGGTAACAGCAATGTTATTTGGCGCAACTTGTCACAACATTGACAATCTGTTTGCTTTTTATTTAAATAAACATGGAATCCTTTCTAAGAGTTTTGAAAAATCCAGATCATCATTTAGAATATAAGTTTCCCTCTTTCTCTTCCCCCTCTTTTTTTTGGTAAGCCGGGTGTATGACACTTGCGAAAACCCTTCACCATGCTTAAAAAGTATCCAAACCGAACTGGGAGTTTCATGCATCCCACCTATACATTGAACTTCAAAAAATACTTATTCGAATGGAATGCTTGCTTTCTCCCAGTAGGGACACATCCTGTGGCCTAAGTCCGGAAAGTATTAGGCAAAGACTGGCAAGACTTGGGAACCGCATAGTGTGCGTTGGGGTACTGCTGGAGTCTAACCAGCTAAACCACATAGCTGGCTATTGAGAACACTGTCTGGCAAGCATTTCCAGCCAAGACCACCCAACCCATTGGGGCTTTAGCTTGCAGGAGTTGAGTGGGATGATTCCCTGCCCCCAGTGACTGATCTGCACTTCCAAATCCTGCTGATGAGCCAATCCGCCCGGCTCAGGAACTGGAATACAGAATCCACCACAAAGGGCTGGTTCGATTCTGACAGTCCGTGCCAGTTCACCTCCAAGGTGACTCTGTTTACAGACCCACCTCTCCATCTCCCGCAGGGAATAATCACAAGTTGGGCGTTTGACATCTGACAAGCCCAGGATGTCAAACACCCACCGAGTGACTATTCTCTTATCCTCTCTTCCCCCTCCAAACAAGATTTTTCAATAATTCTTTTACGTTCACCACATATTCCGAGAACCGAAGAGCAGGCTCACATCAGTGCTGCCATCAGGTTGATAAATCCCCGAAATGCTTCAATTGCTGAAAGCTATTTCAGCTCTTGTCTGATGAAGTGTGCAATTATCATGAATTGTTTCTGCTCATGTGTAAAATCTGTTGGGTTCTGATATAGCCAAGGCTTGAAATGGAGGTGAGATATGCCAAGCTAAAATTGTTTGTAAAAAATGTTTCCTGTAACTGCTCCCTCTTGCACTTGGACCACATTAACGCCTGATACATATTGCACACGGACAAGAAATACTGCAATGGTAATTTTACAAATTGACAGAAAATCAATTAATATTTTTGTATTATTTACTTTTAGAAACACTTCAAATTCCTTAAACTAAATATGCGTTAATCAAAAGAGAGAGATTTTAATTATTCCAAAAAAAGAGGTAAGCATCAACTGAACCTGAAACTTGAGCAGATTAGAAATCCGAATATGTCAATTTATTGCAGGGTTCTTATGAACGTTTACCAACTGCTTATAAAGGTCATTCATCATTCCCCTCCCCCACCCACCAAGCCACTTTGGGTCATTTTAATAGAGTTTATTAAAGGTCCCCTAGATAAAAAGAACTGGAGAAACCCTTCCCCAGCCCGCTAAATTTTAGTTAGTTATTGGTGGTATGTCAACCTGAGCTGGGCAATAGTTCAAAGCATGACACTAGACATTCCAGACAGTGAATCTGGGAATTACAGCAAACTACAGTGGTTCCCATTATAATACGATGGTTGAGATCCATAAAATCCCAACTTGTGCTATATAGAGGCACCGTTAACTGGTTTCACTGTTCATGTGTGCGGTTGGCAGGTTTGCTCCCTGCACGCCAATCAGTTCACATCAGAAGGACATTTCAAGTTCTTCACAAGATTTACTTTAAAGTGTAGTGACCACGTGATTTGTAGGTGAACCCAGTAGTACATTTGTGGCCAGCAATATTCCATGGTCAGGAAATAAATGGTCAACCTCCCTTCTCTTTTTGAATAATGCCATGGGATCATTAACATCCAATTGAACAGGTAGACAGGATCTTGTTTAAATGCCTCATCTGAAAGATGGCACCTCCGACAATGCATTACACCTCCAGGACTGTTTTAGAGTGTCAGTTTTTGAAAGTAAATTCAAAAATCGAGTATGGGGCTTGAAGCCAGTACTTCCTGACTCAGAGGCAAGAGTGCTACCAACTGAGCCAGGCTGGAACATGCTCAAATGAACAAGAAGCAAGAGGGTTTATTTTAGTAAACGGAGGCGATAGACATGTAGAAAAACTACTTATATGCACAGATTGTACAAGAAACAACGAACCAGAAAAGGTTTTAGAAACTAAAGAGATTCAGACTCGGTCACAACAAATTTACATTTATATAGAGATTTTCATGTCAGGATGACATCCCAAAGCACTGAAGTCGTTACATTTAGATATACAGATACATTGAAAACATCATGTTGGAATTTGGATGCATAGACTAGATGCATTGATGAATCTTTTCCTGCCTGAAAGTGTTACTATTACGTTATGTTAAGGCATTTGGTCTTTTCAATTTACAAAAAAAGACTGACATGCATTGTGAAACACTCGTTGCTCAAAAGCAGTAAAGGTGAATTTCCATTATATTTCAAACCTCTAAAAATAAGAACCTACAGTTGTCATATAAATAAATCAAAAATGATCAATTGTTAATAATAATAATCATCCTTCAATTTGACAGAGCTCCTCTATAAAGTCAAAAAAATTCACAGGTGTGGTGCCTACATATTTGTAGGCAAACAATTGTTGCAAACAATTATAGAGTTACTTGAATTTTGCTATCATTCATATCAAAGAGTTGACACAAAGGTTATATTTTATCCTAATTATTACTAGGTTCATAGTTTAAATTCAGAGGTGCCAGAATAAATGGCTTTTGTAGTAATTTATACAATATAATTTAGGATTGCAACATTACATTACACATAATGAAAATGAGTTATTCAAGTTATAGCTAGTCAAAGAAATAACTCTTACCTTGTGTAGCTATGTAATGGCTTGGTCTGTGATAGCCCTATAAATGATACAAAGCTTTGTAAGTCCACATCATCTGCATTACTGCCAATGATCAAATCAATTCAACCTGGAGACATTTACAACTTGTACTGTTAAACTTCACTGATCCACCTACAACCTCCAAACTTCTGCTGTCAAGTGAAAACCTGCTCTCCAATGTCCAATGAGTTTCAGCACATTTGCCTTGCTGTACAATGACTAAAAGGGCCATTACTACCTTGGAGTCTAATTAATCAGGAACTGTTTAGCAACTGGGAGGGATCAATTTGTTTCAATTAACAGATTGCTTAAAGCACTGATGCAAGATGATGCCCAGGTCTACAAATTTATTTCCCTGCTTTAACACCCACTGTATTAAAATAAAATGACACGTTAGTAACTAGAGGACCTATACACTTTGGTATTCAAACTCTCTCTATAGGAAATATTAACAGAGGGCTTCTACCCAGACGTCTGTCCAGATTATAGCCAAAGAAGCTGTGACCAATTTACATTAATGAGGCCATGTTTCCCAGGCTATAAAGTGTTAACCCTTTTGTCTCCATCATATCAAATTAAAAAAGTTATACCGAAGTGAAACAATGTTTTGTTAGAAGACGAAAAACCCAGTAAGGTAAAAGGATCACACATCAAAACTGAATAACTATTGCAAAGCCAGAAAATTTTAAATATATAAGAAGATTTGAATAATAAAATTGCAGTTACTTTATAGGGGAGGGAAAGGAATAGAGAAAGATTATGGTGCATTAAATTCCTAGTCTAAAATATGATCCAACATTTAAATAAAACATGAACCTGACATTTGTTTTAGGATATTGAAAGGGATATATTTTTAAAAAAAGTAATGTGTAATTTTAATCAGCATGATCCAAATATAATCTTGGCTATTCTACACACGTCTGCCTTCCAGGATTTCAGAAGACATTATGCTGAGTCAAATGACACACACTATGGAAAATGCTGCTGGGTGGGAAGCATTAAAAAATGAATGGAGCATAAAAAATTTAATGTGGTGAATAGTTCCAATTCAAAAATTAACTATGTTGAATAAAATCTTTTGGAACCCTTTCTTAGACATTTCTCTTGCAAATGGGATAGGAGTGCCAGCACTAAATTAAAAACTGGCACTTTTATTGCCAAGCATCAATAAGCCACAGCTTTGCTGTATGCAACTTGCCCGTTTTTCACTTTTTCCGTGTATCCTACAGGCAAGGATCGAATCTTAAACTGACTGGGGATTTCAAGTGAATGAAACTCTTTGCATGTATAATAGCAAGTCACTTCAAATTTATTTTCTGCTAAAATTACTGCCAACAACTGCAAGATTATGAACCAAAAGCTCATCTCGAGTACTCAGAAAGGAACAATTACGTGCTCTTCAGTGATCATAAGCGATCAAGACTTGGTGCGACAAATGTAAAGGTTGAGGTTCAATACTTGCACTGCTGGGCTGAACCCAGCAGTGGTGCTGAGGGAGCCACCGGGCAGAGGTCAGTCACTTCCTCATGAGTGAGAGGGAAAATAATAGGCAGTATTCACGAAGGAATGAGCCTCACTCATTCAGCACTAAATTATGTGTGGTCCAGCAAGGCTGAGGACAAAAGATGCCCAATTTTTTAAAAAAAATGTCAATCTTTCTTCCATATTCACTGAAGAAATTTGTAGTGGGACTTACTCATTTCTAAATTATGGATAGTTGTTGATTCAGATTTCACGATTGACAGGCTGGAGTTTGAGTAAACATTCAAATATAAATAATACTTATAGACAAAAACAATGCTAGAGAAAGCTGCATGAATCATTTAAAACATAATAAATTTTGCAATGCAAACTGAAAGGATAATGCTCAAAAATGCTATATGAAAATTTTTTTTTCAATGGTTGCACACCATTTGCTATGATAAATATCACATGGACCACAAATTACATCCTATTTTAAACCTCTCTAATTTAGCAACCAAGATTCTCATGTCTGAAACAAGCCACTCATTGAATTTAGTGCAAAAACTGACTTTTTAAAAAGATACTTGGATTTGAGTATGAACTTGATATTCAAGGAATTACATAGAATGCTACAGCAGGCAATTCAGACCAACCAAACCACACTGGTATTTATACTCCATATGAGCTTCCACCCCTCCTAATCTCCTCTCCAATATACCTCAATTCCCCTTCCTCTCACAAAAGTTTCAGTATGCATTCAGGTACCAATTTGACATTCAGGTACAAAAGACTACAACTAAAAGAGGATAAAAAAAATGTTTATCCAATATGGATTTGGACCTGCATCAAAGTGCTGAAAAGTACAATATTCAAAACAACATCCCCCAGCTGTAAGCCATGTTTTAGGATGACAAGTTGGCATCCTAATGTGCTCTTTCCTTTCAGCAACTGGAAAGAGGGACAAAGTGATCACGTTTTATTCAATTTAGTTAATTTTTTAATTTTATGATTCTTTAATAAAATGATTTCAGTTATCTTTTGAGACGACAAGTTACAGTGAGCCTAGCTGACTTTGACAACAAAACATAGTGGCATTGTACTGTTGTAAAATTTACATGAATGATTCAGAGCGATATTCTGTTGTCCATTAATGACCAATAGATTCAGATATGACGTTTAATGGGGAGGGAAAGGCAGCGGTTCTAACATGAAGTAAACTGTTTTCACTGAATCCGGTATTTTGCTCACATAACATTTTTCTACAAAATCATGTGTTACGCAGTGGAATGCAGAGGGAGCTGAAGCAATAAAGAAAACAAAAATAATACATTTTCTATTGAAATTACTGTGCTTTTCATCGAGCATGGTTTCTCATGCACAAATCCATTGAAGGATTTTTTCAGGTCAAGAAAGCATGAAGCCATTTCGTATAAAACAAGAGTTTTGTAGCAATACTGTGCAAAAAACACACAGTAATGATTATCTATATGCACTTACAAGTCTGCCTATTAGTGCTACCTTCTCAAATTATAAATAGATTTCAATTTAGGTTCACAAGGGTCACAAGATAGGATACTGTGCTTTTTATAATAGCTAATGATCTAATTGATAGGAATTGAGTATACTGAAAGGTTACCAAAGACCTGAAAATATTAAAACACAGGTATTAACTTCATTTAAATTCTAAATTCTAAATGTAATACAGCTACACAAGACGTATGAATGATGAATAATTAATCATGCATGATTACACCTCTTCATTCTCTTCATAACATGTTCATTTTGCCATGGCTTATTGGCATTGCTAGTCACATTCAAGGAAACATTTCACAACTTCAATTCTCCGAATTTTAAGCGACTAAACATGCTGGTGGTAAAATGACACTGCAGTTGGTGATAAACGAGATGTATAGTCCCTCTTAAATCTAATGTACTACAGAATTGATTTTGCATATTAAGAAATCCATGCCGAATATAAACCAATTGTTTTTTTAATTCAGCAGAAATATGTACTTTTACACTGTGGTCTTTTTTCCACATCAGCACGTTATTGTACATTATAACACCCAGGAAACATGCAGATTTGTACTTCTTATGAGACTCTGTGTGGCCAATTTAATTTATTTTATGAGGAGAATAAAGTGGTTATACTCAGTTATTTTCATGGGTGCTGATTGTTTTAGTAACATATTGGTATCTAAAATGAACTAGTATATAAAACTGATAAATAAAACACAACTCTAGCTTTTTCACAGTGATACTTACATCCCTGTACAGCCATATCTACAGCCCAAACCAAAGCCAGATGTGAAAGAAAGCACAACAGTGTCAGTGAGTGCTAGCAAATCTAATTCACAAGGTGCACATTTTAAGAGTTGCAATTTTTCTTTTAGACAAAACACAGAAAAAGAGTTTTAAATGCAAAAGTATATTTTTAGGAAATGTATCTTAAACACTTACATCAATATAATTTGCATTTATGTAATCAGATGTTGGATCATCTTCTAGTGGCTGCAAAATAACTCTGGAATGGTCATCTGAAACAAACAAAAGGAACCATTTATTTCTGTCTCATTTAATTTAGAAATGTGCAACAATCCATGCTCATGATCCAATTTATTCAAAATGTAAAGTGAAGAATCTCCTGTCTTTCTCTCTCTCCTTTCAAATTAATCAACATAAATGTTAAAGTCATGATCAACTAAAGACCAAATTTTAATCTAATTTAAAAAGTAATTTTGAGCTTTTCGATTGCTCAGCAAGTTTATGTAGTGAGCAGCTGAGCCATACAAACAAGTTGAGTCCCTGGTCTGATCGAGAATTTGTGCTGACTTGGCTCATCTCAGCCAGTACACCAGCTACAGTTGGCAATCTGCACAGCCAAGTTAGGAAGAGGAAACAGACACTGAGTTCCAGCTCCTGATGAGTTTCCAGAAATCCCAAATAGAGAGTGGGAGAAAGAGAGGGAGACTGTGTATATGTGGGGAAACAAGCTTAGTTTATAAAGCATTCCATGGATTATGATCACTTGTGCGAGGTTGGGCATGTGGAACTACATATTCGCTCACAAAACGCAGGCACTACACTTTACAGTGTATCCTGCAAAGTGCTATAGGACATCCTCCTGACATGAAAGGTACTATACCAAATATAAATCAATTTACTGTAGAAGTAATGCTACACATTTGCCTTATTTCTTTTGTTATTTCTTTTAATATGGAAGTACAGTTGTCATAATGTAAGAGTGAATAGTGATACATTATTTCCACTGGTTAGTAACCAAAACGCAACCATTTCAGATAATCACAAAAGAAAACAAAAGATTTGAAATAAATTGTAGGAAAGTGGAATTATCTACCACAAACCATAGTTGGAAGAGAATCCATAGATGCTTTTGAAAGGGAATTAGATTGCTGATTGAAAAAGAGGAACAATAAATGGTTTTGTTATGTGGGATTAGACTAGGCAGCTCATATGGAGAAAACACCAACACAGACTCGATTGGCAGATGGGTGCTGTGCTGTGACGTTCTCTGAATCTCTTTGAAATGCAGACTATAAACGCTTTTCCTTGTAGGATATGCCATTCCCCTCCAACAACCCACTTCATGATTTGTTGCAGAAAAGGCACATTAAAGCTGTTTTCAACATATCAGAGGTCAGTTTTTAATTTGATCCAATAAGAGACAAAAAGTTAGATTTACTGGAAAATTTAGGAAAGAAAATATAGTCAGTGAATACAACAACAACATACTGTGGAAAACAATCACTCTCATTAATAATCATGCATTGCCGTGCATCTGATACAAATGCAAATTATGAAGACTGGACATTCATCTTGTGAGGTGCCAGCTTTATATATATATTCAGTTACGAGGATTTCCTTTTAAGTCATCACAAACGGCATACAAATTATTTTCTAAATATGAAATTTAAATGTTGAATGGAATATTGCATGCTTATACATTTCTCTCTGGAGAAATCATGCAGACTAAACTCAGGATCAAACAGTGATCATTACTCATAAATGTCTTAATATTAACAACAACTTGTATTTATATAGCTCCCTTCATGCTGGACGGTATCTCAGTGCACTTGTGCATACATCACGTACACCACATGTAATGAAAACAGTTTACAGCCAATGACAACAGTTTATAAATTATAGCCCTTAGCTGCTTACATGTCCACTTACAAGCTATGATATTTCCATAGCGATTTTTGGTTCTGTTCTGATCTTGCTTAGCAATGTCCCACGATGCAGACTGACCTTCAAAGAAGCTCTGCAAAAAATGAATAGTTTTTGTTAAAAGACCAATTCAAACTTGTTCACTTATCATTTTGCATCAAATCTTCCATTTGCAATCTCCTGTCTATTTGTTAGACCACATCAATTACAGCAATTGCATAATCTCATCAATACATTAAGTGATTATGAAATGTTACATTATGACTGGAATGGAAAATAGTTCTTATGATAAAATATCAGCTTAGACTGTTTGTGGCTCAAGTGAATGCTCATTGTTTTTATATATACTGCTTAGCAACTTTATATCTATGCTGTGTTTCAGACACAAAGAGATAGCAAATTACCAATGTAAGAGCCCAGTTGTGCATTCAAGATGAATGCTTGAAATAGTCCAAACAATCTAAGAATATAACAACTAATGGTATCAAACTGGTACATCTAAGTATGATATAAACCCGTGGGTGTTGACTGAAATAACTACTCACTTCTGCCAAATTGATTATCATGTTATTTGATATGAAGCAGTTTTACCAATTCATTGAATGAATGGTCTTTGAGATCTTGTCACTGGCACCTCACAAAATAGCTGAAGTTTACAAGCTTGTACAAGATTTACAATAGAATAACTAACTAGTTTTAGACAATTAGGTCTTACTTGTATAAACACGTGCAATCTGAACAGTTGTGACAGATGCTCATTTCCATAATGAACCTAGGTCAACTCAAGGACAGCATGGTTCATGAGGTCACCTTGATATTTATTTCACTTTACTATGAGTGGACAGACAACATGCTCTTGAAGGCTATAGATTAACACTCATTTGCATAATAACCAGATAAAACCCACAACAATAAATTGGTCACTTTAATCCACGAGTGTTTGTGGGCCACAGCTGTGCGCAATTGGCTGCTGCATTTTGCCCACAAATGTAGAGGCAATTCAGTTTACAGTATATTCTGTGAAGCGCTTTGAGATGTCTAGAAGACGTGAAAAGCGCTGTATCAAAGGCAAGGATTATTATTTATTTATAACGATCTTTATGTTTACATGTGTTTGGTAAGGTAGTCTTCTTGAAACAAGGAAAATACCAACAATACTTGTAGATTATTTTTCCCATTTACCCTGCCCCATCTACCTTATCAATTGGTATGGTGTGAGTGAGCTAAGTTGAGGTTGATTGCTGTCTACTCTGCAGTGCATATTGACTGTTCTGGATGCAAGCTACCTCTCCATCTCTGTCCCCCTCTTACACGTTTCACTCATTTCCCCAACTCTCTGACTGTCTTTTGTAATCTCCTCATGCTGCCCTATCCTTTTCCTGATTTATCTCACCTTGCCTGTTTTAGACTCCTACCTATCCATCACTGCTCCCTCCCTCTCACTTCCATTCTGTCGCTATCCCAGCTATTCCATTGTGGGTGAACTTCCACATTGACATCCTCTGCCATGTACACCTCTTAGAGCAGCTTCATTTTTCTTTACTGTCTCAAGGCCCACCTCTTCACAGTGCATCTCTCCAAATGCAGTGTGCCCCCAGGTTCTTTCATGTGAAAGGTGGTACAGTAATGCAAGTATTTAGGGTTATTTAAGAGTGCCTGTTATTTTCTCCTTACACATATATTTACACATGGTTAGCAGAACAGACAACTTAAACCCCAATATCTACACCTGTCAGAATATATATGTTGTTACAGTATACAGCATTCTGTTATTTTATATACTAATGTGAGCAACATTCTATTTCACAAGTCTATGATGCAATTTAAAATAAAATAAAATAAATAAAGATAAAAGGTAGAAGGGGGAGAAGGAAGATAAACTC
This sequence comes from Callorhinchus milii, assembly GCF_018977255.1. Lineage (NCBI taxonomy): Eukaryota > Metazoa > Chordata > Chondrichthyes > Chimaeriformes > Callorhinchidae > Callorhinchus > Callorhinchus milii. The sequence goes on along the minus strand of NW_024704744.1, from coordinate 31,137,708 downwards.
TGCAGTCATTTCAGAGTGTTTTCCTTTAAAAGGCTGATGGATTGTTCAAGTCAATGTGCAAGATCCGATACAAGATTATTATTTGCATGTATCCCTCATATCAAGTGTTAGTAGCGCTATTTAGAAAATTTGCTTGAGCAAACAGGAAATTGCACAGAAACAATAGATATCTACGGGAAGTATGGTCAGTAAAATGACTGCTGACAGCACAGTGTTACATTATTTCAAACAGTTCCAAGGCTGAGGTTTTAACATGTTAACATGCTGAACAAATTTTTTGAAGTGGTAATATAGCAAAGAAACCAATATGTTTTACTGCAGTACTCAAAACACAGCCTATACTGACTCCATACCTGTGACTGTGGAAGAGATCTTTGTTATTCTGTATCATAAAATCAGATAGACCATTTTATAGAAAGGTTGCTTAAAATAATTAGAGTAGTTAGCACCATATTAAAGTGAATCCCCTTCCTTAATTTATAAACGCAACTTTTTTTTAAAAGTTTAAAAGGCTGGGTAGGACAAGACTGCCTGGACTGCCTATAAATTAAAATAATTGAATGCATTTCACCGTTAATAAAGAGCATCACAACTGTTAAGACTTTTTGAAGATAGGATGTACTGTAAAACCTCAAAAGATCATACTTCAAATGACACTAACTATGCAGTCTTTGGGCTGTTCATTCTCAGTCCTTGAGTTTTATGGATTGGTAATAGTGAAGAAAGTATTGCATTTATATGCAGAGCATCAAAAGAAGTATAGACTATTGGCTGATTGCAGAAGAACCTCAGCCTTCTATCGGCTGTGCAAGGTCATTCAGCACGGAAGAAAATGAGACATGAATCAACTATCAATGTCATGCCCAGAACCAATATGACATTTTCACAAACATTCCTGAAGTTCTGTGCACTGTTATTCCTCATTTGCATTGTATTTACCCTTCCATCTACGTCACACTAGCATGCAAATGCATCAAACACCAAACAGGATAACATGGTCTAAATTAAAGATAACGGAAAACAAAATGCTATTTAAAAAAGCACTGAATATTAACAGAATGGTTTGTGTCATGTACAAATACGCTGCCATGAGAGTGAAGCTGTAAATCAACCTCTGTGTGCTATTAGCATTCATGAAGCGCTCAAATATCGTTCTTCAGCTATTTATCACCAGAGAAACTGCTTGATTGAAAAGACAACCTTGTAACTGTCTCGCCCTTTTTGGAGGTGGGAAAGAAACAGTGTCAATCTTTACCATTATATTACCAAGCTTCTCATTCAAGCTCTGAGAAATGACATTTTTTCATCAAGGAATATATTTAGCTACAGAGCCAACTTTAACCTCAGCCACGGTCTGACATGACCATGAAACATCCCTGATTGGACACTTGCTACAGAGTAGCATTGCTTGGAGAAAGGAGAAATGATTTGTATTTCATACAGAATGTTATATCAGACACAGAATTAAATATTGCTGGAAACAGGAGTTCAAATTGACCTGAACACATGTCATGAGATCACATGAAGTTGATGAAAGCCCTTTGGCCCATTTGATGCAGAATCTGTTTCATAAATAAGTCCATTGTTCTGACTTCCAACATCCTCCTGGTAACTTGTCCTGCTCCTGAGCACCCTCTACAGAAAGAAACCCTCCCCAGCGTCTGCCTTAAAATTGTCCTTCACAACTCTGAACTTGTGCTTGGCTTATGTAGGCCACATGTAAAAAGCTCAGTTTTAAGGTTGTGCTTGACTTATGTAGGCCACATGTAAAAAGCTCAGTTTTAAGGTAATGCTGGATCTCAGTGACTTTTTATTCATGAACAAATTTTACAAAATACATACCTCATATTCCTCTTTAAAACCATAACCTTCTGATGTCTTCATCAAGTTAATGTGCTGCAGCAGGTCTGCGACACGGATAGCAGGATGCAGTTGACCGGTTTGATACGGAGACTCTGTGGGGTCACAGTGATATCGGGGAACATCCAAAAGTCGGCTGGACTCTGCTACCACGGTATGGTTTTCATCTTGAATGAAGAAAATAATAATTGCCATTTAATTACGTGCAACACTTCTCAATACTACACGATCGGAGTCTGGAGGCACATCACGAACAGGTGTAACTTGAGGTGGGCGGAATCTGCAATACACTGCGTGGTTGTAAAAGTGAGTGCAGCATCAGGTACAAAGCATCATTTTTGAACAAGGTGTAGTACCTATAACCTTACTCTTCAAAATACAAATCAGAGTTGCAATACTTACCAGCAATAGGCACTGCAGACCAACAGATGGAGCAGTAAGAAACACAGATAAGTAAGTTTAGAGTGACATATTCCAAACACACCCACATTACCAAAATAACTGTTTAATGTAACCCGATTATACATTTTTACTTTGAATTCACCTTTTTTTTTAAAAAAAAGACCAAATCTAAACAAAATTGTTGCCTCGGGTTGATCCAAGGATCACTTCGCAATGAAATGGATGGTATCTGTAGGTTGCCTTGGGACTTCCTCCCGACGTGAAAGGCACTATGCAAATGTAATTTTGTTGTTGTTGTTGTTGCAACATTGCAATCTAAAACATAATCAAGGCTCCAGAGTACTGCAGCAGTGAAGATCAAGTGGTTTAGAACAGTCATCTGAAGAGGATTAGAATCCTGCAGCACAACTTTGTGAGACTTGGTTTTACTTATTTTATGACAATTTCTAAGATTTATTTCTTTATTGCAGCCGCACTGGACTAGTGAGAGCTGACAGTGTACATTATTGTTCTTGCTCTATAATGTATTCAGAAAAGACCAATACTTTGTTGCATTAAAAGAGCATTAACAATTGAAGTCTTAAATGATAAATATTGTTAAGACATCGCATGCAATGCACAATCATGCGTAGCATACAGTTCCATCACAAAACACGAGTAACAGTACTTGCAAATTATCAAATAACCTATTTCAGCAAAAATAGAATTAAATGCTGCTTCTAATAATTACTCTTCATTCTCTATGAAACAACTATTATGTCATTATTGGTTAACATTACTCTCAACCATTCCATCAATAACAATTGAAAATAAATTGCTGAGGGTAAGAATCGTTTCAAGAGGGAATCACTTGCACCATTGAACCAAAGGGTTCACAGGCCAGTTTGACAGAAGTGTCAACAAATAAGAGTTAATTTAGCAAAACATTTGTTATTTATCACATCAAATCTCCTTGTATGTCTGATGGAGATTTCTCCCCTCGGACACAGTGCTCAATGGTGATGCCCATGAAGCCAAGTCTTCTTTGGATCCCTGGCTCACGTTATGGCATTTGACTGGCTACTCTCGCGTTATCTCACTAAATGACAGTCAAATACCAAAATCCAGAAGTTCAATAGCATTGCTTCACAATGTAGCCAGTGAGAACATCGTGGTGAGGGGGAGTTCACATCCAACAAATCTTGGGGACATTTGAAGTGAAATCAAATGTATCACTATATTGACCCCATTTTCCATGTATTTTACACTTCAATGATGCCTATTTCCCATGGTTCTGCATGATCGCACTGGCTTAAAAATCTCATCACTACTGCCACCTTATCACAGTAAATGAAAGATGCCATGAAATCTTTGGTGCTATTCAATTAAAATAGGGGAATGCTGCTGCAATCCATTCTAATTGGATTTTATGTAGAAAATTCTTAAAAACAGATAGGGCAATCCTGTCCCCAGAGAAAAATAAAGCAAACTCAGCAAAGCTAGCTGACCCGCATATTGTATTTCAGTGCTGAGATTTTTAAATATTTAAATTTTTTTCAACTTTAATAAGACTTGTCTTGGAATTGATTATTCGTGCAAGAGCTGTAACAGGTTATTTTGTTTATTAGATTTTCTGCCTTAAGCTAAGGTAAAAGCTCTGTGACAGAAGCTCTGCATTATATGTGTTCAGCTGTTTGAATGAGCATGGCAAGCTAAAATAGTTATAATCTTGCTATTTATAATCTTGCGCTTCACCCACGAAAAAAACAATCAATTCACTCTACAGTATATTCTGTGAAGCACTTTGAGGTGTCTAGAAGAGTTGATAAGCCACTATATCAAATGCAAGGATTATTATTCTTAAGGAAAGCTTTCTTAAAAAGTAAAGGATTGGATTAAGCATCAATGGAAATTCCCAGGATCAAAATCCAGGTTTTTCCAACAGCCTTTATATTGTGTGTGTGTGTGTGTGTGTGCGTGTGTGTGTATGGAGTGGGGGGGGGGAGATGCGAGTCTACATAAATGAGTAGGTTGCAGCAGTCTTGTATTAAGTACATGCTGGTTGAGCCAAGTTGTTTATGGAGTCCTGATTCAAAACATTGTAGATGGAAAAAAAGGTTTTAAAAGAAAAAAACTTTCTAAAGGATAAACTAATGATCATTTGTCCAAAAAGTACTTACACAAATAAGGGCCCTAGGAATATCTAATTATTATTGGTATAGACTTGGTCCTTCCGGCTCTCCTCCTTCCCCCCCACACCCTCCTTCCCCTCATACAACTGGAATTGCTGGTATCCCATGAGAAGGAAACAAAGAACACCCAGGGGCACTGTGCTTTTAAGAGGTTCTGCCAGTGCATTAGAGTGCTGCTCGGGTATGTAATGCTCCATTGTATATAAGGTAGGTAGTCTTTCATATTGACTAGCTCCAATATAAAAAAAATTAGATTCCATTTGTATTCAATGTTAAAACACAAAGAAATGTAGAACAGCCAGCATGACTAATTTGCTCTGCTCTACTTCGTGGAATTGAACAGTGCTAAAGCAAGATGCAATGTGATGGTGAATATGCTATGGATGTTGACTCAAAGCAGCTGAGGAGTGGCGAGTGAGGACATTTATTCTAGGACTGGTAAACAATGGGTCTGCGGCACACCAGATGGGGAGAGAATGGATAAGCTATATCTCCGGGTAATCCAATTGTTTTAGTAGAGGAAGAGAGCAAACATGTTGTTGTGTATGAACAGCTTGCCATAATTTGTTTCCACATGAACACAACAGAATGATCCTCTGCACTGCAGTGCAATAACCCTCGATCTCCTGAAATGGAAAGTTCCTTTGGACTTCTCACCAGTTTCCAAATCATCATGATTTCTCTTGGAACTTTCTACAGGCCAAGCAAAATCTTATTTTAGGTCTTTGTGCCTAGCAGAATTATTATTATTACTTACATACAATGGACAGGGGGTGACTGCCTGACTGAAATGACACTGCAATGGTATGAAGGCAATGTATCCCCTCCCCCCATTCCAACCCCCTGGGATTGCAGCAATACCTATTTCTATAAGAAATGAATGTAATTTGAGATAGCAATGGCAATTGTAAAATTCCAATGCATTTTTGGTTAGTTGCAAGAATAGTTTCATTCAAAATTGAAAGCACTTTTTCCCCATTCCTCCCTTGGGGTAAAAGTCTAGACACTTGACAATTCCATTTAGATAATAAAAGGAAAAAGCTGGAAATGCACAGCAGCAGACCAGTATCAGGAACAGAAGGACATGTTTAAGACCAGGCTTAATGAAAAGTCACACATGAAACATGAACCTAACTTTTGCTTTCAGATGCAGACTAATCAGATGAGCATTTTGTTTTCAATCTCATTTTATAACTGTTGAGATTTTTTCCCTTCAGGTCCCCCTCCCCGCATAAGCTCTTACCATCTCCTGTTTGAATCCACACACAGATACCATCTTTCTTACTCCATCAAACATGCATAGCTTGTTTACAAAGCTATTAAGCATGCATAAAACACAAGTCATGCATTAGTTGAGGAGGTAGGGCTCAGTCCTCACCTAACACAGCAGTCGGAACAAGCGGATCATTAGGCACTGTAGGAAAATAAAGCTCATGAAGAAACAGCTAATCAACTGTTTTTCTTGTTAGGTGAGAGAAGAATAGCTTAAACATGCGGATAGTACAAATGAACACACAGTTTGATTATATTACACATTTAAGTAAGTCAACATAAAATAATTCAATTAGTGGATGCCTCAGTAATGTTCCTAAAATACATTCAGTGGTGGTTATGAAGTTTTGAAATCTTACCCAAAGACCTGAGCTAACCAAGGCAAACTATACAGGGGAATTTCTTGTGTGTGAGATTAAGATAAATTATCAATGATCAAGTACATTTGTAAAATAAAGCAGGTATTCATTATAAGAAAAATTAACAAAGGCTAAACTATTATAATGTCTTAATTGGCTTAACGTTTATGTGTTTTTAAATTCAAAATAACCTGTTAAAAACAAAATGACAAGCTGATTTGAATGATTTTCCAGACTATACAAATGTCACAGACTATGGCATTTAGTTTACATCTTTATTGAGAATGTTTTATCTTACCTGATTCTGAAAAATTGAAATCTTTTAGAGACTGGATTACACATCACACTAAACAAGGTTAATTTCAACTTCTGAGTTAACAACCATTAACTGCATTTAACACCTTCCAATCTTTAGCAACTGAAATTGTTGCCGGGCAGCCTGGAACAACAAGCCAGACACTTATCATTTTCTTTTTTGAGAACTTTAAAATTTGGAAAATATTTGTCGTATGCCAGAAGCTCCAGCAATCCCAGACGAAGATGAGTGTTGGAAACCAGGCCTTGGTCAACATTTAAACTTATTTCACCAGTTTCAGCAGACCTGCACTCAGATGAAACTTCTCATCTCATCTGAAGGATAGCACCTCTGACAATGCAACTCTCCCCTTCTGCTGGATGAAGTATTACGAGTCCATGAGCTCAATGTGCTAATTTAGTACTTGGAACCACAAATATTCTGACTCAGAGGCTAAAGGGCTACCAACTGGTTCCACGTGAGAAGTAACCCAGATGAGACCATCTCAGTCAAGATCTGAGAAAGCCGCACTGACGATAATGAATCGGTGCATAATCTCCAAGCCTTTGGAATCCTGAAAAACACTTTAACTCACCAAATAAACTCTCAACTTCTCTGATTTAAGCTTGAGTGTGGCAATATGCTGTGTTACAAGCATGACCCTAAACGTTTTTACATAACTTATAGTGAATAAAATAACTATAAGCATAAAAATCCAATCAGCAATTTGTTAAATAACATAGGCGTGTAACAAAAGTATACATTGGTAACATCGTGAGAGGTTTCATCAGCCTAGAGTGTTGCGAGGCCAGGGCCAATAAGTTTTGTGCATTCATTTTCCTTGACTTTCCAAATTACATTAATACTCGTATGTAAATTTGACACAAAAATCATAGCATAGACCAGCTAATTCACACTCATACTCAATTACACTGTCTCTGCTGAGACCCAGCTAAGCGGGTAACTCAATGCTGAGCAGCACTGTGCTGGCTCCAGTTCAACAGTTGACAGAGTGACCCAGGAACCAAACCCCATTTGCTTACTGGAGCCAGTGGGGTTAGGGTTAGGGTTAAACTGTTAAGCTCTTGAGTTGGTAAATATACACAAGTTAAATAGACTACAACAACAAAATTACATTTGTAAAGCGCCTTTCACGTCGGGAGGATGTCCCAAGGCGCTGGACAGTCAGTGTTCCGGACCCGAGCTGGGGGTTGTGATTAGGGAGGTGGAGGGCTGGGGGAAGCAGGGTTGAAGAGGATGGTCTTGAGATGGGTCTTGAAGGAGGCAAGGGAGGGGGCAGGCAGAGGGACTGTGGGATGAAGTTCCAGAGGATGAGGCAGAGTGGTTGAAGGGAGCAGGCAGGATGGAAGGAGATTAGGAGGTCGCAGAGGTAGTGGGGAGCAAGGACATGGAGGGCTCTGAGGGTCGCAGAGCCTGGTGAGGGAGAGGACATGGACTGCAGAGTTCTGGATGATCTGCAGCCTATGGAGGGAGGAGTTGGGGAGGCTGACAAGCAATGAGTTTGCATAGTCAAGCCTCGATGCTATGAATGCAAATGTAACTTCAACTAGATGAAGTAGATTAATCACAGAGCACAATTACATACTAAGTTATAAATATATATATGTAAACATAAATAGATAAAATAATAAGCGGTTTACTCAATCCATGACTGTTTGTGAGACACTGCTGTGTGCAATTGGCTGCTGCACTTTTGCCCACAAAATATATACAGTCAATTCACTTTACAGTATATTCTGTAATAAGGCGCTATGTAAAATGCAAGGTTTATTATTATTATTAAGTGCAGAGAGCAGATTCCCAAGTATTAGTGGGGAGACCAATTATATAAAATATATTAATCTTCCCACTAATACTCAATCTTCAAAAACTTCCTTGAAACCTACTCAATCTAGAATTTTTTTTACATTTCTGAACAAAGTGAAACGATTTAATCAATTACTAACTGGATTATACTGGCAAATTAATGCACTGATGGGCTTTTAACAATTATTTACAGCCCAAATGGATTTTAAAGATCTGTTGATGATTGATTTAATAATTAAATAAGTGCTGACTGAACATAATGAATACATTTTATTATTTTTTTTAAAAAAATCAATGAGTTTCATAGAGGATTAATAAATGATGAATTAGTGATGACATTCTTAAATTGATTTTCTTGAGCAAGTTTCCATATCAATCTTCTCCATCCACTGTTTAGTCTGGCACTGTTCTTCCCCAGACCAAATGTTTCAGACGTCCCACACTCTTCAGATCTTTCTGTTCCTCCGTTTAGTTTTCCTGACTGATCACCAACTGCCTCCTGCAGTCTGGTTCCTCAAAACCACAACACCCAGTTTGAGTGCCTGCATCATGCAGCTGACCTTGACAGCTTGACCAGGGCCACCTATATGACAGCTCCTTCTCTCATTCTACCAAGATCCATATCCTTGGGTTTGCTCATCATCACTGTGCATTCCATTGCCCCCTCTCCTGGAAATTCATTTGTGCAAAATGTATGCATTGGAGTCTACATTCTGACCCTTAAGACTGTGAATGCTTTGCACCTAAGAAATTACCACCTGCTCCTCTGATGTGGGATGAACCCCTGTACCAGTTTGGGAGTATTAACTAAAAATTTATAAAGTGCTCTTAAAATTACATCTCGCCTTTTGATTGTGAAATGTCGTTGACTCAGGTGAGCAAAATCTCAAAGGTCACAAATGCACAAAATCACGAAAATATTATCTTTCACGGATAACCAAGTAATATACTATGCTTCAGCTCATGTGGCCAATTTCAGGATAATTATATATTACTTGCATGAGGACATATTTGAATTACCTCCTGAAAATGGCACACATGGGGTTTATTTTATTGGCAAAATGATTGGAAAGCACAATTGCTTGGTCTAACATCTCATCTGAAGGACAGCACACGCACAGCACTGCATTGTCAGCTTAGACAATGTGATTTCAAGTCCCAATGTGGGGTTTGAACCCACAACCTTCTGATTCAGAGGCATGAGAGCTAACACTGAGCCAAGCTTACACGCACAATTATTCTCTGTTCATGGGTTTCCACATGATTTCAAATACCAACGTGGGATTTGAATCCACAACCCTCTGACTCGGAGGCAAAAGTGCTACCACTGAGATAAGTTGGCATACAATTATTCTGTTAATGGGTTTCCAAACCTGACAGATGTCTTAAACTGATTGCACCCACCCAAATTATTTTTCTTCAAATTATAACTATTCCGTCAAGTTAGATATATTCAGAATTATTCTATCCTGAAGCAGATCGCTGATTAATACTTACATCTGGGGTTGAAGTTGTGAGAGTCCATAAAGGTGATGGAAAGTGGTTCATCAGCATGAAGTGTGCTTTGATCAGCATAACTCCTGTCCATTGCATTCACCATGTGCGTCATCTCTTGCCGAGCATTCCCCACTGCATCCTTACGTTTCTTGGCAAGTTTACTACAATCAGTATAAAGGGTAATGTCAAAATGTTATACTGTTAGCAGAACTAACACAAAACAAATGCTATAAATACACCAACTGTAATTGATTTTTTTTTGGGGAAAGATCTTTGACTTGTACTTGAACTGTTCATAGTTTAAAACAGGAATAGCTACCAAGCTGCTTTCTATTGTAATATTACACAAAGACTCAATGCTAGGAGATTTAGCTGCAGGATTTATGTGCGCACCAAACAAAAGCACTTTATCTACATGTCTTGTACAAATTTGAAAGAGTCGGAGCTTGAGGACAGCAGCTTCAAGGAGATTTCACGTTTTCTGTTTGAGTGAAATAAATGTGGACTACAGCTGCCAGTTATCTGGTCTGCACAAGGCTTGTGGCAAGTCTTTAAATTCAGGGACACAGTTGCCTACTGTTGAACATTCAGCAATATTTCACAAGAGGACAATTTAACTTTCATCTTTTAAGCAGCAAAATCGCTGCTTTTGCAAATTGACCATACCTAAAATTTCACTCTTGCAGTAGGTCAACACTGCAAATCTAAGCCAATATAACAAAATTCTTCTGGAACTTAATATTTTAATATCTCTACCATGCATTTATAATTCTACCTTTGCACTTCAGATTTTATCATCCGTTCATTATTTGTTGCTAGCAGATCATAGAAATTTTCACTACAATTCATGTTAATTTCTGACAGAACTCATCATTGATCTAATTAATGGAGTGAGTTATTAGATTATGGAATAATAAAGGTGAACCTGTATGTGGATGAGCTCAGTTGGACACTGCATGCCTGCTGGGTTAATATAATTTTTAATATAAATAATATTTATGTGAATAGTTGATGTAAATATTTCAGATAATGTTATGACCTGTCCTGATTTAGTCTACTACAGTGAACACAATATTACATTTATTAATAAATTGTAGATTCTAACTCATTTCAAATAGTGGTTAGTTTTTTTTGTTTCCAAACAAGCGTTTTCAACTTTAAAATATCATGCATGACAGAATGAACATAAAATACATACAGTATGCGTAAGTGTGATCATTCACAGTAAACAAAGTTTCAGAATCGTTTAAAGTGCAATGTTATAAAATAAATAGAATAAAAATAATGGCAATTTGTCAAGTCGCATATTCACATTTACTACAATTATTGCACTTCAAACATTAGCATGCACTATAACAGTAGCTGTCAAGAATTAAAAAAGGCCAGATTCCTAAGCTTTGACACAAAGTCAGAATTCATTGTTATACAGTATATGTGAAGGTTTTAAATAAGGAGCTATGCAAGATAATATAAAGTTCTGAAGCACATATTGAGGGTCTTCATAGCACGCTGATGAGCGCACAACATACTTTGAGTGTACCTCTCCTGATTCCAGCCAAGGACTTTCACTGGATCCTTCTCCCCCCAATAAAAAAAAGTAATTCATCAGGAACTATTTGAGACTGAGCAAACTGTAGCCGATTCTCATCATTTATCAAAACACAATTCCTTTCCATGGGGAAAAAAAACTAGATGCAAGTACACAGGCCAATGATTCAAGCATGAAGCAGTGAGGGGAAGAGGGAGGAATTGTGAAATGCAGGTGACATTGTGAAACTAGTCATGCTTTGCTGAAATTAATTTTAGAATCTAAGCAAGATTCATCAACACAGATAAATTGGGTGCATCCAGCTGCATCTTTATTCTAGCTAGTTATGTGCTTTGTTGCTTTATGAAAGTTTTTTTTCTTCAGGGGTAGGGGGGTGAATATAATCCCCATTACATCATTAGATCTGCCTTTCCTCTACTATTCCCTTATACTGGAGACTTAATGGAAAACAAAATCCAAGTATCTTTTGCCTTAGGAATGCTATTATAATCTCCGTTCAGGGACTTTTTCCTTCTCTCTGCCCTCTTCTGAAGGCAGCCCAGGTTTCTTTTTAACCTCATGGGAGGGACAGGGCACCAAGATCAGCCCAATCTCATGTTTCATGGGTAGTGATTAGCAACGGGAACCGTAGCTGATTTTCTCCCTTTTACTCTGGGGCACAGAGGTCAATTTAGTACTACTAATCCGATCATGGCTGATATCGGGTAATTTAGCACAAGTAAAATCAGTTTTACAAGGAAAGGCTTCTCTTAGTTTGGATAGGGGTTCACCAAAAAATATAGAAACCACTACACTTTGCATTATATTCTATGAAGTGCTTTGAGACGTCCTCCGGATGTGATAGTCGCTACATCAAATGTAAGGAATTTTATTAATTTGCATGTTGGTGAGCATGACATAAACTAATTAAACTGATTGTTAAAGGATATCTGAATATTCTCATAAGGCAAGTGAAGGCTATAACCTCACAATGCTGCTGAGTACATTCTCCATTCCCTTCTTTCCATTTACAAAATGCACACTTTCTAAATACAAGCTGCATAATTCAGTTCAAAGATGACTGACTCTGTTTTTCATTGTGTATAAAACCTACAAAAGAATCAATGAAGTGTTTCATTAGTGAAAACCAAGTGATGTTCTGACCTCATTAAAATAACTAAGTTAAAATAAAACTTTTTATTTTAACTTAGTTATTGATGTCCTGTAACACACTTGACCACATCTGAAAAAGGGGTGCCTTTAGAAGCTGATCAATAATGGTTTAACACTACAAATCTTTACCAATCTTCACGATTAACTAGCACTAGACGTTTTCATAAGAGTTTATTTTGGGGTAATCTGTGGCCATTTTTTGATCAATTGTAGCGTTTGTGTCAAAACTTAAAAAAATTGTATCCAACAGCACTGAGTAATTTTTCAAAATGACAATATAAATAGAAGTCCTCCTATTGTCTACTTACAGGTAATAAGAATAAGAATAGTAGCTCCTCCTGGCAAGCAAATCAGACAGTGAAAGAAAGAATTATTGGTGAATTAAAGTGTGAAATCATGTATAATCAACAAAGCAAATGCTAGCTGAATTTAGATACTGATCATTTTTTGTTAGCATTTTATTGCAAACTAGGCATGCAACTGTTAATTGTACATTCCATGCATTCGATCTCTTGCAAACAAAACAGAACTGATGTGCAGGGAATGACAGTGGGCAATTACATTCTAGATGTAGTCATTTTTCAGTCATTGCACAAAGCAAGTGAATAATTAGAATCGATTACACATTTCCTACATGCACTAGACAATAATTCAGGATTGTCAATTTGTCTTTATTATAAACCTGCCTCAACAGAAAAAAGAATGCAGAACTATTCAAAACAAATAAAAAATAATAAAAAGCATTGACTGATAGAATGAAGTTTGTTCTGTTCAAACACAATATAGCCAAGCTGTTTTGCACAGAAACATTGGGTTGATGAATGTATGAATGTCCAGATATTAAAAAAAATCTATTTTTCACTACAATATTTCAATGAAAGCTACAGTGATAAACGGCCATTCCAAGCACAAGGGCAAAAGTTGATGTACCGTTGATTACTTTGAGATCTTCCTTTAGCTAAACCAACTTAATTTTAATGATTTGCGTTCATTTGCCCTTTTTCCACTTAACTGAAAGTGGTAGTGGTAAATATGTATTTAAACACGGTTTCAATACTGATCAAGGAAAAATGTTCAAAGCCTACCACTGGGTAATGACACTGTCAGTGAGAAATTGATCATCTGCCACCATTTTATTTTTTAATCGTGATCATTTGGCAATATTATTTATCAAAAAACATTGAATGACACAAGTTGTTAAGTTAAAAGGCCAGACCAAAGATTGTAAGATAGACTCGTGTTTGACTTGCTGGATTGAGCCACCCAAGTGTAAGCTACAAAGTGTCAACTTGACACTAATAATAAATAATAACTTCAGTGATAAAATACCTACATATGGAATGAAACCATTACCCAATCCATTACTTGTCAAAACAAAACTTTTTAGTATCATCTCCAAGTCAAATTGCTGCTTGGAAAGTAGATACAGTATGCCTTTTCTTAATTAAGCATTAATGAACAAAGTGGACACTTTGAACAGCATGAGGTAGATGTACTTCAATGACAATTCTCAAACACTAACAAATATCTCGACAGCATTTTAATTAGTTCATTGGCATTATGCAAGTGTATTGTTCCCATGACTCTCTGCAGTTTGATTATAATGAAATCATTGTGTCCCATCAGAAAGAGAAAGGCATTGGAAAGCCTGAGGAAAGAGATACCGGGAGGGAATTACAATGCCATTACTCGACTGAAAGGATCAAGAGTGAAATGAAAGTCTGAACATGATCTGAATCTCTAACATGAATTAAAGCCTTTTATTCAAGAAACATTGTACTGTTCTAGATAGGATAATGTTCTGGTTAATTAACTTATATGCAATAAATAATAAGTACTTGCATTTGATACATCTCATCACAATGGAATGTAAAGCAGTTCACACAATGAATTACTGTACTTTGAAGTACAGTGACCTTTGTTATGGAGGCAGACACGGGATCTAATGTGGCCCAGCAAAGGTCCACACCCATCAATGAGATTAATGACCAATTAAGCTTTATTGTGAATGTGACTACAGTAGTAACCTGTGGTTCTTTTGAAAGAAAGTGCCATGGGAAATCAACATTCCGTACAGAAACAGAATAAGCAGACAAAGTCGTGGTTTAATGTGTCTGAATGAAGACCCCTTCAACAATGCAGCAGTGCCAGCCTAAATGATAAGCTTCATTTCACGTGCAGGGCTTGAACACACAATCTTCTGACTTGCAGGCAAGAGTGCTACCAACTGAGCCAATTAATAAAAAAAGGCCAACTAGATTTTGGAACACATAATGCACAAGTCCAAAGAATAAAGGTAGTCTGCAGAAGTTTTTTTTTCTGAAGTAATTTACTATGCAACTTCAGGTTAAATTGTGACATTTATTATAAGCAACCATTTATAGCAATTTGTTAATTTCAGCACTTTGTGACACACATATTGCATTACATGACAGGAGGGTAATAAAAGGTTGCCTTCTGCAACAGTTAGTGAATTATTCATACTGTAGCGTATATATTATACATCTCAAAATTCTTGTGTTGATAGGCAAAAGAGCTGGTGCTGAAAAATGCATTAGGAAATGCCAAAAGGTGCTTTGTTTCCAGAGAAGTGGTCTTACAGTGGAACAAGATGCAGTAATGCTACTTCTGAATGTGGAATGTTAAGTAGAGAATGAAAACACTTATTTGAAAAGACAAAAACAAGAAACCACAGTACCGTTGGAGGTAAATGTTGACAGACAGACACTAGATTACCATCAATCTAATACTGTTTAAGATAACAAATACGCACACAGACTTCTATGTAATATCAAACAATTAGGCAGGCAGCAGGTGACAGCTGTAATTGGTACTTTATTTTAAACATTTACAGTTTAGAACAGAGAATTATACCAATTCTTGCAATTGATATAATAATAATCCTTGCATTTGATATCACATCTTCGAGATGTCTCAAAGCACTTCACAGAATATACTGCAAAGTGAACTGACTGTGTGTGTTGTGGGTGAAACTCGGCAGCCAATTGTGCATGGCAGTGTCCCACAAGCAGTGGTGGACTGAGGAACCAATGTAGGGTATTATCACTTTGTCTAAACATCTCCAAAGAGTTTCACGGGATATAGTGTAAAGTGTAGTGACTTTATTAGTTACCAACATTCAGTTCATTAATGAAATGCGACAACTAATTGCACGCAGCAATGTTCCACAAACAGCCATGCAATGAATAACTTTTTTTTATAGGAGATTGTTGGCCAAGATACTGCGAGAAACTTCTTTTTTGAATAGTGCCATGAGATTGTTACGATCACATGAACAGGCAGACGGGACCTTAGTTTAACATCTCATCCAAAGGACAGTGCTTACTTCCTACAATGCAGCACTCGCCCAGCTCTGCACTGGAGTGTCAGCCTAAACTATGAGCTAAAATTTTCCATTAATGCAATGAAAAGCCTCAGTGCAATCATTCTGAACAAGCTATATCAAATTAAGTTTAATAAGCAGAGCTGAGGTCTTCTTGGCTAGCCAACTTTTACCTACAGTTTACTTGATGTGTTTGTAAAATTGACAGCTGACAAGTAATGCATTATAGTGAAATCTTGGTTATTCATGCCTTGATTATGTGGAGTTTACCTCTTGCTTCTCCAAATCACTCGTTTAACCAAGAGAAGCAAGACTGAATTTCATTGATGAATGTTGGTAACTGATGAAACACAATAGCTTAAGGTTCCGAACAAGATGAAATCTAAACTGCTATCCAGAATTATAACTTAATAGTGAGATACTAAAGTTTACAATATTTACATAAAGTGAGCCATTGCTAATTACAGTGAGTGGATTTCATCTATAGCTCTGATTTCTCCAGTTATGTTGAGCTCTAACCCTTGGGATTCTTCGTGATAGGGCTGTGCCTGTCTGTGGTCAGACAAAGCGTAACTTTTCAATGCCCAATATTCCCAGGAAAGAGATGGGGGTGGCAGCAATACATCCTTTAGAGGGGATACAATTCATTTCCCAATCCCTCTTGTTTCACTTTAAACAAGACTTCTTATCTCCCCATTCTTGCGGCAAATAATGTGTGAAACCTATGAGTTGACCTGTGCGGTTTAGAAAATACAAAGAGCAGAAAAATACATTTAGTGAGGAAGTAAAGAACTTCCACTTGATCGGGTTTGTAGAGGTAGACGTTACACAAGATACTTCACTTAGAAATGTGATTTCAAATTTGTGAAGACACTAAGGACTTATATCTGCATAACCCATAAAGATTTATACATCAAAATGAAAGTGGTTGAATTTAACTGACCTACCAGATGCAAATCATCATGGCCACCAGGAAAGGTAATTTACAAGCTAGATACTTAGAGAACAGGATTTAATTGGTTCACAAGGTGGGTGCTTTAACTCAAACAGAACTATCTTAATGTACCAGTTTTGGCAGAATGACTGATAAGAGGAGAAAATATGAAAATACCCCATAGGAATCTGGAGATGAATGGGCAAGATCCTGCTGAGGCCCCTTCCAGACCTGCATAAAAACCAGAAATGACCACATGTTCACTTTGAAAGCACGCGGCTTTAACCGAGAATCATTTAACAGTTGAAGCTATTCAAGGTGACAATGCAAGGCAGAAAACTAGATCTACCAATATAGTTCAATAGCAAAAGATGAAAATATTTCCATTTGGCATTAAGAGTTTCTTTTGGGGGTTGGGGGATGGGGGGGATGTAGCTAAAGGGGTTAAAAGAGAAGTGGATATCAACACCTTGTCTAATTTCACTTTGCAAGAACTAGGTCATCACAAAGACTTAAAGATTTGTATAGGAAATGTTCAGATCCACTTGAGGTCATTGATTGTGTCAGAGATATCCAGAGGGCTACACTGTCAGTTCCAGAGGAATTTAGGAAACACACACAGCTCCCGACGTGACAGTCAGGAAAACCAGTCCACAAAGCATGCACCTGGCTAAATAAAGGAATATTGTAGTCTTTTTTTCAAGAATACAGAGGAAAACAGCAGTATCCATAATTCTTATAGTCCAAAGCCATCAAGATTAAGGATTTCTCAAAGTGATGGCCCAATCTCCACAACATTACAGAAACGTAGCTGGGATATTTAACCAGATGTTAACCAGAGCAACTAGCATGCCTTTGCCTGGAATACGTGACTTTCCTCCTGTTGAGTTACTTCTTGGCCATAACTACCAATTGTAACATTCGTCATTTGGATGCAGAAGTTCAAATACATGGTATATCTTTTTTTTGGTGAGCCATAGCTTGTAAAAACATACCCATGTCCACAAGAAGGTTCTCAGCAATGTTTGAGCACTTAAGTAGAAATTCTCACTATTTCTGTATTCTTACTAAGTATTGTCTTAATAATTATACTTGGTAATTATTGTCTCCAGATAACCACCAATACACTACTTGCTATAGTTTAGGAGTTCTTCATATATAATGCTTTCACAGCCAAATCACTCATGTGGAACCTTGGCCCCACAATCTGGATGCTGCATTGTTTCTACATTCCCTTGTACTGTTGAGTATTTAAAGCTAACGGCTATCTCATTTATAATAATTTATTAATGGGTTGGCATGATTCTGCATCATGTTACCAGAATTTCGAAATGGCATACATTCGAAAGGGGATAATGCCATTAAGCCCATCAAGACTGTTCCACAAAATGTTACAATAAAGGTTTGGATTTTGGTGATTATTGGAACTATTAACTTTATATACAAGCTAAATCGCAATATAGATATTACAAGCACAATAAACACAGAAAATAATTAAAATCCTCAATGGACTATATTATCCTTTGGTAAGAACAGGTCAGTGAAATCAGCCTCCGCAAATCATCTTCTTTGTCTTCATCGGAAATATATAACAATCTCTGGCATCTTCCATGTAATGGTCTATGAATTGAATTTTCATGATGGGAACTTTGTGCTCTCCCAAAAAATAGCCTATGATGGAACAGTCATCTCCGTTTCCCTCAGAACAATGCTTTAAAAGTAATTTGAAAAGAGTTCTGGAAACACTAGCCTCTTTTAAATCTATTCTACATTGGGAAAAGGCTATACAGAGCAAAATAAACATATTGCCTAGACAGCCAATGTTTGTAATCTTTGCTAAAGCTGCCAAAGGAATCACATGAATGTGGCAAAAAAGTGCTTTCTGTTCCTAAGAATGTAAAACTCATTATTCCTTAATATCAAACTTGATCCAAGTTGCTGTATATTCAATTATACAATTAATATTGAGCAATAAAATTATGTCTGAAGACGGGTAGCAAAGCATCTACAAAGGATGCTTGAATCAAGAGGGTTAACACTGCTGCTTATATAACCCGGAAGAGTAATAATTAACATACCTTTCTCCAGAGGAATTAAATGTTGTATGTGCATGAAAGTATCAAAAGGTAGTGGGCCCACATAACTTTACTTGCTCATATATTTCATTGTTACATTGTCATGCATCTTTGAAGAATATACTTTTTTTATCAGCTGTTCTTTAAATGCTTAGAAACCTAGTTTACTGCATTGTTTTGAGTTCCAGATAAGTAATATGATAGACAATCTTCTGCTTTCACCAGGCATGGACATACAATTCTGCATAGATATGTCCGTGATCTGTGCAGACTGAAAGATTCCCTGTATGAACTGATGGGCTTGGTCCACCAGAACTGGCAACACAAACTGAGTGTCATAAAAGATAAGGGTAGATGCAATCTGGTCATTCATCTCTAAACTGTGGTCTGTTCAAGAAATGGCCTTTAAATGGCATTGAAAAGAACTGGCATGCCCTCATTCCAAGCTCTATTATGTTCTTATATATTTATATCAATCTTCCATAAATAGAAGTCATAAAAAATAGCTGCAAGCAATCCAACAACCTCCCAAAGAGGTGAGCTTTTAACTTTGCTCCTGGGTAGAACAGCTGTGCTACTGCATAAATATCCCTGCCAGTCTCTTGGGAATACAAATATGCCCTTATTGGTTAATAAGCAACCTTTTACAAACATCATTGCTTCAATTTGCAAACGTTATTGGAGCTACTGGATATTTTAATGTGAGGATCCTCAGATTGTAATTTATGGAAATCCACATAGGTCTACCAATATCCTTAGATGAATGGACATTTTAACAGGATAGAGCAAATCAAAAGAAAAAGCAAAATGTAGATTGACATCTTGCCTTCCAAGTTTATTGTTTGGGAATTTTCCTCCTTTTGATTTCAAGATCAATGGGAGACTAAGTCCTAGAGATTCCAAAGAACTAGCGCAATGCTTCAATCTATACAAATTATTGGAATTAACAGGATTCCCAAATACACTGTTTGGACAAAATTTTCAACTCATCAATTTGAATATTAAAAATAGTAAGGAATGATGAGCGAAATGATTCAAAAGTACTTAAGTCTGGCAACTCGTATCCAAAGGCAGGAATAAATAAAAGCACAAACTACAAGTAAATAGAATCGTCAACACAACGCAAACTCAAGGTTAAATAGAAATTTACTCAAATTATTGATGTAGAGAAGAGAGAAGACAGATGCATGATGAAGAACTAAGACAAAGGGAAGGAGGAAGAGGCTAAATATGAATACAAAGAGAATAGACAGAGTTACTTCAGGGTGAGACGTAGGTGCATACAATGAAAAGAGGCAAGGAAAAAGCGGGGACATGAATACATAAAGGAAGAAGAGAAAAAAGGGCAGAAATACACACGGAGAAGGTAAAAGGCCAAGGAGGACAGAAATGGAGAGGAAGGACATGGCAGTCAGTAAAGGGTGAAGGGGCACTACCAATGATCTCAACATTCTTTAGGCATTCAGGAGGAAAGAGGAGAAATCAACTAGGATGTCCCACCATGCTACAATTGGCCTGGTATCTACTGACAAAGGAAGATCAGGATTCCCACTCCAGATAGAAAGCCAGTAATTCCTACTGATATTGGGTGAGAGCAGTTCTAAATACAACAACAACAAATTACATCTGTATAGCGTGTTTCATGGTGGGAGGATGTCCCAAGGTACTGGACATTCAGAGATTTGGACCCGAGCTGGGGGTTGGGATCAGGAGAGGTGGGGGGCAGGAAGGATTGCGTAGGAGGGTGTCTGAAGGTGCAGTCGAAGAGGAAGGTCTTGAGATGGGTCTTGAAAGAGGCAAGGGAGGGAGCGAGGAGAAGTAACTATGGGATGGCGTTCCAAAGGGTGGGGGCGGAGAGGCTGAAGGCCCGACTGCCAATGGCGGGTAGGGCCGGCGTGGGAGGTGGAGCAGGCCGAAGCCTGCTGAGTGGAGGAAGCAGACAGTGGAGGAAGGTTGATATGGAGTTAGCATCCATCCATGGTTGCATTCTCCACCTTACTAAGTCAGTCCGGAACCTTGGTGTCTTGTTTGACCCTCGACCATCCTTTCTACCCCACATCTGTGCCATGACTTGCTCTGCTTCCCCCTCCTCCACAACATCACCCGGCTTCCCCCACTGCCTCACACCACAGGCCGCAGAAACCCTCATACATGCATTCATTACATCCAGGCTTGACTTCCTGGTAGGAAGGAGCAAGGCCATGAATAGTCTTGAAGGCCAGGACAAGCATTTTGAACTCATCCTTTGAGGGATGGGGAGCCAGGGGAGGGTGGGGGTGATAGGGTAACTGAGCCTGGTGTGGGAGAGGACACAAGTTGGAGAATTCTGGATGATCTGCAGCTTGTGGAGGGAAGAGTTGGGAAGACCGTCAAGGAGGGACTAGGAATATTCGAGCCTAGATGTAACAAATGCATGGATTAGGGTCTCGGTGGCCTGAGAGGAGAAGCACTGGCAGAGACGGGCGATGTGGCAGAGGTGGGGGAAGGCAGAACTGGTCATGGCACAGATGGGGGGTAGAAAGGACAGTTGAGGCTCAAACAAGATGCCAAGGTTCCTGGAGACTGTGTTTAACTCTGATATTAAACACAGTCTCTAAGATTTAACACTCTGCGAACACTCATTCCTCAGGTTCACGTATAAATCATGTCCATGGAGAAGTGCTATATGGTCAGGAATGTATCCCAGCACATGCCATCAATTTCAGGAGAGGCAAAGGCAGTAATTTGGGAAAGGAAGCGAGACATTTATGGCCATGTGATGCCTATATTACAGATTAAGATTATATCTATAGTATTGGAGGCATTTTCTCATCTAAATTAACTAAATTT
Organism: Callorhinchus milii; assembly: GCF_018977255.1. Classification (NCBI taxonomy): domain Eukaryota; kingdom Metazoa; phylum Chordata; class Chondrichthyes; order Chimaeriformes; family Callorhinchidae; genus Callorhinchus; species Callorhinchus milii. The sequence continues at coordinate 31,116,143 of NW_024704744.1, read as the reverse complement.
AACAAAATGAAAGTTACTGTAAACCCTGTGAAATTCACTTGGTGGATGCAGAAAATATGCAGTCAAGAACACCTGATGCATCAAAGCATAATGCACAACTGAGATTCAAAGAAATTCGTCCAATGCTTCATCATTTACACCTTAAAGAATAGTTGTGCATCATGCAAATATATTATATATTATTATTATAGAGAATAGTTAACTCCCATGCCCTCTATAGCAAGCATTTTTACAAAAAAAAACTACAGGTCTTTATCATATATTTTCTTTTTTGTAGCAAAGAGGATTAGTCCTAGTAAGCTTATATATTTTGCAGCTTGCTATGATTTTATAACACTAATAGAAGTTAGCACTTTTTTACAGTATGCAATTATCCTTCATGCATTTAGAGCACTTAGTACAGTCTACAAGGATAAGTAATGAATAAGAAGATTAATAGTTGCATACAATATATTCTATAAATTCTTGCAGTTTCATACCTTCTCTTGACGATCATTACCACAACCAGGAGGAGGAGGATAAAAACCAGGATTCCAGCACTGATTCCAGCTATTTTCACCACTCGATCAGTTTGCTTCCCAGGATCAGGAATCACTTCAGGTTCTTCCGTTGTGGCTGCTGAATTAGTCACAAGAAGTGATTGCATGAAAGCATGTAATTTTCCATGGCAGGAAAATGATCCTTCCCGTCACACTTACACAAGCACGCTTCAATAATCAAGGTATAATTCATAAAAACTTTTTAGCCCATGTTATGCGGCTGGTATATTTCATCTCATTAATTTCATCCCTACATTAATAATACAGGAAGTACAAAGCATTCTTAAAAAAATGCCAATTTAATAATCAGGCATGGGAATGAGGATTTTAAAAAAACAAAGCGTCAGAATGATTGTAGGAAAAACTACATTGCACAATTATTCCCATTACAGTTTCTACCGAACATGGTCCAGTTTTAGTGAAGATCAGATCTAGGTGATCTCTGAATAGGGCATTTTAGAAGCAGAAATGGAAATTTCACAATTACCACAAAACCATTTAAAGTCAGATAACATCAGGAAGGACACTATATCTGTTTTTTAAAAACCAAGTTTAAGCAACCGAAAATTTAAACAAAGAGTTTAAGTATTAATGTTGATAGATGCAGGTTTCACACAATTAAAAGTTTGGTTAGTGAATCAAGTTGCAAGGCTTCTTTACACTAATCCCCAAAATCATGTTGACCACTTAATAATATTGTAAATCTTAGAATTACCTACTTCCATATTACACTATAAACAACTCTCATGAAAATACATAAATGTAAAACGTGTGAATTATATTTTGACGAGTTAACTGATACATTGATGGAAGATTTCAGTTTGTTACTACAGTTTGATTCAGAGACAGACTGAATGTGTTACAGCAATGTACATCTGACGATGAAAAGGTTAAGCACAAAATTATACTTGGGCTGTAAGAGCAATAAAGGATATTGAGAAAAGACAGGGAAATGGAATTAAAATATTTACCATGATCTAATAAAATGCTAGAACATACTGGATATTCCTGTATTCCTAATTCAGTGATACACCATTTCTAAATTATTCATTTTTAATTTATCCAAAACCGTGAATTACAAGTAAAAGTATTGCTATGTATTAGCTTTGAAATTTTCCATTTATAATACAATAATACAAAATAACTGCATTTTCCAGAAACTGACCTTTTGACATCAAGATTCGATTATGATACCAAAATGGCATTACTTAAGTGCCCATTTTCATTTATTGGCTGTATTACTACAATACAATCAACACTCAATAATTTAATATATATTGCTCCAAAACTGCATAACACAATCTTGTACAAATTTTCCAGTTGTACTGTTCCAATCTGGGATGTGTTTTACAGAATTGAAATATAGATGTGTAAGGGAAATGCTGCTGCAGTCTGTGAAATGAAGCTTGCCATTTTAACACATTTTCTATTGATCTGAATTTACATGCTTTGTGAAAACGTGTACTTGCATATTCCTGGAAACCAGATACGATGCAATTGGATAACATCTGTGATAAAACTTTGCCCTCTCAAACACTTTGGGATGCCCGTCTGATGTGAAAACACCTGAATTTAAAATAGTACTGTATTGAAATAGATCTTGCTCAAACTAACCATTTTTGTTCTAATAAAACTGCAACAACCAATACAAACTGAACCAGATTTAACCATGAAACCAAATCTTTTCATCCTGGATAATAGATTATGAATGAGCAACAGGTTGTCACTTTAATCATTAATACATATTGTAGTAGACTCCCTTCCTCACTCCCTTCGCCTCACTCCCTCTCTTCCTATTTTCAGGTCTCGACTGAAGACCTTTCTTTTCGACCGCGCCTTTGGTCACCTTCCTCCCCCTCCCCCTGGCTCGGCCCTGGGATCCATTACTGTGAAGGACTCTAAGACGCCGTCCGGCGTGGAGGGCACTATATAAATCCAAGTTGTTGCTGTTGACTGAAACAATGCATGCAAAATTAGAAAATAATGACCAGTGTCTGCATGAAGTATTGATTTAAATTTAGTTGATAAAAAGCTTTTAATTAGCCAATAAAGTTGCATAGTGTTATTGGTCACCTACGGTCATCTTCCCCCTCCACCTGGTTTGGCCTCGGGCTCCACCATTGTTAGAGCTCTGAGACGCAGCCTGGGTTGGAGGGTGCTATGTAAATGCAAGTTGTTGTTATTATAGAAACAGCTGTGTTATAAAATGTTTTGTAAGTCAGCAATTCTGTATGCAGTTTGATAGGGAAATGCTTTAATGATCAAATGTTATGTAAAATGGAAAATTTCTCATTGCATACATACTGTTAAAGTGACTGCATTTTTAATAGCCATTGTTTGCTACATTTTTCATGTCATGTCTGCATGATTAATGCAAAATTCACACTCAGGTTTGTACTGTGCAACTGCAAAGTAATTTGTTAGGTCCCACCATCTCACCTTGAGAGAAGAGTAATTTCACAAGGAAATTGCAGTGTAAATGCAGGTGGTTGATTTGATTCCTTTAGGAAAGACCTATATTTTTTAAGTGACAATTTCATGTGACTGATTCTTTAACACTATTCAAAACAGATTAGTATTCAGATCTCTGCTCTAAAAACCTATGTATTTGTGTTGTAAGGATACACATGTAGCTGCAGATATCAACACTTCTGCAATATTCTATTGACATGACAACTCATTGTTCCATGTGTATAAGAGCCATGGCAGCATACTGAGTGTCAGTGACTCTCGGGGTTATTATTTGAATAGATTTGAAAATCACATGGCGAATATAAGGTCTGAATAGCAGCGGCAAAATAATCTTATCCAATGGATTGAGACCCCCTCCCCATAAAGTTATAACATTAAAAATAATTGGAGAATTAAACAAAATTACAACTGAGAACACAAATACTGTACTTTCGTGAATTGAACATTTTCTATTCACTTCTTCTGTTATTGCAAATGCACCAATCAGTTAATGTGCTAACCTGCAATATCTTTACAATTATTCCTGTAGAGGGCAGTCAACTATCTCATTATCTCACTCTTGCCATTCTAGTTCTTGGATAGCTACTAAGGACTTGGGATACATTACACAACACATGTAATACCTTACATTCATATGAAATATTTTAAGAGGGACAGAATTTCTAATTTCCAAATTTAATATAGCACCTTGTCACGTCATTGAAATGTCTCAAAGTACTTCACGGATTCACTGTAAAGTGTAGTAACTATTGGTAAATGAAAGCACAGCCAAATTTTGATAGCAAAGTCCCATAAACAATCTCGACATGAGCAATTTTTTATTTGGGGGAACCTTGGGCAGGATATTGGGAGAAACTTCCTTCTCTTTTCACGTAGTGGCATGGGATCTTTCCCGTCCACTTGAAAAGGCAGATGGATTCTCGGTTTAACCACTCATCTGAAGGACAGCACCTTTGACAATGCAGTGCACTGGAGTGTCACCATAGACTATGAGCTCAAAGTCCCGACACAAGGCTTGAACCCACCACCTTCTGACTCAGAGATGAGGGTGCTATCAACTGAGTTAAGCTAATAACAAGGCTATTTGGTTAACAAGCTAATAATAGCCAATAAGCTAATAACAACTAGGTTTCTAGCTGATGAGGAACACAGAAACAAGAGGAAGCCATTCAGTCATCCACTATTTTCAGCTTGTTCTATTTTCACAGCTGATCTGTAACTCAATACCATTAAATTGACCAAATGCAATGCAGCAGCACAGACACAGTTATTATCCTGCAGAGCAAAACATAACTTTACACAAAGAATAACTTGACACAGGAAAGAAACCTAAAATCAGAACCTTTAACCCACAGCAATATTCCACTACCGCGAGCTATAAATGAACATTTTGTGTCCCTGAACACCTCTGCTCTCATCTTAAGTGATAGCATCCTTCCTCCTCAATATCCCAAACACCCTGATTTTGCACAAACTGCCACAGCCCTTCATAGAACATAACATAACATGTAGGAGCAGTAGAGTAGGCCATTCGGCCCTTCAAGCCTGCCACGCCATTCAATCATGGCTGATCTTCTAATCTAACTCCAGCTAATACCATAACCCTGCATTATCCCCATAACCAAGCTCTAAAACATGAACATAGCCTGTAATTGCATGGCTTGCTACTGTATTAGTTTATACAGTTAAAAAATATTCCCATGAATCTACAGATGTTATGATTAGATTTCAGCAAAGGCTTTAACAGTTCCACTCACAACTAGCCTGCAAGACACGAAGGCCAATAATGGAGAGGGGAAGCTTCTGAAATGGGTTGAAAATTGACTGGACCATTACACAAAACCATGCATAGAGCTACATTGGCATGGAGGGAGATAACCAGTAGGTGCCTTAAGATGCATTCTGTGGCTGACTCGCTTCACACAGCATAAATGATTTGGAAGTGGGGACAGAATCTGCCTTAGTTTGCTGATAATACTAAACTGGAAATAGTTGCAATAGCAGAGAAATCACTCACCAAATACAGAGGGATTTGAATAGATTAGAGAGATAGGCAGAAGAATAGCAATTATTTTATGTGGATAAAGTCCAGATTGTTGAAACTGAGGAAGGAGAATAAATAGTGGAAACTAAATAGGAGAGGAATTTGGACACACATCATGGAAATCATTAGGGCAATGTGTGACAGCAGTAAATATATTGATCACAATCTGGTTTATATAGCTAACACGATAGATGATAAAAAACAGAAAGTAATACTGAAGTAGTAGAGAGTACTGGTCAATCCACTTCAAGCACTATTTTGGAGTCCTGTAGCTCAGTGGTTAGAGCACTCGCCTCAAAAGCGAGACATGTGGGCTCGATTCCCAGCAGGGCGAAACGTTGGGCAAGTTTACTTACTCCACACGCCTCTGTTTACTTAGCAGTAGGAACCCGGTTGTGAGTCTATTGGCAGATCGCTTTTATGGGGGTAATAATCTCTTAAAAAATATATATAATTTGGTTACTCAATCCACGACAGTTTGTGGGACACTTCTGTGTGTAAGTGGCTGCTGCGTTTCGCCTGTAAAATATACAGTCAATACACTTTACATTATATTCCGTGACGTGCTTTAAGATAATAATAATAATCTTTGCATTTGATATAGTGCCTTATCATATCTTTGAGACGTCTCAAAGCACTTCACAGAATATACTGTTAAGTGAATTGACTGTATATTTTGTGGGCGAAACACGGCAGCCAATTGCGCACATCAATTGGCTGCGCACTGCAATTTGACAATCTTTGCATTTGATGTAATGCCTTATCACATCTCAATGACAAATTTGCATTAGAGATTTTATTTAAGTAGTCAACTTGCTAAAGGGATACAGATCAATTGACCCCTAATAATGTACCCTAACCTAGTCACAAAATCCAGAACAAAAAGGGATGCACTAGAGCTCAGATGAGGAAAGGTGAACACAGTTTAGAATAATAATAAATAATCCTTGCATTTAATATTAGAACATAAGAAATGCTAGACAAAAAATGACCAAGGTCCATCTAGTTTGTCTTCCACCTTCCTGGCTGCCGCATGCACATATGTCCCTAACTACTTATGTACTATATCCCATAATATTATTTGATCGATACTGTGCCCTTCACATTAGGAGCACGTCCTTCACATGATGTACCATTAAGTGTAGCAACGGTGTATTTTGTAGGCAAATATTCAATGGATTACCCAAGACAGCTTATTACATCTGCAAATTGAAGATAATTCTTTGGCAAAGGCATTGATTGAAGGATATGAAAGATAAGAGTAGTAAATGTTTATATTCAATTTGAGAGGAGCCAGATGAACTGCAGTGCTCTTTTCTGCTCTTGAACATTCCTGTCATGCTATGTTAACAATTAACTGTTATCATCTTACAATGAAACCTCTGGGATCCAGATAACTTATTTAATGCAGAGAACATTTCTTCCATATCCATCTCTTAGCCCAATTCATTTTTGTGGTGATACAATAAACAAGTCAAAAAATAGATTTTACAAAAAAAGACATTTGCTGCTTACAAGGGGAATCATTGATTACTATGGAAGGATGATTATCAGCTTTTTGACTCTACGTCAGAATGTCCCACTGTTTGATTAAAATTATATAAAAAATTTGCCTAATCAGCAAAATGCGGAACAGGCAGAAAAACTCAATTTTGATTATTTATAACAAAAAACATGTTTTGTTGCAATCTTCTCATTAACAGTTGGCACTTATAAATCTTTTAGGGGATGTCAGGCAGCAGTAGGAAACAGCATGGCATTATCTGGTGATAAAAGGCTGCTAACCATTGCACCAAAACAGTAAATGGCTGTTTCAGGAAGTGGCAAACATACTCTTTGAAATCTATTTTATTCATAAGAGTGAAATGTGATCCTTGGAACTAAATGCAGAAGGAATGCTCTTTGTATTAAATAAAAAGTTGTTTGGTGATCAGCATTTTTTTGAAATAATAACAATAATAAAATTTGAAACAACTATTACATCTGTGTATCTAACTGACAAGCGTCCAATGCATTAACAAAACGCATTAAAAAAATTTAACTTTTATTTTAAAACTGCAATAGCAGTATTTGCAGGGTTGATGTTCTTTTCTACTGCACAGACAGCACAGCTTTTATTGGATTTAAGTTTTGAGCATATGGACTAAAATGCCATTTGAAGGATTTAGAGAGCAGGCTCCCCTCGACTAGAGAGTATAATCTTGACCAATTATTACAGTTTATGTTGTGTAACCTATACAGAGTATATCCTCTTATGATACTGGAACAATCCTACATCACTTTAGATAAAGGCTGCTGGGGCATTTTCTGCATTTACGCCAGTAAACTGGTGCCATGTACTTATAATATACACAGCATTAACTCCTTTCTAGGTCACTCATGGCTTCTCTTTAGTCACTGTTTAATGGATGCTGCAGTTAGAGACAAACCAGAATTAGGTCATATTTAGAAATCACCAAACAGTCCTTGTTTTAGCTTTAAGCTGTTCTACTCAGAACAAAATAACGTAATGAGGATTGCACTCAAAGCATTCAAGGGCACTGTAACCCTGTTTTGAGTAGAAAAAGAAAGCTGTCAAAGGAACTTTCAACCTCAAATCTAGTTTAGTTTTCTTTACACTGTTCTTCAAGCTTCATAAGCTTAAAATCTATCCCACTGTATTGGGGGGGGGGGGGTGTCACAAAGAATTCCCTAAAAGTGTTAATGTTAATAATGGATAATAATTAATAATGTTAAAAGGTTTGAGTGAGAATCTTTGAGTGCAGAACCTGAGAAGTACAGTGCAGAGAAACGATAACTGGTAGGACTAGATGATGAGAACTTTTGACAGAATGAGACCTTAGAGGTTGTTGGCAAAATAAAGTCCCACCTGACAGACAATAAGCCTTTTTTGTATGCTGCCCTGGAGCATCCACAAGTGGTTATACAGGGTCACCAAAAGGTCATGCAATCTACCCTATTATCTAAACAAAATCATTTCTTTAAGATTTATTTGACATTGTAATGGTATCATGACTTTTTGGTCACCCTGCAGAACCTCCTAAATGCAAGACGAGCGTTGAAGTCTTGTAAAAACTCAACAGCAAATTACTGACTGAAAACAGCTAACTCATCACAGGCCAACCTACAAACATAGGATGTTGCATAGTTCAACTAAGAGTAGACATCATTGAGCCACCAGTGGAAGTCTTCACTATTCATTTTGATTTGTGGGTTGAAGGACATTTTACTGAACTGGGGCAAAATATCTTTCTACACCTGTAAGAGGTTGACCTTTCTGGAAGTTTGGATTCCTGTTAATTAATGCGATTTCTTGAAGCCTACATTTGGGTCCTTAACATTTTTTTATGCCTGTGTTTGAAAAGTGTTTCTGGGAGCAACAAGTGAATGAAGACAATTTATAGGTCATGGATTTGTTTTAAGATTATTACTGAAAACACAAAGGGGGAGGATTGGAGTTTTTTTTCCCCCTTTTTATAAATGTTATTAGGACAGGGAATACTCTACCAAAAATACTGGTCGAAGTAGATTTTATGACAGGTTTTAAAAGGAAATTAAACAAATATTTGAAAATACAAAAGGCAATGGGAAAGGGCAGAGGTGTGGGAATAAATAGATCTTTTAGAGACGCAGCACAGGAATGTGCTTGCAACATTTTACCTGGAGATGCTGTGACTAGGTTTTGAAATGAAGCCAGGAACGTAACAAGCATTTGTGACACAGACAACACCAAATCCTTGCTCTCTCTCAGTGGTAAATAAATTACAGTCTTAAAAGATAGAAGTGCAAACATCAGGCACACTTCAAACAGGTATCTACCGTAAAACTATATAAGCTTTTTAAGTACAATATTTGTTTTGGGGCTATGCAGTGAGAGTTTACTGAGAATGAACTACGAGGAGATACAAAGCCTTCATCAGTATTCAGCAATTTGCCCACAATCTGTAAATGGGAGCATCAGCAAAACTTATGCAAAATGGAGTCCAGAAGACTGAAAAGCCTGATAGAAAGTGTAAACTGGGAATCAGATATAACAGCAGGAGATTTGATATGAATATCAAAATCAAAATATGAATTTCTTACACATTTTCTAATGCATTCAATTAGCATGATATAAATCACTTTAACAGTGAAGGATTTTCTAGAATTTGTAACTACGATGACAAATGTTAAAAATTAAAATAGATAAATTCAACTCATTCCTACTCTGACCTATCTGCCACACACTTTGATCATTGGAAGAATTTTTTTAAACTTTTACCATTAACTGCACAACAGGACAAGACCCCCCACTGACTTGTCTTGGCTCTTGGAAACAATGATGATTTTGTAAAATGAACAATAAGCCATTCAGATCAACAGTTTTCAGGTTCAAAACTTGGGTCTATGCTGATATAAGCTGATCTCAGTAGTATATAGCAGTTGGGGTGTGAAAAGTATTCTCAGAGTCGCTGGGGGTGTGTGCATGTGGACGAAATCAGCAAGGGTTCCTGTTAGCTCTCCAGAGAGCCCAGTTATAACTCTGATCATGTTATAACTATCCAGAGAGCCCAGTTGTTGAGTTCATGTTATAGATATCCAGAGATCTATAATTGTTGTGTTGTCATCAAGTGAGAGCAAGTTTGGGCTTGGTTGCGATTCCTCCTAGGGTCGATCGTCCAACAAACTCTCATCGCCACAGTTCACACATGGCCACTTGAGTGGACAAGATCCCAGAGGGTGACCAGCACTTAAATTTTAAAAAAATTGAAGTCAGTTGTGAGTTTTTTTGCAGTTCTTGAAGGAATTTTCTGGAACCTGGCTTCAAAATTAAGGCTGTTTTAAGAATTTGCCAAATTCTGGCTGCTCTGAAATGCTACATAAACAGAGTAAATGTCAACTCAGGTGGAATTTTCTTCCATAGGTTTATGCACAATTCAATTTGATTATCCAACATCCCACATTATTTCCTATTACACATTATTATTAATTTTACACTGCTCAAATAGTGGAACTTTCCCCACTAATAATGTATATACTATATTACTTGACAGAACTAGTTTTTGTGGTGGGGAGGGGGAAGAGGAAAGAGTTTGCAACCCGCCTCTTAAAGATCAGAATATGCAAAGACTTTTGCAAACCATGTCATACGGTTACATTGGATCTAAAGTACTAAAACAGTATTGATAAGATAGTATCGATAAGATTAATAAATCAATCGGCTAGATTGCGAGACATATTTTCCTGCTGCTTCACACACTCAGCCTATGGTCTGAAATTCACATTGAAAGCCTATGGTCTGAAATTGTGCTGAATATGATTAGCTCTTCACAATCACAAGAGGGAGAGAATAAATGAAGACATCATTGTCAAATGATGTCCTCTCTGTACTCTTGGCTCAGTATCAGTTAACACCCAATGTTCCCAGTACAATCACTTATTTATCATTGTTATCCACAACTGGTATCAGACACAATTGATCTTGTTTTATCCCAGGGAGGTCTCATTCCATTTCACTAACTTCCTGGTATCGATCCACAGAATCCTTAATACTATAAATGTTTTCAAAGCCTTATCTGCAGGTGTAAAAATCAACCTCTCCTTTTTGGACATGTTGTAGACAATATCTAAGCTTCTTCTCTGACACTCTAATCAATGATTTGGTTATCTTAAGGGACCTTTCAGCTTCATTACAAAAATACTACATCCAGAATATTTTCTCTCAGGCCCAATATGTAAAATGTTGACATTTGTCCAGGAAGAGTACAAATTTCACCTCTCCTTGGCAGATTGAAATTAAATATTAAAGAAAGAGTAACTCAGAACGCCTACAATTTACAACACAAAAAATGTTTGCTTGAATTAAAAGGTGGACTCTTGGGATGTGAATAGGAATGAACCACTTAGAATTAAGGATGTGCTGCCACCTAATGGTCAATATTTAATTACAGCGACACTTATGAAATGTTGCAAAATTACCCCAATATGTTTAAATACCATAACTGCCGATAATTTCTTTTTAGTTTTATAAAGTGCCAAAATTCCAGCTTCTTTCTTAAATTAATTCACTGAAGCACAAATATATTCTCTTCATGTAAAATTAGATCACAATTATTTTGGACATACAATGTGCTCATGTGGGTGCAATGTTTTAAAAAATGGTTCTCTCTGATAGTGTTTGAGTCTATCCTCACAGCACTGCATTTCACATAATTTTGTTCCCTATTGCATCGCAATCAGCACTTTTCCATGGCTTAGATATCCCCAAACTGTTTTAAATGTTCACCTCTGAAATATTCTATGCCAGTGTACATAATGTTTGCCCTACACTGCTGCTGGTGACAGGCAGTTTGCATTTTGTTTTAAGAAAATTCTGGCTCATAGGTTTTATTGTTGTGAAACATATATGTATAACTTATATTCTCATCAACATATTCTTTGAGTTCCCTTCCTGAAGTTGCACTCTCCCTACTTTAGTAGGGACTAGTTAATTAATTTATTAAGCTGGTAATTTTGCATCAAGTATTACCCCTACCTTGGGTGTAAACACTCAACTGTCCAGTAAGTTGGGATAATAATAATAATCCTTGCATTTGATATAGCGCTTTTCACGTCGGGAGGACGTCCCAAAGCGCTTCACAGAACACACTGTAAAGTGAATTGACTGTATATTTGTGGGCGAACGCGGCAGCCAATTGCGCACAGCAATGTCCCACAGACAGTCGTAGATTGAAAATGACCAATTTATTATTGTTTTTGGTTTTAAAGGGATTTAGAGGCGTGTGGAGTAAAGAAACTTGCCCAAGGTTTCGCCCTGCCTGGAATTGAACTCGGGTCTCTCGCTTGCAAAGCGAGTGCTCTAACCACTGAGCTACAGGATTCCACCTGAGCTACAGGACTCCACAATGCCCACCCGACGTGAAAGACTTTATATCAATGCAATTTGTTGTTGTTTAGCATTTGCAACTTGCTAGTCCTGTGCCTTTTGGCACAGAACATGAGGTCAAAATTCTGATCAGCCTTATGCAGCAATTATTGACACCACTTGCTACCTCCACAGGTCCATTAAAATACTCATTGATTTTATCTCTGCAGTTAACAACAACAACAAGATTCCATTTATAGAGTGCCTTTCACGTCGGGAGGACGTCCCAAGGTGCTGTACAGTTGGGTCAGGACCCGAGCAGGGGGGAAATGGTCAGGGTGAGGGAAGGAAGGGAGCGAGGAGGGGGTAGAGAGTCGAGAGGGGAGCTGAAGGCACGGTCAAAGAGAAAGGTCTTGAGACCGGCCTTGAAGGAGGAAAGGGAGGAGGCGGCGAAGGCACTGGGGGATAGAATTCCAGAGCCTAGGGGCTGAGAGGCTGAAGGCCCGGCCACCGATGGTAGGGTGGTTGGGGCGGGGGATGTGGAGCAGACCGGGGCCAGAGGAACGGAGGGTACGGGCAGTTAAAATATTCATTGCAGATCACATTTAGATATTTAAATTTAAGAAGAATCTGTTATTGTTGTTTTCTTAAGTTATGGAAGTCATGATACAGGTAATGTGGATACTTGATACAAAATTACCAGCAAACTCATTTTTTTTAATAAGGTAGTTTGATGCAGGAAAGATCTGTATCAAAGTAAGTGAAATCAGATAATAATAAAATAAGAACCCTTGTATTTCATATTGCACCTTTCATGTTGTTTGAATGTCTGTAAGTGCTTCAAAGGATGTACTGTAATGTGCAGTGATTTGAGTATTTTATAGGCGAACCATCAATGTTGTAATTCCATTGTCATAGATGCATGTAGGTGCACATTTGTATATCATGTCTAGTTATTTAATCTTTTTAATACGAAATTATTAAGTCACTTATAACATGAGACAAACATTTAATATCCTTTTGATGAAAATCTGGTCCTAGTATTTCTTCTTGCATTATTTGTTTCTGTCTGAGATCTCCCTACATTTTCTTTGTTCACTATTTTCTCAATATATTCTCTGAGTGCTTCCTCATTACACTTTGACAAAGACTGGATCATCTCATTCCTCTTCATCACTTCTGTTGCTTACCCATCTCAAGCGAAATAGCCTCAACGTTCACCCACACTCAGTATTAAATGTGAAACTGCTCCACAACCAATACAACAAGTTGCATTTTTATAGCGGACTTTAGAGCACTTAACAGGAACGGGGTCCTCTATGTAATGATGGTTGAGCAGAAGGGGCGAGAAGAGCAGTGGAATAGGAGGAAATCAAAGATAGGGAAGTGCTAGGATGTAAAGGGATTTGTAGGTGAGGACCTTGACATCAATCTAATGTTGTACAGTGGACCGTGGCAAGGATGGCTGATGGACATGCAGAGTGTGGTGCGGGTTGTGTAGTATTCGATGATTTGAAGTTGACAGATGGTGTAGCTGGGGAGACCGTTGGAGAGTGTATTTAGAGAATCTAGGCAGGTAGTATAGTTAAGGGTTTCTGCAACATTTGGCATGAGTTTGGGATCAATGAAGCATCCAGGGTCTGCTCCTAAATCATTACAACAAAAACAACTTGGAGTTATATAGCGCCCTCCACGCCGGACGACATCTCAGAGCGCTTCACAATAACGGATCCCGGGGCCGAACCAGGGAGAGGGGGAGGAAGGTGACCAAAGGCACCGTCGAAAAGAAAGGTCTTCAGTAGAGACCTGAAAACAGGAAGAGAGGGGGAGAGGCAAAGGGAGTGAGGAAGGAAGTTCCAGAGCCTCGGGGCATAGTGGCTGAAGGCACGGCCGCCGAGGGTGGAGCGGAGGACTCGGGGAACAAGGAGGAGGCCAGACTCGGAGGAACGAAGGCAACGGGCACTGTTTTGAGGAAAGAGGAGGTCAGAGAGGTAGGGGGGTGCAGAGGAGTGGAGGGATTTCAAGACAAGGCTGAGGATCTTGAAGTCGATCCTCTCTGGGACAGGTAGCCAGCGCAGTCTGGCAAGGACTGGGGTAATCGGGGAGCGAGTTTGGTGCGGGTGAGAATGCGGGCGGCAGAGTTTTGAATAATCTGGATTTTGTGGACGGTAGTGGAGGGGAGGTCGGCGTTAGAATAGTCCAGCCGAGAGGTGACAGAGGCATAGACCAGGGTTTCAAGGGCTTTTGGAGAGAGGTACTGGCGGAGATGGGCAATGCGTTGGAGGTGGAAGAAGGCGGTGCTGGTGAGGGACCGGATGTGGGGGAGGAAGGATAATTGGGGGTTGAACTTGACGCCTAGGTTGCGTTTGGGTTCGGAGAATTTTAAGGGGATGTCGGGTAGATGGAGGAGGTGAAAACCATGAGATTTTAGATATTGAGAAGAGCCAAAGAGTATGGCTTCCGTCTTGTCAACGTTCAGCTGAAGGAAGTTTGCGCTCATCCAGCTCCTGAGGTCTGACAGGCAGACTGACAGAACATCAGGGGACTGAGGGTCGCAAAGAGGTGGTAAAATAGAGTTGGGTATCATCCGCATACATATCAGAAATACTAGGGGGCCAAGGAAGGATCCTTGGGGTACCCCACAGGTGAGAGCGGGAGGAGAAGCCATTTGTGCAGATGTACTGCTGGAGGTTTGTGACGTAGGACTCGAACCAGGCAAGTGCGGTCCCACTGAGGTGGATGATGGAGGAAAGTCGGTGGAGGAGGATACAGAATGCGGCAGAGAGGTCCAGGAGGATAAGGAGGCAGAGGGAGCCCTGGTCACAGATAGAGAGGATGTCGTTTGTGACTTTCACAAGCACAGTCTCTATACTGTGGGCAGGGCGGAAACCAGACCGGAGGGGTTCGAAGAGGGAGTGGGAGGAGAGGTGTGCGAAAAGTTGATTGGCAACAACACATTCTAGGACTTTTGCGAGGAAGGGCAGATTAGAAATAGGGCGGTAGTGGTTGGGGTTTGAGGGATCTAGGGAAGGTTTTTTGAGGAGGGATGTGATAACAGCGGTTTTGAGGGGGTCAGGGACTGATCCGGAGGAGAGGGACTGGTTGATGATGTCAGCTAGTAGTGGGCAGAGGAGGGGGAGCTGGGTGACCAGCAAGTTGGTGGGGAGGGGGTTGAGGCAGCAGGTGGTGGGTTTCATAGAGGTGATGGTGGGTGAGAGGGAGGAGGGAAAGATGGGGAGGAAGGAATGTAGGACAGGGATGGTGGTAGGAGGTAGGAGCAGATGATGGGGAGAGTGAGGGGACAGAGAGGGCGTGGTGGTGGGTGACAAGAGGCAGGTGGATCAGGCTAAATGGCAGATGTTAAGTATTTTAGAAGAGAAGAAGTCCATGACTTTCTCGCACTTTGCATTTGATATGAAGATTGAGAAGGCCTGAGGGGGGGGCACTGAGGAGGTAGTGGGTGGTGGAAAAAAGGATTTTAGGGTTGTATTTAGCCTCTAAGATGATGTTGGAGTAGAAGGCCGTTTTTGCAGATGTCAAAGAACGACGTTAGCTGTGGAGATGCTCGAGCCACAGTTGGCGGTGAACTGTCAGGCCAGTTTTCCGCCATCTGCACTCGAGCTGCCGGGTTTGGGTTTTTTGGCGGCGGAGATGGTTGTTGTACCAGGGGGATTGGGTAGGTTTGGAGATAGTCCTGGATTTTAGGGGGACGAGGGAGTTGAAGGTGGAGGAGAGGCGATCATTGAGCAGCTGAATGGCTGCTTCAGGATCTCCGCAGGTGGAAGGCCAGAGGGATAGGATGTTTGATGATGTGAAGGCCTTTGTGAGGGTCTCAGGGGGTAAGCTTTTTCAATTAGCCATTAAAAGCATAAATTAACTCTCTCTCAGTCTGCAGAGGAAGCAGGAGACGGCCAATGACGGGATCAGAGAGCAGTAAAAACACTCAAGCCTGGCATATATAGAAAAAACAGTGGAAAAAACACAGTTCCAGAAGAATAACTTAACAGCAGCTGAGCACTGGAACTATGGTATTTTCTCCTGGACTGTCATATGAGCAGGGAAGATCAATTGTTTAAAAAATCCAATGGAATCATGAAATCAGGGACAGTCTGGTAACAATCTGATAAGAGGTCTATTTGTTATTGAGGTGACAAATATGTAAGGAGAAAGAGTTCAAAGAATGATGGACACTTCTGCTCAATTCTAAAGAAGGTTGAGGGGCGATATGATTATGGTCTTTAAGATTCTGAAGGGAATACATAATGTAGACCACGATAAGCAGTTTTATCTTATACTGAAGAGTACAACCAGAAGACACAGCCTGCAACTGAAGGGAGGTAAATTCAGAACAAATCTACGGAAACACTACTTCATTGAGCGAGTAGTAAACTTATGGAACAGGCTTCCTCGGGAGACAGTGAAAGCAGAAAATGCTTTTCCGAACCGGATTACTGAAACGGCCACAGAGGGCGCCTCCGCAGTATTCCAGGGCACTGCTGATGACAGCACAGCCAGCCAAGCTCATCGGCAGGATCTGGAAGGGCAGACCAGTGACTGTCTGGGCAGGGAGTCATCCCGGCTCCTGTTAGCCCTGCAAGCCAAAGCCCTAATGGGTAGGATGGCCATATCTGAAAGTAGCAGGGAAAGCTTGCGAGACAGCACTATCAATGGCAAACTATGCGGTTTTAGCTGGTTAGACTCCCAACAGTATCCCAACGAACACGCTGGGAGTCCCCAAGCCTTGAGCCTGCCAACCTGTGCCTAATACTTTCTGGAATTAGGTAAGCAAGAAGCAAGGAGGGAGAGAGTGTGCTTTCCATTTCAACGATCTATCTCTGGGATTTCCATGTGTAGGTGGGATGCATGAAATTCTCAGCTTGGTTTGGATACTCTTAAGCACGGTGATGGGTTTCCGCGTGTGTCAGACTCCCGGCTGACAAAAAAAATCTTAATACACATATTTGTACAGTGTATGCATGTGTAATTTGACCTTTTCACGCATTTGTTGGTAAAATAGTAAGACGAATAACAGCATATGCTGTGTTTTTTGATTGTTGTGTGTGCTTTACTTACTTGGTTACTGCTTATTGGTTGCCTGCTGTAATGGTGTGTAACATGGGTGAAAATGCTGGATTTCAGCACAATGGAAACACCAGCAATATTGTATGGAGAGGAGTTGCTGTCAATCTTAATCAGAATAACTGCTCCAGGCCAACAGAAGAAAGCAAGCCCAGGCAGTGTCATGGCAAAGGGCAAACAGCATCCAACTGTGTTCTGGATGGGGAGCAGAGGCGGGTCTGGCACATCTCACAAAAGAAATATAGAGAGAAGACTGCAAAGTTTCACACTGAATAATGGTGGATGTTTAAGTAAATATACATATGGAGTACATTTCCCTGTATTGTGTGAGTGTATGTAAGGAGTTTTCTACTAACATTAGTGCTTGTTGCTAAAATGTGTCTGTAGCTACACTTATAGCAAGCCACTGATTTCTATTGGACAACACTGTGCCAAAGAATACTGATACTAATGGCAGGAATTCATAACCATGTCTCATGGAGGCACAAATAAAACTCCAAGGTCAGGTATCAGCACTTACACTGGCCAACAATACCCCCAATAAAATTCGTCACTCACTTCATAGCTATTTATGGGACACAGCTGTGCGCAAATTGGCTGCCACATTTTCCAACAAAATATACAATCACTGCACTTCACAGTAAAATCCTGTGAAGCGCTTTGAGACATTTTGATGACGTGATAAGGGGCTATATCAAATGCAAGGATCATTACCCTCCGACAAATATGATAGAAGCAGCAACATAACCATTATAGAAAAGCAAACAGATCAGAACAAGTAAATATATATTTTTTAAAAGATTCAATAGTTAGGTCCCTCCATTTGCTTAGTGAGTTTATCTTGTCAGGAAGTGAATCATAATGTCACCGAGAAAGTTTCAGATTCTACCCTTGGTCTGAATGAATGGTTTTTAATGGATCTCAGTAAGGGTGTTAGTAGGGAGTTTTACGATTGGCCTCAATGCTCCAGTTTAGGGAGGGAAAATAATCACAATTGGAGCTGTGGTTTGTGAATATCATTAGTTTTGGTCCTTATACTGCCTTAACCAACAAGGTGCCACCGTGCATTCCTTCACCTATAATTACTTCCACAAAAAACACTGCAGTCTGCATATCAGTGCAAAAAAAAATTCTCAAAGCTCCCAGATGACGCATTATATGAATTACTTTGTCGATCAATACATTACCATTATGAGTGAGCAGCCTTTTCTAGTTCAGTTCTTTAGATAATTGCTTACACACTTCCAAAGAAATGCAAAGCCAATCAGACTAATCTACTGTCAAGTTACATCTTCTCACTGCAGTCAGGAGGAATCCTGTCACCACTCTTGTGGTTTGAAAATAAAAATAGTACAAGCTTGATTTATCTTTTCTTAAAACATAGAAATAATAGAATAGGTAGCAGCTTGGCTCAGTGATGCATCAAACTTAACCTCTGAGCCAGTCAATCAAGCAAAAATCAGCTTACCTGCAGGTACTTTTGCACCAAGTATAATAAATAGGGGTACAAGGTGTTTTAACAGTATAATAAATAGTAATAATCAATATAAAGAGATGAAACAGATGAAATCTTCACACCTCAAGTTCAACATTAGAAAATCCAACACAATAGATTGGAACAATTCTTCGGATCATATCAAATGTTTTTTGCCCAAATTCCAGAGTGACCTTCCAAAAAAGGACTTGACAACCTTGATATATGTTTCAATAATGCTCATCAATTATGGTACATTACAGGAGGGAATAAGCAAGGAGGTATCTTTTAAAAGTTACAAATATTAGCACTGACATCAATCATTTGGTTGTCAGATCAATTGACTTCCAGGCTAACTATCTGAGAGTCAAAATAACAAAACTGAAAGTGTGACATCTCTTTGAGTCGTTTTGGAAACTTGACTATGGGCAATTCACACTGAAAATAATCAAAGTCACAAAAGGATGAAAGGTGCAGTGCCATTCTCTGAGCACCACAAATCTGAGGCACATCTGACATTCTTCCAAGGAATGTAAATATGAAATCTAGATCCATATTTGGGCTAAAATAAGAGTATGAAAGGCATGGCAAGCATTTCACAGCAAATATTCTTGCACGGGTGACAGGATATTGCACGTTCCTTTGTTTTTGATTAAACAAAATAGTGCAGCACTTTGCTGCATTGTGATCTGTCACATCTCAAATTTTATAGACAAAGCTTGTGCAATAAGTATCAGCTTTTGTTCAGTTGGGAGCACTCTCGCCTGTGAATCAGAAGAAGTTTGCAGAAACTTCCTGGTAACTGCCATCCACCTAGCAAGGACTTAAACCAGCACTTGTTGGATATTTAATGACTAACTGGTTACAATTTTCCTTCAGTTGGTCTTTTGTGGCAATCTTGGTAGTCTGGTTCGTGAGCCAATTAGATCTGCCTTATTCCAGGGCACTGCTGATGTAAAGTTCTCTCATGTGAGAACAGGAAATTGCTTGTTGGATCTGGAGGCCACAAACTGGACTTACAGCACACATTTCTTAAAGGACAACATCCCTAGTCTCTCATCCCCTTGACATGCCAAAAGTAGGATCACATAAAAATATTGTATTAATACCCAAGGTAATCAGCTCGCTGAAGAACAGGAACAAAGAATCAAATCTGCCAATGGAACTTCTAGCAACAACTTGCATTTATATAGCTTCATTTATGCATGGTAGTGTTTTGGAGCGCTTATACAATATAAACTAATTTAACACATCTATAATAAATATTAAAAGGAAGCATCTCCAAAAGAAACATCTGGTTCTCTACTGGTTGAGGTTTAGGATTGTTATATCGAACAGAACCCAAGACTCAATTTCAAACTATCTTAAATCAAGCAAATACCATTCATTTGTAGGAATGTCCCAAATGAGTACATTTATTCTTTTTATATAGGAATGGAGAAGACAACTGATGGAAAAACCTATCTGAACACCCCCCACCCCAAACATTTTTCTATCTTTCATATCCCTTACTTGATTATTTTGCCAAAGAATTTTCTAATTTACTCTTGTATTTGCTGACACAATCCACTTCCATTGTCTTCTTGGGTAAAATGCTCCACATTCTAAGTAACGCTAAATAGTGTGCTTATCTTCCCTCTCCTGTGCTCAACTCTACAGTTTGTGATTAGGTTAAACATATTAAAGGTATCAAATGGAACACAATCCCAATTTGAGAAACGTCCGTGGGCCGCATAAGCAATAGTTTTGTGTTTCCCTTCCAGAAACATAATATTTACACAGCACCATTTTCATGTTGTTAGGATGTCTCAAAGCCCTTTACACTGCTGGCTGGGCACCGGAGCTGGGAGCCAGGGAGATGAGGAGGGGAAAAGATGACCAAAAGGGCGGTCAAAGAGTTAGGTCTTGACGTGTCTTGAAAGAGAGGAGGGAGCGAGCTGGATGAAATCATCCGCCGATTTGAACTACACTGGTTTGAAAGACCAAAATAGTCTGTAACATAAGATCAGGCATAATTAGAAAAAAGGCCTCAGAAATACTAATACAACATTTTTAAAAGTTAGATCATTTTTAAGAGGCACTGAGACTTTCTAATTGCAAACATGCAGAATAAACAGGCTCAGACAGAACAAGCAGGAATGGGAAAGGCTGTAGTTTCTCAGCTCTTTACTCAGCTCTTCAGGTGCAATACTGGAAATGGTGGCTGCAAGAACAGAGATACATACCCCATGATGTCCCAGGAACATCATCTAGCTCTATTAAAGAGCTGATTGTGTGACCAGCTCTTTACCATTAAATAAAATTATACTGGCAATCTCCACACATGCCCCTTAAAATAACAATGCTGATTCTTCATTTTGCAGCAATTTATAGCAATAGGCAGTGGCAAGTACAAACTGAGCTTCACTCTGCACAGCACTATACTATATGAAAAGATATGAATCCAATGAAAAATGGCTTTCATGCTACGAGAAACAAATCAAGAGTGATTTTCAGGTCTTGGTTGCACATCATGGATTTTGTCACTTAAATGCATACTAACAGGCCAGTTAAATTTACCTACATCCCTCCAATTCTTTTTGTGAAAAATGAGTCTTAATGAAAGTGATATACAGAATCCAGAGTTACCATAGTATACAAAGGACAATACGTGCCTCTGAAAAAGCCAAATCTAAGACATGTATCAATTGAATGGATAACAGTTTGGCAGTGACACACCCGTGATGGGATAGTGTACATGATGAAATCCAAAACATAAGAATTAAGGGTTTATTTATTGTTCGCTGCAAATTAATATGTTCATTAGAAAAAAAGAAAGAAAGAATATTATACATCATTGTCTCAAATCATTTTATAGTATCACTGGCACAGTCATTTTGTGTAAGAATATTAACTTATTTAAGCAATCAAAGAATGTGAAATGATGCAATTGGTAATGTGAGAATTAATTGAAGATGCTATTGAAAATCCCACACTAGGGGGAAAACAAGAAATCTCTGGGTTGGTTTTAAGGCCTTAGCGAGCAATCATTGTTAAGATCCAAAAACCCTACAAAATCAGTACAGACAGAGGTCAGCATGAGTTACAAGCTGTTTTGCTCTAAATGCATGATGACTGGAATGCAGCAGCCTGTACATCTTGCCCTTTCTGGTCACACAGATGTGTCAGCTGAGCTTAGTTTGGTAGGATCCTCTGGGTCAAAATGTTGTAGGGTCAAACCTCACGTCAGGACTTGAGCTCATCATCTCACTTGATACCTCTGTTTGCCTGGGCAGGTAGACATTAAATATCCAATGAAACTTTCAAATAGAACAGAAAATTTCTCCTCAAGAAGTCTCCAGATGAATTGATTAGTCACCTCATGCCATGTAAGCTTACAATAAAAGCCCATACAGATGACAAATTACATGAAGTATTCTGAATGATAAAACAGCATAAAAATGCTGGGGCAGTAAAAAAAACCCGAAGCATTAACACCAAGCACAGATGCACCCAAACAAAGAATGAACCAATAACGTTATCCTGTGTGAAGAGCTCGATATAAATGGAAGTTGTTGTCGTCATCATTGTTGTAACCTAATTTGCTTGCGAATGTAGATGTCAAAAGAGTTTGGTTACAATTTTTAAGAATTCAGTCAATAATTTTCCACAAGAACACTAGTTTGTAAAACTGAACAATATTTGATAGGCACTTCTACAAAGCTAACATATACCAGCTAACCTTGTTTTGAGCCCTCTAATAAAGAATGTCAAGGGTTCCAATGATGGTAAATAAATAATGCATGTGCATTGCTCTGTACCATCAGTATCAGAGTTTGAACAGAGGCATGAGCAATGAAGACAGGAGATAAAGGATGAAAATATACAGATTCTCCAAGAGTCTGGACAAAATGGATCGGAAGGGGTCAAACATCAAGAAAGTTGTGGTTTACTGAAATTAAAGAGATACACTTACTGATCAACTGTAAAGCTATCAGAGGCAGTAGAATTGTAATTCCTCACAATTGCCTCAAGGAAACATTAAAGAAAATTCATGTAGGATATCATGATGTTGTGAAATACAAGCAAATGGCCCGCTAGATCATGTATTGGCTAAGACTGAACCAGAATACAAAAATCTAATGAAAGAGTCTGCTTTGATTCCCACTTTTTAGCATAAGACCATGCCAGCAATATGGCTGACATCTCTGACTACAAATGTTATAGTTATTATTAGAATATTATTCTAATTACCCAGAACTTCGATCTACAACAAATCCTGAAAGTAAATTAGTCATTTGTGTATTGAATAGTACACCAGACATTAGATCTGGTTATGAAAGCGTAAAATTATTTAAAATAATTAAATAATGGCCTATTATACCCAGATCAAATAACTGACAAATGATACTCAGGAACATTAGCAGCAGGTCCATTGGTAAAGGAGGCGAGATATATTTATTAATTTAGTGGAACACATCGCTTTGAGACGTCCTGACATGCGATAAGGCACTTATCAAATGGAAGGATTATTATTATAGTTGTGCTAAGTTGCACATGGGTTTTACATTGCGAAAACAGAAAGTTCAGAGCCAGCTTGTAAATAGAGAAGCACACCAAATATCAGTGAACCAAATATTCAGGACTTCATTTGATATCAACTGAAAATCTATCGCAATACAAAAAATACAAGCAACCAGCATGAGACTGAGTCAGACTCCATAAAATCAAAGCAACCAGCTGAGTCTAAAGCTACGGCAACTCTACAGCTAATGCAACTGCGGAAGTTGTCATATAATGACATGAAAAATAAAGAAATCAGCATAGTGCACAGACTTTAACATGATAACAATTTGTATTTATATAGCACCCTTCATATGGATAAGAGTTTCAGCGGGCTTAACTAACCCTTATGTTTAACCCAACTATGTAGGTTGATTAATTGTTTTCACTTAGTATTTTTACAACTTTTTTTTCTTCTCTCTTTTCCCATTTTAATTTCCTCCCTTTATCCATTCTCTCCCGAATGCAACATTAGTAGGATCAGCTCCTCTTACCCTTCTGGGGTAAGAGTAACCATGGTAGCAGAAATGCTCAAGTACCTCACCCAAATAGGAATTTCTTAAGTGTGAGTAGCGAGTGATAATGGTTTATTTCAGCCTTGGAGTATCTCATACCAGAGCCTGATCTCATCCTCATTTGTCATCTACACATGTAAACTTCTAGCAAGAGTCACAGGAATGCACATAGTAACCTTGGCTACTTTCATAATTACAACAACAACTTGCACTTATTTTTATTTTATACCCTTGACGCAGGAATAGTCTTAGAGCTCTGAAAGTCATGTTTCTCTGACAGTTGTAAGGTTTTAACGAACAAACAAGCTTATGCAGACTCAATCAGGTTTCTAATGCGCACATGTTAACAGTACAAAAAAAACCTACAATCCACTAACAATTTGTACAAAACAATCAGTCTCTCCCAGTAAGACAACAAAGGAAGGCTATTGTGGGAAAATAAAGCCATTTACTCTGTGCATTACAGAGTGTTCTTCTGAGACTGGGGTTAAGATACACGATTATGGCAGAACACATGGAGACTGAACTCTGAATCCAACTGGTAGATACTGCGTACCTGGAACTCAGAGTGCTTGATGCAGACACTTGGAGCAAACACAAAAGAACATTGCAGTCGCCAGGCATAACAGAAATGTTAAAAAATATATAAAAGTATGGCTGAGGATGGGAATTCTAACTAATAAAAGTGGGAGAGGCAAGGAAAGCACAGCATGTCCAGCATATTTTTGATCCAATCTTATGTGTATACAGAACATTCAGAGTTGACAAGTGTTCTACTATACAATCATTTGAAAAAAATAATTAAGATCTATTTCAACATTTTCCTTCCTCTGCAAATGGTTTCATTTTAATTTCAAGGCTCATTCGGCATTGGGCAAAAACGTACACATCACATCATAGTTACTTTAACAGTGCACTGTTAAAATCATTACAATAATAATAATCCTTGATATAGCGCCTTATCACATCTTCGAGATGTCTTAAAGCGCTTCACTTCCATGATTTCATTTCCATGATTGAATGGCGGGGCAGGCTCGAAGGGCCGAATGGTCTACTCCTGCTCCTACATGTTATGGTTATGTTCACAAAATATACAAGTGAATTGACTGTGTATTTTGTGGGCGAAACGTGGCAGCCAATTGCGTACAGCAGTGTCCCACAAATAGTCAATGACAAAAACCCTTCCATTTTTAAATGGTTATAATCTAAAAATAATTGATTCCTGCACAAAATCATTTTGAAATACTTATTGGATCCTGCTTTATAAAATGCAGTGAAAAATATTCGTGACCCTATCAGCCCCATTCTTGCCCAACTCCACTGGCTTCCCATCACACAGAGGATACAGTTCAAGATCCTGGTCCTCACCTTCAAAGCCCTCCACGATATTTTTCCTCCTTACCTCTCCAACCTCCTAACCCCCTACCACTCTGTTCGCTCCCTCCACTCAGCGGGCTCCAGCCTGCTTCACGTCCACCGCCTTACTCGCCCCATTATTGGCGGGCGGGCATTCCGCCACTCTGCACCCACCCTGTGGAACTCCATTCTGCAATCCCTCCATCTTACCCCCTCCCTACCATCAAGACCCACCTCAAGACCCTCATCTTCAACTGTGTGTTCGATCACCCTGCTTCCCTCCCTGCCCTCCCTCCCTCCTTCCCCACCCCTCAGCTCGGGTCCGTAACTCTGTCTGTCCAGCGCTTGGGACGTCCTCCCGATGTGAAAGGTGCTTTACAAATGTTACTTTGCTGCTGCTGTTCTAACAATAAAATTTGAAGCTGGAATTAAGAGTTAAGGCACAGTACACCGGAAAATTTACCAAATTATGGTCAGTTTCCTCTTCCTACGTATTTTATTAGAACCTTTATGGAACCACTTACAGAATTTATATAAAATTATATTTATAATTTCAACTGACCTGAATACTCTTTTGGGAATATTAATCAAAATAATTTTGCAGCAACCTTGAATGTGATATTAGTAAGCAGAACTTTTAGACGGTTTCAAAGAGGATCGTTAAAAGCACACGAAAAAGTGTTGTGAGCTGCTGCGCTGTTTAATATTAGATCTGTTCACACTGCCTTATGGCTCCACTTTAAATAAATTTGAAAACCTTATCTGTTGCAGAGTAAGAGAATGCTTCATGCAAATCAGACAGTTAAAATTAATGAAACGATTTTTAAAAATGTAATCAATTTGTGGTGATCTGATGAAAACCTCAAATCACTATTTTGGCATCTGTACTGCTAGGAATTTTGAAACACAAGTTTAGTAAAGCAAGATTTAAAAAAAATTGGATTGGAATTTCCATTGGAAATCTGATTTGTAAAGATCAAACCTTTCATTTAAATAATGCTTCTAGCAAGATAATTTTATCCCTCACATAACCACTATATATTCAACCAGCAAAGCTCCAACTATAACTTCCTGTCATGAGAAGATGCAATCATCTTTATACCCAGTTTACCGGATGCTATTGCAACATTTAAATCTTCAAACACATGAAGGGAGAACTAAATGCAGAAGACATTACACTAAGGTGAGCAGTAAAAGAAAATAGTCACAGGTCAAAACTAATATATAAACTACAAGACATGCAGATTACAAGCCAGCCAAAGTCTATTCAGCTATGAAAATGTAAGATGAGCTCTCTGTGCTCTACACGTAGCCAAGACAAAGGAAAAGGTAAAAAAAAATACGAGCACAACGTTGTGTACAAGTATCTAATGGAAAAAGGAAGGTTTAAAAACAATGCACTAAAACGAAAAGGGTATGGCAATTTTAGGCAGGAAGAGGGTGTTTAGCTGTTGACCTCTGACCTGTTAGTTGATCTTCGCCAGCATCTTTACTAGCAGGAGTTTGGGCGGTGAATATGTATGGAGTTGTAAGCTGAGTCACTAGCAGTGCAGCTAGGCAAAGGGAGACAGCATGCGTAAGAGAGTAAGTTCCCTCCTTGTGATGCCCTATTCAAGCTGATAAAGGCTCATCTACAGGCTTCTTAAGTGAAAATATTCACAAAGCCTATTTAAAAGGGGCATCGTTGTCATGGTGAAACTTCATTGGATAAACACAAATCCTGAACAGGCAAGAAGAGCCTGCATCATAACAAAAACCATCATAATGTTCAATGTGGAGCGGAAGCAGATAAGAGTCTGGCATTAAGAAACAACTAATTGCTTCATTGCAATCTTCTTGTGTGCAACAGTGGATTCAGTAGCAATCACTTGGAAGAGTAAAATCCTTACAAAACCACCATAAAATCAGCCCAACACGTTTGTGAGGTGATGCGATGGTGTCATCACGGCACCTCCTGTTTATGAACAGGGGAGAGTTGCCTTGCAAGATTTTCTTCCAAGACAACATTGCCCTTTTTAAACCTAAGGCAAAATCTAATTCTGGATATGCGTAAGCAGTGCCCCAGCAAGTGCAATACATACGACTTGGAGAGCAGCTACTCCAGATGGTCAGGCTAGCTAGGGCAGGGATGCATTTATTCGTTCTTAATATACTCAACTCCCTGGAGAGCATTTACATTGAAAAATTTGAAGTAAATTTATCCTGTAAAGATGTCAGTATCCCACAGTATCAAAGTGAAATAAAAATGGAAAACCAGGACTTCACAAGGCCAAAACCCATAACAATGTTAAGACAAGGTCAATCGTATAAGGGACTGTTATTTTGCTGACTGGAGCACTGAATCAAGTTAGTCAGATGTGGAATTGTACTAAATTGTGCATTGTTCCAGCACATTTGTTTCATTTTGTTGAAAAGCTTTTTTTTAGTATAAAAACACAAAAGCATATGAATTGCACATAAAAAAAAGCTCACCAAAAAGTAAAACATTTTTTAGACGAAGCACATAAAAGCGGCATTTAAAATTCAAGATTAAATCCAAGAGTGATTTAAGATTCATTTCTGGGGTAAACACCGCATATGCTTAAAATATATTTCAATACAAATTAGTGACATTCACACAACAACAACAACAACAACAACAAGATTCCATTTATAGAGCGCCTTTCACGTCAGGAGGACGTCCCAAGGCGCTGCACAGTTGGGTCATGACCCGAGCAGGGGGGAAATGGTCAGGGTGAGGGGAGGGAAGGGAGGGAGAGAGGAGGGGGAAATGGTCAGGGTGAGGGGAGGGAAGGGAGGGAGCGAGGAGGGGGTAGAGAGTCGAGAGGGGAGCTGAAGGCACGGTCAAAGAGAAAGGTTTTGAGACCGGCCTTGAAGGAGGAAAGGGAGGAAGCAAGGCGAAGGCACTGGGGGATGGAGTTCCAGAGCCTCGGGGCTGAGAGGCTGAAGGCCCGACCACCGATAGTAGGGCGGTTGGGGCGGGGGACGTGGAGCAGACCGGAGCCAGAGGAACGGAGGGTACGGGCAGGTAGGTAGGGGATAGTAGGTTGGAGAGGTAGGAGGGAGCAAGGCCGTGAATGGCCTTGTAGGTGAGGATGAGGATCTTGAAATCAATCCTCTGGGGGATGGGGAGCCAGTGGAGGCGAGCGAGGGTGGGAGTGATGTGGTCCCGAAGCCTGGTGCGGGACAGTACACGAGCTGCAGAGTTCTGAATGACCTTTACACAATCTTTACACACACTAGATAAAGCTTTGAACAACAATTCAAGCTTTCCCCAATAAAAGCTTCAATCTCCTTTTCCCAATATTAAGATGCCAGCTGTCCAATAGCAAACAGATGCTTTAGAGCACAAATAGCGCAAAATAATCTGCTTTTAATTTTTGCTAAAATTCAGTCTACCAACAAAGTAGTATCCTTTTGAATGAGTGATAAATAAAAGTAGCACTCCCATTATAAGATAAGAGCTAGTCAGAGCACTTTTCCGACATTGTTACAGGCCCCAGTAAATGTGCTCTGTTATAGAAATGTCATATTAAATTAGCTTAAAAAGGCTTAATAAAAAAGTTCTTTTTCTGTGAAAGCATTACTCCTACCTTTTGTTGCAATCCTTACACACTGTGTCTTCGTCTCCTGTAAATGAAAACAAAGAGAGCCCTTAAAATAACTCCATACAATCACAGCTAGAGTCAAGAGCGGGGGGAAATCAATTCAGACAGAAATAAAAAAATGTGATGAAGCCACTGGAAAGTCAAGATATGTAACTTTATGTAATATTTTGTACCCCCTTTTATTACAATTAAGCTGAGGTATGAATTTGAGATAGTAGTTTATCAATGATTCAAAATAATGCCAGGATCAAGCAATCCTGTTTGTATGGTGCACAGTTATTACAGCTAAAAGCCATCCCAATCCACCAATAGACTAATCCTGATTGTCAATATGCATGTTTCAGGTACGTTTGTGGCTTTTTTTGTTATTTCCCACAGAACCATTCAACATACGCAAAGTCAATTTTGTTTTATTCTCACTTGGTGCATACTTCTCAAGTTCATTTATAAGTTTGGTTATTTTCAGAGCTTTAACAGTCAAGAAGACAGAATATTTTGTCTTTCTTTGGGCCAGATTCATACTCAAATCCCAAGAAAAATTAATGAATCTTTCAAATTGTTCATTTTCACCATAATCTCACGAGCACCAAAGTGAAAAAAAACATGCGTCTATATATACAGGATAGATATACCCAAGGACAAGTACATGTGTTGGGAGGAAAGAGAACAAAGTGATAAACACTATTATAGTGCGGTCTTCTCTGAATCATGTATACAAACCCAGCAGATATCAATACAAGAACCAAGCAAACTTCCCGCTTCTTCTCTCTGATAATATGACCTCTATTTTCGGAGAGAAATTAATTGGATAGGCTCTAATCTATTTTATGATGGACTTGAAACTGGAATGTATAACCACATCAAAATCAAACACACCACAAAACGCCTCAAACATATCAAGCAGTGTTTAGCTCCATAAACAGTCATTTTTGACAGGAATTGGGAATTTAGTAGTTTTAAATACAATGGAGTCAAATTAGTGAGTCAGACTTGATATAACTAACTGCAACTACATCACTCACATCTTGTAAACACAATCGTCTCAATTTAGCTCAGAAGCTTTGCACTTGCCATTCTTCCTGCCAAATAACATGCGTTGAATCAGTTCCAAGAAATGTTTCACATTTTTTCGACAAGAAATTAATCTCATGGAAACACTTTCATGTAGTTGCAGCTTTCATTAAATTCAATAACAATCCAATATTTTAATAAGCCACAGTTAATTTGCAAACCTCCAGTGTATTGATATCACTAGGCTTATTTAGCATATTGTAGCTAACACACCATAGGGAAAGAGGATAAAATACTAGACAACAACAAGTTACACCATATAATGTCTTTGATTGCTGGAATGTCTCAAACTACTTTACAAAGACCGAATGGAAGCCCGGGGTGGGAAGTAGCTTGGAAGGGGGAAAGAAGTGGCCCAAAAAGCACAGTCGAAGAAATAGGTCTTTGGAATTTGAAAGCAGAGGGAAGAGGCCAGACAATCAACAATCAACTTGCACTTATATCGTGCCTTCCACACAGGGTAGCGTATCAGAGCGCTTAACAGTGGCAGAGCTTGACCCTGGAGCCGGGGTGTGTGGCGGTGACCGTAAGCATGGTCGAAAAGACGACCAGAAGCGCAGGATGGTGGATTGGGCAGTGAGGAGGTGGGAGAGGTAGGGAGGTGCCAGCGAGTGAATGGATTTGAACACGAGAGTGAGGTTATTGAAGTCGATCGTTTCAGTGATGGGGAGCCAGTGGAGCCTGGCCAGAACTGGTGAGATGTGGGTACAGAGTTTGGTCCGGGTCAGTATGTGGGCGACAGGTGTTCTGAATGAGCTGGATCTTTTGAATAGTGGAGCTGGGAAGTCCGGTGAGGAGTGCATTTGAGTAATCAGATATTGTTGAAAGTTGCAGAGGAAGGGGGCAAAGTGTGGAAGGATCTCCAGCTTACGGTGGGCACAAGAAATGATGTAGACCGGGGAGAATAAAATCACAGGAGATTGAAGAGATACGATGGAGCAAACCTGCAAAAGCATTTGAGGACAAGGACGAGGATCTTAAAAGTGAATCTGCCAAAGGGCAGGGAATAAGTGGAGCCGGGGAAAGCATAAGAACTGTGGCGTTCAACATGACCTGGAGTTTGTGGAGAGTTTGGGGCTGCATTGCTGGGGAAGGTGGGGAGGCCTTGAGATGACACAAAGTGGAATTGAGAACCCAGGTGGAGGACTTGAAGGATAGTTGAGGGTAGACCAAAATGCCAAAGTTTAACAAAGACTCTGAGATTTTGTCAGTATGGTTGTGGGCTACCTTGCTTGGTGAAAAATACTTTCTGCTGTGCCATTGCAAAAATCATACACCCACCATCATGTTTTAATGAATTCCAAGTGAAAACACTGTTTAAAAATTTACATGAACTTTATCTGTTCAATTTTTTTTTCTGGTTCAAGGCATAATCGAATGACACGCACAAAAAAAGTCTTGTTCCACATCAGCAATGGCAGCTTTTGTATCTCAGGTGCTTCAGCTTTAACCTTCTGCCACAAATACCAAGGATTTTTTTCAGCTAAATAAGAGCTTTCTTTTGAATGACTGCAGGAGAATTCAAACAATTAGAGACACTCACAAATTATAGCAAGTGGCAGCAGAGAAAGTGGAAGCCAAGATTTTAAGCACCACTGAAGAGAAATTCACCTTTTCAACGCTGCTCACAGCCTGGAAGTGTATGTGATATCCTTTTCTGGGGGCCAGGGGAGGATTCCAAAACCCATTATACGTTTTATTGTCGCCGACTGTGAAGGGAGTTGGTTCAAAGATTCCGCTGGGAGGAAGCTCTGCAGCATAATAATACGGTGACCCTCTCGCTGCAGTGGCTTGATAGGTGACTGGAACCTGGAAACAGTCTGCTGAACCGGCCTCCCTTCTTGATCTGCGTGAATTCACCTCTTCAACCACAATTTGGTAGACACTATGAAAGAGAGAAAGAGCGTCATGTCACAATGATCTACCCACATACAGAGCAAGTCTATTTTATATTTTTTATATAAAATTTATTTTATTACTGTGACTAGCCCTTAGCGTCAAAGCAGTTTTAGATCAAATGAGCAATTTTTTATATCAAAAATTATTTCTGAAGCTTAGGATCGCACAATTCCACCAAAACCCATAACCCTCAAAATCTGAGAACAATAAATGAACCCCCTCCTCATCTGAAGGCAATGTGAGAGTTGTGAACAATGACTTTTAATGATTTTACTTCCTCTGATTCTATGCATACTAAAAAATACTGTGCATTATAATGTTACAAAATCAATCAGATGAAACTTTTAAGCACTTTCCTTAGTAACACACTGCCTTCCCTATACACAAATGCCCACTGGCACTCTATAGTACCAATTATCCAACATCCTCTATTTGAGGAAGATTATTAGTCACAAAAAAATGTTTGCAAAGGAAATGCTACTTTTAAAAAATCTAATAAAATGCAAAAACATGCAAAGACGGTATGAGAAAAACTAGTCCTTCTTGGTTTGGGACAATAACATTTATCATATAAAACTGTATAAACCATATAAAAAACAATTTGATCAATCTACACTGCTTTGCACTTTGTTACTGCAGCCAGTAAGTATGAATGCAGCAGTTTATCATTGCAGCCGGGACATGTGCCTGTGGTGATGGGGCTACAAAACTACTCTTACTGCAATTCAATGTATCTTGACCCATCGCCACTTGCACACTTACCGGCAAGCATTGGAATCGCAGTGAATTGCAAGAAATGAAGTTCTGCGCATGCAGTGACAGATCAAGACTAGCTTTCCCACAAGTCAATACAGCCGACGGTAAGTGCGCTTGGGTCATAGGGTCAGGACGTTATTTCCCGCAATTCAATGCAGCCGGGACGTGTGGAAGTTATGGAGGATAGCCGGCGGTGTTACAAGTTAGGAGGTGATTAATACGAGTAGTGCAAAGAAATGCAACTGTTTTTGATAGGAAACTAAATGGGACTCTAGTGCATGTGGAGTCCTGTAGCTCAGAGGTTGGAGAACTCGCCTTGCAAGCGAGACACCTGGGTTCAATTCCCGGCAGGGCGAAACCTTGGGCAAATTTCTCGACGTCTCAAAGCGCTTCACAGAATATGCTGTAAAGTGAATTGACTGTATATTTATGGGCAAAACGCGGCAGCCAATTGTGCACAGAAGCGTCCCACAAACAGTCGTGGATTGAAAATGACCAATTTATTATTGTTTTGTTTGCTCTAACGATCCTCATTACCCTTAATATTGAGCCTCACCTTTGATGTAGCACCTTTTCACATCTCAAAAGCACTTCACATGATTTATTGTAAATGGAGTGACACTGGGAGAAACTAACTTCCTTTTTTGAATAGCACTATGGGATCTTTAAAGTCCATCTAAGCAGATAGTGTAACGTCTCATCCAAAGGATGGATCTCATTTGGAAATTGTAGTTAGTATTTGGACTGAACAAACCATAATTTCAGAACTCAACCTCAGTGTACCACATTTACAGTAGCACTATTTGGAAGTTATATAAATATTAGGAACTCCATGAGCTCCAAACTGACAATATCATCAGCAACTTACATTTATACAGCACACTTTACACAATGAATAGTTTCAAAGTGCTTTACAGAATGAGTTTCATCAGAATGGAAGTGAATGTTATAGAGAAAACATAGCAGCAAATTCCTACATAAACTGAATAGCTGATTAAAGAAACATTTTGTGAAGGATGAGGAACCCATATAGTAATTATACTTGCATTTGATATAACTCATCACGTCGTCCAGAGGTCTCAAAGCACTTTGCAAGATTTACTGTAAACTGGTGTCACTGTATGTATTTTGTGGACAAATGCAGCAGTCAATTTGCGCACAGTGTTGTCTCACAAGCAGCCGTGGAGCGAGTAACTAATTTTATTTGGGAATTTTTGGCCAGAAAACCCAGAAAAAAACTCCCTTCTCTTGTTGAATAACACCATGATCTTTTTTGTCCATCTGGACAGTAAGGCAGGCAGGACCTCAATTTAATGTCTCAGCTGAAGGACTCTACTTTAGCTTTGTATTCAATTCCCCCACCCCCACCACTCCTGGCTTGTACCCAGCAACTGCCAATATGGATCCCTGGCTTGTGAAGATATCAAGTGAACTCAGCCTTGTCAATGTTTTGCTTAAAGCTCAAAAAACTATAGCATTTGTAATGCAAATAGCAGTTAAAGTTGAAGCTGCAACAAACAGGATGATAAACTGAAATAACTGTAGACATTTCTGCAACTTGTAGGCAAATCATGTAATGAGCACTTTAAGCTTTTTTCGAGTGGGACCTAGTTAAATACATTAGTTCAGATATACAAAGAGATGCATTGCTGACATTACAAATAATCCCAGTCAATTGCTTTTTGCAGTAAAATGACAAGTCACAATAAACATAACTGAAATGTACTTTTTGTACAAATTTTACATTTAACTTCCTTGTGCATAGTAACCAGCAATGAAGGCTTCCATTTCCAGTAACGATCTACCTTTATTCGGGCAAATTCAACGCCAATACTGTGCTTACGAATGGCACCATAATATGAACTGCCACAAGGGCCAAGAGAATCACTGCTGGCAGCAGTAATCCACAGTTGTCATCTAACTGGAGACAGAATGTGGTAAGACACATATCCACTTCATGACCTTGACAGTACATCCATCTTTGCTTGGAGCCTTCCAGATCTAAAATATAAGCGACATACCATAATGCGGGCACAGATGGACACAAATCTGTCCATTCCACTGAAATTGACTGCTTCGCTGTTATACAGTTCTAAATGATGAAATATCGCAAGTTACTGAAGCAGATGGCATACTATTACAGCAAGGAAAGAATGTAATTACTCTCACTTGCTCTTTCTGAATATGGAGGAATGCAACCACGTTTCACAAAGCAAAGCAATATTAAAACACTCAAACCCAAACTTTCCAATAAGAGCATTGATCAATCTTTATAGCTAAAGTCATACTCAAATATAATACGGTGTATTATTCAAACCAGATGTGGGTGCACGGTGTGTGCTAAAGTGAAAAAAAAGACTCAAGTCACAAGAGAGGTTCGGATGAAACCAGCCTTTCAGCTTGTTTGATAGGATCCTTCCATTATAGCATCATGCTGCTCCTTAAATGGGTCCAATCCCTCAGGTTAAATAAATATTTCCTGGTTTGTGTCTCAATATTCCCTTTGGGACCCTAAACCTGTATCCTCTTGTTCTGACCTTCACCTACCCGAAAGTATTGATCTGAATTTACTTTCTCAATTCCATTAAAAACCTCATAAACTTCCTACCATCGGTATTTTGTTGACATTACAATATCAATTTCAATGTAGATATTGAAAAATTAGCTGACTCAGTTCTTGGCCCAATAATTTGGGATCTAATATTTGCACTTAATTTGAAAGCTGGTTCTTCTTAAGAACTACTGAAATCTAATTTTCAAATCAAGACATAATTGAAGAACTTTCCATAATTCTGCAGATTTTATTTTTTTAGAATAGGTGAAGTTTTGGGCATCAGACCCTGGGCTGAAAAGGCTTAGGTTCAGATCTCTGTTGCTAATTGCTTCCATTAATCCCACTTTTGAGAGCAAGTATTTTGAGCCTTAAACTGGCAGCCGGAGAAAGGCTTCCTTCTTGCACTGCTTGTATGGGAATGACTTTGATAGGATCCTTGGAAATGCCTGGGGGCTCAGTTACCCTGGCCTCCTGAACAAGAGCTTACATCAATATCTTACAAAAACAAAAAAGCAAAAGCAACCATTTTGACAACATAAACATTTATTCACTCTGACCGTCTCAGAGAAACTGACAAAACCAAAAGAACTGTCAACCAATTTCTCTCAAATACTCACAATCTCGTTTTGATTTAAAAAATTACATTGTGACATCAGTTTTAACAAGCTGGCACCCAAAGTCAAGAACCGTGTCTACAAAGTGAAGAATTCAGACTACATTAATAGCCGCTTGAAAATACTCAAGTTGACAAATTGCCCCTCATTAATTCTTTGATAAGACGACAAGCAATTGTCATTCAAAATTAATGTTACATTAAATACAGCGTAAACCTCAAAGATGTACCAAATAATATTTAATAGCTACTACATAATTTCTAATGGGGGCACTTGTGCAAGAGGAGGTCAAATGTTTTGTATTCATCAACGATTTTGTCTCTCTATTTGCCCTAGTCCTTCCAATTTCCTAATAATTTGTATGAAATGTAGAGCATGATAACTGACTCATTGCTTTGGAGAACCAAACTTATCGCTCAAATCAGTTTTTCAACAACAAATTCTTTCAGTCTTTTACTCAACAAAATCAGTTGAGGAAGCAAAATGCAATCATAATAGCAGAGAAAATAAATTTAAATAGAGACGACATGTGAAGGATTTGAGCCCTGAATGTACAAAATCCCTGAAGACCCCACTCTCATTAACTGTAGGTCTATTCTGTAGACTTTGCCCATCCAAGTAAACAAACCTCTTGACAGCAATGTCAAATGTATATAGCTGGAAAATAAAGTACTATATTAGCAGTCGGCAGCTTGCCAATCTAATGAATAAACAGTTTGCTGCTTCAAAACGTACCTGATTGGAGCACCTTTAGCCTGTGCTGGTCTCAGCAGCACAGTGATTGTTGTTGCTGTTTCATTCAGAGTTGCATCTTCATAGTCGGGCAGGGTTGGTGCTATTGAAATTTATTAAAAACACATTTTAATTGTGAAAAGGTTTTAAAAAAACTTTTCAAATCAAAAAGTTAACATTCTTCCTAAAATGAAACATACATGAGGTAACTTTAATATACTGGTTATCACTAATTATGATAAAGGACAGCCATAACTTTCATTTTGTTAAAATTCCCAGTGGTTTTCTTTGAAAACCTCTGGACTCAAAAGTATGTGCTTAAATCTGGTTTGTAACATTGGTGGGGGGAGGAATTGCAGGTGGGGGGTTGATGAAGCCTCAGGATGCTAAGGCAATAAGACCCCATTGCCAGGGTCAGTGGCTTTGGGAGAGGTGATGGAACCAAAATTGACTAAAACATTACAGCAATTTCTGTTCTCTCCCATGGCAGAAATGAAAATTTGGATTTTGTCACATCGCGAAAGGCATGGTTCAGTAACTTAGGCAAAGAATTCGGTTTATAAGGCATTTTTTAAATTAACTGTCCACTTTATTTTTTCTCTTTTCTAGACTAACTTATATTCTGACTCTCGCACTTGTATAACATGAAGACAAAATGACCGTGGGGCGAAATTCTTTAATTGTGTACTTCTCAATACATAGTTAAACACTGTCACAATGGATAACATCACTTGCTGAAAACACTTCCAAACACAACTCAGTTTTAACGTGCTTTGGTATAAAAGACCCTCAAGTAATCACATGAATACATTCCACTGCTTCAAATAGACACTTGCCAACACAACCAGAACTGGTCAAGTGGATATTTTGCAACATGCTGTAGTTTAAACCTCTTCTTTATGCGAGTCACAGACCCCATTTATCTTGTGTGAGTGGGAGGCGATTGTAGCCATTGCTGTCTTCCTAAAATGTTTTAAATTTTTCTATTTTGATCAAGCTCATCTCTTGTATCTTTGGTGTATTAAGTGTTAATTCTGTTGAGATCTATAAAGTCTCTGGTGTGAAACTGTGAAGCACAGTTTGTTTCTGTATGGACATACTATGAAATATCTGACGAGATATTTTATAAAATAACATAAAAATATTATTTTATAGAATGGATTTTATAAAATAATATAAAATATTATTTTATAGAATGGACATAATATAAAATAATCCTTGTATTTGATATAAGGTCGAGAAATCTCGAAGTAGCATCTCTGAGAACTTATCAGTGCTGGAGCCTGTTGCCTACCCAGGGGGAAGTAACTGTAAACACGGCTGAAAAGGAAGGCCTTGTAATAATAATAATCCTTGCATTTGATATAGTGCCTTATCATGTCTTTGAGACGTCTCAAAGTGCTTCACAGAATATACTGTAAAGTGAATTGACTGTACATTTTGTGGGTGAAACGCCACAGCCAATTGCACACAGCAGTGTCCCACAAACAGTTGTGGATTGAGTGACCAATTTTTTTATTTATTTTTTTGAAGGAATTATTACCCCCGGAAAGGCGATCCGCCAATCAACTAACAACCGGGTTCCTATTTACTACTGGGTACACAGAGACATGTGGAGTAAGGAAACTTGCGCAACATTTCTCCATGCCTGGAAATCGAACCCAGGTCTTCAGCCATGATCTGAAAACGGGGGAGGGGTCAAGGTAGAGAGACTGAGAGAGAGAGTTCTGAAGCTTTGGGACGTAGTGGCTGAAGGCTTGGCAGCGATGATGGATAAGAGGGTACAAGGGACAAATATTCTGCGCTAGTTAAGCCTCGCTAGAACTGGTGTGATGGGGGTATGAAGCTTAGAGCGGGTGGGGTATGTGGGTTGCAGAGTTTTGAATTAGTTGGATTTTATGGATAGTGGAATGGGGGAGACCAGCGAGGAGGGCATTGGTATAGTCAAGGTGGGAGGTGACAAAAGCGTGGACAAGAGTTTCGGCTGCACTGGACGGAGGTACGCTAAAAGGCGGGCAATGTGATGGAAGTGGAGGAAAGGGTCATGGTGAGGAACCAGATGTGGGGTAAGAAGGATAGCTCGGGACTGAACCGGATGCTGAGGTTGTGCACAGGTTCGGTAAATCTGGGATAGGCCAGGGAGCTGAAGAAGGTTGAAGCCGCAGGAGAGAAGACGGGAGCCAAGGAGTATGGCTTCCGTCTTGTTGACATTCAGCTGTAGGAAGGTTGCGCTCATCCAGGCCTTGATGTCTGACAAACAAGTTGACAGAATATCAGCAGACCCAGGGTAGAGAAGTAGATTTTGGAAGTTGACCCCATGTCTGCAGGTGGTATTGAGGAGAGAGAACATGTGAATAAGAAAAAGAAGTGGGCCTTGGGGTACCTGTAGGTGGAGAAACGTTTGCAGAGATAAAGTGACGGCAGTTGGTTAAGAAAGACTCAAACCAGGCGAGTGCGGTACCATTCAGAAAGTGTATGAAGGAGAGACAATGGAGGAGGATGGCATGATCAACTGTGTCGAATGCAGAGAAGTCCAGGAGGACAAGAAAGAAAAAGTATAATGCTCCAGCACAAGGCTGTTTATTTAACCACCAGGTGACTGGAGAAGTCATGGCGAGTAATTTTATTTTTGCATTGTTTTTGTTCTGTTCATCATACCTACAGTGTACCTGCAAAATAATCTGTTTTAAATCCCTGATCTTCTGATCTCTGCATGCTACAAAATTAGTAAAAGGCTATTTCGAAAAAGACACAAGATTTTTACTGTGAAGTGTAGTACTGTATATTTGTAGGTGAACGTTGCAGCCGATTTGTGCACAGCGATTTCCTTCAGACAACCATGAAGCGAATGCCCAATTTATCTGGGGGATTGTTAGCCAAGTCAATAGAGGAGAAGCTCCCTTTGAAGCAAGATTGCAAATGGTGCTTACATTTTTTTTCTTTTGTCACAATCATGATTAAAACACTCATGGTATAATAAATCAAACTCAGTCATTGTCCAGCACTCTGAGACACACACCCCCATAATGGGGCATAATAAGTGCAAATTGTTGTTGTATGGCAAAAAATATTTTCGGACAGAATAACAGATTCTATCCTATTTAATTATAATGCTTGCATTTGGTATAGAGCCTCATCATGTCGTTGAGTTAGGATTCATGCGATTTTAATGACCGCAATGACTGTGTGTTTGAAAACAAGAGTCACTTTCACTTTTCACCACTAACAGTCGTGTGAAAGAAAAGATAAACAATTTAATGGGAAGTCATTTTTAAAACTGTGTTTTATGCTCTTTTGCCCCAGGAGTCCTTTAAAAATCTACACACAAAAAAAAATGTCACAAGTACTTTAACTCACCTTGAATTCACCAACAATGTTTTATTCAAAAAGCAGAGCTGCTTTCTAGTTTGAATCTGTAATTTGACAATTGACACTGCACTGAAGAGACTTGAGTTTCTTTTGAATGAGACATCTACTTCACTAAGGGCACTAAGCTCTTCTTTGAAAAGAAAGAAATCTTCTGCTCCTCACACATTGCTGGACTGAGGCAAACCTTTGATTGTCAGTGACCTTCTTAATTAGATTTCCTGAAGCTTATATCCACTCAGTCATTATGTTACCTTTCTAATTCTGGCATTACACAAGCTGAATGTTAAATGAGTGAACAGCACTGAATATGCAGTATCATCTAAAAATGAATGTAATGCTAATAATATGTCATAATGCATTTATTTCCATTGCTGCTGCAGATTGTTTGAAAATGAAGAAGTGATTGAAAAAGTCATTTGGATTGGCACATCATACAAGTATCCAATTCAACAAACTGTGTTCATCCTGTGGTGGGCAGTTGAAGGCACAAGTCACAGGAAGCAATGCCCACAGACCTAAAGACATTTATAGCATTGAAGGAAGCTGTTTGCTACATGGCACTATTCAAAACAAGCAGCGAGTTTATCCCAATGTGCTGGCCAACAATTCCCCAACTAAAAGTACTCATTCACATCAGGGCTGTTTGTAGACATTGCAGTGGGAAAATTGGCTGCCAAAAAAATACAGTCACTACACATTACAGTATAATCCTGTGACATGACTTGCGACATCTTACCGACATGATAGGCACTATATCAAGTGTAAAGATTTTTTTGTGTTCAACACTTGAATATTTCTATAGACTACTAAAACAAATGTTACATTCCTGATAATTATGTGCGTGAAGGGGAAGA
The DNA here is from genome assembly GCF_018977255.1 of Callorhinchus milii. Taxonomy (NCBI): domain Eukaryota; kingdom Metazoa; phylum Chordata; class Chondrichthyes; order Chimaeriformes; family Callorhinchidae; genus Callorhinchus; species Callorhinchus milii. The sequence goes on along the minus strand of NW_024704744.1, from coordinate 31,075,821 downwards.
ATTGGAGGTGGGAGGGGGAAAAAAAAGAAATGTAGACTTACCAGATATGTTTGTTGTAACATTAATCACTGCAGCTGGTCCAAATCCCTTCACTGTACTGGCTTTAATAAAGAACTGGTAGGTGGTTCCTGGATCTAGATGGGTGAAAACATGATGTGTGCTGTTCCACAACTTTGACACAGTTTGAAGAGGTCCTGCCACTTGCACAGCGGGATCAAAGGATTTGACGCTGCTATAGCTGACCTGCAATAATAATAATAATAATAATCCTTGTATTTGATATAGCGCTTTTCACGTCTTCTAGACGTCCCAAAGCGCTTCACAGAATATACTGTAAAGTGAATTGACTGTATATTTGTGGGCAAATGCGGCAGCCAATTGCGTACAGCAGTGTCCCACAAACAGTCGTAGATTGAAAAATGACCAATTTTATTATTGTTTTTTGTTTTGGAGGGAAAGAAAATGCTGTTAATTTTCTGACTCATTGGATCTTAAATGGGAGAGGGTAAGATTTTGTCATTGGCCTATTAACATTTGCAAATTTATCTCATTTATGGAGAGCAGCAAAAATAATGGTTAAATAATATCCAAGAGATGATCACTAAAAAAAACTTTTAGCTTCCGAATATTAACGTTCATCCAGCTATCAGTACAAATACTTATTTTGAGTAATCATTTTTAATTCTTAACTTAATACAATGAAAATTAATACACAAATTTATGACTAGTTAGTCAGTGAGTAATTGGTATATTTGCCTTACCTCATATTGTGTAATGATACCATTCGCTTCCACAGGTTCCTTCCAGTGCAAGAAAATCTTGTCCTCGAATGGTGTTCCCTTCAAAGATTCTCCAGGTACTGAACCAGGCACTGAAAACCACAATAACAATAAGAATAATCCTTGCAAAAAATAGTAATCAAGAGGTCGTCTCAAAGTGCTTCAAACATTACAGGATCCACTGTAAAGCAAGTGAGCCAGGTTTACACTGACAACTATATAAATGTATTTTAAGTTTTCAAAGGAAACAAATGAACAGCTTCACCATATATTAAAAAAAACCTTTATTGACTTTTTATCTTCTCCAGGATATATTATGCCACTTATTAAAAAAAGTCAATTCAAATAAAAATCCTGCTTTGACTTTCAAACTGATCATAGTTCTGGTCTTACAATCCATATCTGTTATTAAGTAACAAGACCAAGGGTTTAACCCTTATTATTCAATGTTCGTCAAAATGTCGAAGCCACCATGAACTAATATTTGTACTTGAGGTGAACAGTCACTCATCTGAAAATGGCCATTTACTGTCATCATACTGTCAGAACAATATCCGAAGATTTTAGGGATTCACTCTCACTTTTTCTTTTGGTTCTAAGTGTAGGAATATAAAACCAATACAAATTAGCAAAGTTTCCTTAAAATAATAATAATCAAAAATGAAAAAACCTGGTTCACTCAAATGATAATTTGACTTTAGCAACCTCATTTAGCTAGATACGCTAGTGTTCGGCAACCTGAAAAGATATATTTTAGAGGGACTTAATAAGAGATGTACAATACAGCACTCCATAAGCACTGCATTCGTGTGTCAACCTCAATTATCAGCTCAAGTTCCACTGTGAAGCTTGCACCCACGTCCCATGGAATAAATGATACAGAAGGCGGCCATTTTGCCCACTTTCTTGCATCAGTGTTTGCTCCTCTGAGAAGCCAGCATCCTAATGTCAAATTCCTGCCCTCTCGCCATACCCTTCAATATGCTTCCTCTGCATTCTCTTTCAAATACTCTAATCGATCCTTCGACTCATTATTTCTAAACCTTTATGTTAGATGTCCACTCAAGACACACATCATAAATTTATGTCTCATCCATTCAAGCCAAGCTTCCCTGAGAATGTCAAAGTTTTCACTGGATGCATTTACATCCAATTCTATGAGATTGTTTGGCATCAGTTTAAAAAAGTTACAACTTCCTCCTTGAACACTCGCATTCCTCATTTAATCTTCATGTTGTATTAGGGTGGAAAAGTGATGGTTTGCAAGGCAACACTGAAAGGGACTCTGAAGCTCTAACACAAAATCCATCACACATATCCATGTGACAGCAGAGGGTACTGTCAATCACAGCAGGATTCTCCTTTATCATCTCTGCTTCCCTATTAGTAAATCCTTTGTGAACTACAATTTTCTTTGACCCCATTAACATTTCTCTTCTTATCCTCTTTACTGCAATCTCTCCCATCTCTTCTTGAAAACATCCAATTCTCAGTTCATTCTCCTCTACCAAAGCGTTCCCCCTCTCCCATCACATTTAGTTTGAATGAATCCTAATTACTGTATTCAGGTTTTCTGCACAGCTCAGCTACCCATCCAGTTATGGTCCTTCCTTTGAAAGTTCTTTCTGCCTGACAAAGTACACCAGTTATCTACAAATTCAAATCAGTTTGTAGGGAATAATGGATGCCTCAGAATGATTTACAAGGCAGAAATCTCATTGCGGGGTTCAGATGGCATTGTAAACCACAAGACAAGCTCAAACACTTTAAAAGACTAATTTGAATCCCAAACTGAGATTGATACCTGCAATCACAGAGTTATTATATGGCCAGTTATGAACATGCCATGCCATTTTGTGTGTTATCAGGTGTCAAGAAATCAGCTGTGGGGAGGTGATGATGTCCTCAAATAGCAATAATTGTGACATGATCATTGCTCTTTATGAGGTGCTAACTGATAATTGGTTATTAGATTATTTTAATGTAATTGCATTTCCCCTTTCTTCGTAGTATTTGATTTATACATGTTTACAATCTTGTATTTATAAAAGTACAAAAAAATCTTTTTTTGGCATATGAAATTGATGCATTCCCTGTTTAATGTTGAATTGCAGCTCAGGTTTGGTTGAAACTTAAATCCAGCATTTGAGCTGAGTACCTCCTCACATATTGATATCACCAGAAGAAGCGGCAATTGCAAGAGCGGAAACGTGCTTTTCATTTACACTTGTGTGTACAGATCACTGGAAAGTGTCTTTAAACTGATCTCTAGTGATTAACAATTGTCAGTTCAAAACCAGAGACAAGGGATCTATCTTGCCCAATTTTGAAAAATCTGGATCAGAGAGTGTAGCTTCCATAAATAGATCAGAAACCAGTGAGGACAGTGGAAATGAGGGTCTGTTCAACCTGAATTCTTAAGCATGCAGATAAAGTGGAGTCCTGTAGCTCAGTGGTTAGAGCGCTCGCTTTGCAAGTGAGAGACCTGAGTTCAATTCTAGGCAGAGGGCGAAACCTTGGGCAAGTTTCCTTACTCCACACGCCTAATAATCCCTCCAAAACCAAAAACAATAATAAATTGGTCATTTTCAATCTACGACTGTTTGTGGGACATTGCTGTGCGCAATTGGCTGCCGCGTTCGCCCACAAATATACAGTCAATTCACTTTACAGTATATTCTGTGAACAACAACAACAACAACAAGATTCCATTTATAAAGCGCCTTTCACGTCAGGAGGACGTCCCAAGGCGCTGCACAGTTGGGTCATGACCCGAGCAGGGAGGGAGAAAGGAGGGTGGAAATGGTCAGGGGGAGGGGAGGGAAGGGAGGGAGCGAGGAGGGGGAACAGAGTTGAGAGGGGAGCTGAAGGCACGGTCAAAGAGAAAGGTTTTGAGACCGGCCTTGAAGGAGGAAAGGGAGGAAGCAAGGCGAAGGCACTGGGGGATGGAGTTCCAGAGCCTGGGGGCTGAGAGGCTGAAGGCCCGACCACCGATGGTAGGACGGTTGGGGCGGGGGACGTGGAGCAGACCGGAGCCAGAGGAACGGAGAGTACGGGCAGGTAGGTAGGGGGATAGTAGGTTGGAGAGGTAGGAGGGAGCAAGGCCGTGAATGGCCTTGTAGGTGAGGATGAGGATCTTGAAGCGCTTTGGGACGTCCTCCCGACGTGAAAAGCGCTATATCAAATGCAACGATTATTATATTATTATTATAAAGTTCTCCCGACATGAAAGGCGCTCTATAAATGCAATCTTGCTGTTGTTGTTGTAAAGGCCTAATCATTATGAAGTGAATGACCAATTTTATTTGGGGCATTGTTAGCCCAGACCCCAGCAGAGAGAAACTCCCTTTTCTTGCAGTAGTGCCGTGCAATCTAATGTTGAGCTGAATGGGCAGACAGGATCTTGGTTTAACAACAGTACAAATTTACATTTGTATCGCACCTTTCACGTCAGGAGGACATCCAAGGCACTGAACATCTCATCCGAAGCACAGTACCCAGTACTCAACAATCACCATCCAATACCTCATTGTCAATGAAAACATCGACATTCTCACCCTCACTGAAACCTGGATCACTCCAGGTGACACCTTCCCCGAGACTGAGGCCACACCACCCGGCTACACCTTCCATCAGATCCCACGACCTAACCGCCGTAGTGGCAGTGTGACTCTCACCTCACGGTCCCTGCTCGGCCTATCCCCTTACTCCTCTGGAACCTTCCCTTCCTTTGAGCACCTTACGCTTTATCAACCCTCCACTCTTTCCCTCAAAATTCTCCTTATCTATCACCCCTTCAAGCCCTCCCACACCTTCCTCCCAGACACCTCCACCCTCTTGTCTTCCCTCTCCCTCTGCTCCGAACTCCTCATCCTATATGACTTCAACCTTCACTTCATGCCCTCCTGCTCTACCTCTTCTGACTTTCCCTTCTTTATCTCCTCCCTCAACTTCTCCCTCCACATCCACTCTGCCACCCACGCCCACGGTCACTTCCTCGACCTGGTGATCACTCGGAGCTCACCAACTCAGACCTCACCATCATCGACAAAGCGATCTCGGAACATCACTTCATCTCCTTTAATTCCTCAATCCCTCTCCTCACTGCCACCGAACCCATCTCCAGCTCCTACCGCTTCTGAAAAAAATCTCTCCCCCTCCCTCGCCACTGCCTTGGAGTCATCTGAACTCCTCCCACTCTGGGCTTCCTCCCACAATGATCTATCCTCCTCAGTCACTCTTCTCCACAGCTCCCTCTCCTCCACTCTTGATTCCCGTGCTCTCCTCTCTTCTCAAACCATCTCCTACACACAAAAGTCACTATGGTACACCAGCCACCCCACTCACTTAAAACACAGGTGCGTGCCGCTGAATGTACCTGGCTTAAGTCAAACGGTCCATCGGCAGGTCTAGCTGGACCTTATCAAATCTTACTGCTTTGCCTTCACCTCTGCTAAATTATCATTCCACTTCCAAGATAATCTTGGAGGCCAAGAACATCCCCAGGCTCCTCTTCTCCATCACCAACCGGTGCCTCCACGCACTCTCTCACACCTCGCCCATCCTCACCTCCAATGCCAACTGCAAGGTGATGCTGGACTTCCTTGAATCCAAAGTCGAGGGGATCGACTCAGCTGCCTGTGCCCTTCTGTCTACTATCCCCTCCCCATCTCCCCCTCAAATCTCGGCCCCCACTCATCCCTCCTTCCACACCTTCGAACCTGTCTCCCACTCCTCCCTCACCATCACTGAAACCCGCATGAAACCGACCACCTGCTCCCTCGACCCCATCCCTACCCCCTCACCTTCCCTCTCAGCTCCACCTCCTTGCATCCTCTACTCACAGACATCTTAAACCTCTTCCTGTCCAATGGTACTGTTCACACCCCTTTAAAAATGGCTGTCATCACTCCTGTCCTTAAAAAACCCTCCCTGGACCCATCCCTGCTCTCAAACTACTGTCCTATCTCCAACGTTCCTTTCCTCTCCAAGGTCTTGGAACCAACGAGTCATTGGTTCACAGCTTCGCTCCTTCCTCTCCTACCACTTCCTTCACAAACCCCTCCAATCGGGTTTCTGTGCCGCCCACAGCAAAGAAACAGCCCTGGTCAAAGTGACAAATGACATTCTTTCCATCTGCAATCAGGGCTACCTCTGCCTCCTCGTTGACCTCCCTGCTGCCTTCGACACTGTTGACCACTCTATCCTCCTCCACCTCAATCTCCCATACCCCTGTGACCTCCTAACCCTCTACCATCCTGCCCGCTCCCTCCACTCAGTGGACTCTGGCCCGCTTCACGTCCCCCGCCTCACCATTGACGTGCGGGCCTTCTGCCACTCTGCCCTCTGCAACTCCATCCCGTAGACCCTCCGCCTCACCCTTCTCCCCTTGCCTCCTTCAAGACCCATCTCTGGACCCTCCTCTTCAATCACCTTGCTTCCCCCCTCACTGCCCTCCCCTTCTCCAATCCCAACCGCCAGCTCTGGTCCGAAACACTGACTGTCCAGCTCCTTTGGACGTCCTCCCAACATGAAAGACGCTATAGAAATGTAATTTTGTTGTTGTTGTTTGTGTCAAGTGAAACATTTTAGCTTGGATGATAGAGTGGTGCACATAAAAGCACCTGCAAATAGAAAACCCCATAGAAATTTTAGAAAAGCAACTTAGTTAAATAAGCACATTTAAAACGAGGGTTTGGTAAGCACTATTCACAATTGTATATCTAGAATTCCTAGTCATGCAGACTGCTCATGGAAACTTAATGGAGAGCTCTATAGGTGTAATAATAATAATCCATTATTTGATATAGCGCTTATCAAGTCTTCCAGATGTCTCAAAGCGCTTTACAGAATATACTGTATAGTGAATTGGCTGTATAATTGTGGGTGAAACGCAGCAGTCAATTGCGCACAGCAGTGTCCCACAAACAGTCGTGGATTGAGTGACCAAATTATTTATTTTTTTGAGGGATTGTTATCCCTGGAAAAGCAATCCGCCAATCAACTAACAACTGGGTTCCTGTTTACTGCTAGACAAAGAGAGGTGTGTGGAGTAAGGAAACTTGCCCAACATTTCGCTCTGCCGAGAATCAAACCCAGGTCTCTCACTTGCGAGGCGATTGCTCTAACAACTGAGTTACAGGATTCCAGAAATGAAAATAAATTCCTCCCTAATTATTTCTGGCTAAAATCAAATATAAAGTCCAGATATTTTTGGTGTTGTGAGAGTTTTTTGATATATATGTAAATTGACCGCAAAGAAACTAAATACATTATTTAATACATTTTGTTAAAAAATAAGATCAATCTCAAAATAAATCCTGCAAACAGTATGACATGGCACATTACACTGGGACAGTCTTCAGTGTAATTAACAATAAAGTATGGGGGAAAAAAACATTAATCTTAAACCATGAAATTGCCCTCGGTTGTACTTGTCACTTAACGGACCAATAAATACACAGGGCATTGTAAGAGTGAAATGAAATTTGTGCTTGAATTAATATAAATGTCTTTTAGTGAACAAATGTACAGAGATGGAGGACAGTTGTATTACATGTGGCAACTTACCAAAATTACTGTACCTCACTTAGGACTTCAGGAATAGACTATTCAAAACCAGTACTATTTTTGAATTTTTTTTAATGAAAAGTGGTTGAGGAAGAACCAGATTTGTTCCTACTCAGGGTTTGATGCTTTCCTTAAGGTAATCTGTTTTCAAAGTACATTGGCTGCTAATGATGCAGAAAACAAGACCACTGGAGGCTCTGAGGATTGTCTGGACCTTCAGTGCTCTTCATGTGGGTAGTGTCACTGTAGTACTTAGCAGTGGAGTGGCTATAAGACCATAAGACATAGGAGCAGGAGTAGGCCATTCAGCCCCTCGAGCCTGCCCTGCCATTTAATGAGATCATGGCTGATCTTCTAAACTAATTCCATTTACCCGCCCTATTCCCATATTCCTTAATCCCTCTATTCTTTTGAAATCTATCAACCTCAGTCTTGAATATGTTCAAGGACTGAGGATCCACAGCCTTTGGGATAGAGAATTCCACAAATTCACTACCCTCTGAGTGAAGAAATGTTTCCTCACCTCAGTTCAAAAAGGCTGACCCTTACCGAGACAGAAAGGGGCAAGGGAGGTGATCCAAGGCACGGTCAAAGAGGGAAGTCTTCAGGTGTGATTTGAAGACTGTCCGAGATGGGGCAAGAGGGAGTTATTGTGACTGTGGGATACATGCTGCGGACCCATGCCAGCTCAGTGAAGGCAGTGGGTAGAGTGGGGTGCAACCAGATCAAAGAGGTAAAGTAATGTCAGTGCATGACGAGATTTGAATGTGAGAGTGAGTATCCTGAAATCGATCCTGATGCCAAGGTTAGATACAGGTTCATTTGAGTCTGAGGGATAGGCAGGGAAGGTTAAAGAAACCTTTTACAATTTTTTTTTCTAGAATAATTCCATGGGATCTTTGATATCTGCCTGAAAAGACAGATGGGACCTCGGCTTAACGTCTCATTTGAAGGACAGCACCTCCAACAATACAGCAACCCCCCAGCACCGTATTGGAATGTCATCTTAGTCTACTTGATCCCAAGTCCCGATGTGGGGCTTGAACCCACAACCTCCTGACTTAGAGGCAAGAATGTCACAATTGAACTTGGATGACACAAGTATACTACCCTGTGCTGTGCCAAACCCAGTCCTGCCTACAAAGGCTGACAGTACATCTGTGAAATGTTATTTATTAACTCGTGGAGTCCTGTAGCTCAGTGGTTAGAGCACTCGCTTTGCAAGTGAGAGACCTGAGTTCAATTCCAGGCAGGGCGAAACCTTGGGCAAGTTTCCTTACTCCACACAGAGCCTAATAATAATCCCTCCAAAACAAAAACAATAATAAATTGGTCATTTTCAATCTACGACTGTTTGTGGGACATTGCTGTGCGCAATTGGCTGCCGCATTCGCCCACAAATATACAGTCAATTCACTTTATAGTCTATTCTGTGAAGCGCTTTGGGACGTCCTCCCGACGTGAAAAGCGCTATATCAAATGCAAGGATTATTATTATTATTATTATTAAATGCAATTTCTCAGTTCTTGTGGAGAAAAGAAGGTTAAATGTGCTTTCCATACACTCTTGACAATCCTGCCTAACATGTTTTTGACTCGGGGTTCACCCCATCGACACATTGGTTCTTTAATATCCTGGATCACTTATTGTTGCCTTCTGCTGGCTCAAAGTGGGTTTTAAATGTCTATTGGTGCACTTTGTGCAAACAATGTGGATTTTGTGCACATATTTGGGTATGATCAGGAAAGATCCAAGGTCACAAAACAAAAGTCATGGATCGTAAACTTGATGCAGCCCAATTGGTTCTATATTGCCATCATTTTTGTGCAATTCACCTCGGTTTGAAATGTGTTTCTGGTTGAGTTAGCTGCATTATCCTTTGATAGGAGTGTAACTGAAGATTATTTATTTTGCTGAATGGAATATAAGACATGACTTTGTTGGAAAGTTAATTATGCTCAACTACAATATTACCAGAAGTTGCATGTGCAATTATATGAATTCCTCTAACCCCATCCTTGACCTGAAAGCCAAGGCTGCAACATCAGACTCTGTATAAGGCTTACACCCTATATTCAATCTGACACTGTAGTTCAGCAGCCAGTCATACATACATCAAATAAGTATCAATCAGAGCCCATCCTTCCCTTTCCACATTTCACAGAATGAAATTGAATTAATAGGCAAAAGATTACAGCCTCACATGAGGGAAGCTTTCCAAACCCATTAAACTAAAGAAGTGTAAGACACAGTAGGTGGCGAATTTTACCCTTTTTGTGTTGGTGTTTGCTTTTTCAAGAAGCTAATGAATTCAATCCTAATTGCCTGTTCTATCCAGGAACCTCTTGAATCTTTCCAGTGCCTGTGTTTGTCTAATTTTCTTCAAAATGCTCCCATCAACTGTGCTGTAACAGCCACCCCTCAAACTATTCCGTTCACTGATCCCTCAATTAATTCACAGCAAATGCCACCTCCCAAGAGAAGAAAAGCAAGTAAAACTCCTGCATGAACTGTAATGGAGCTAAACCTTGGGCAAACATACAGCAGGGTCTTAAGAATCCTGAACACATTTGAGGTGAACTAGCAAGCTTATCAAAATGTTTACTTTTTTTCAGAGTTTAATTACTATAAGCAAGCTCCTTTATAACTGCAGTCATTTGGGTTTAATATCTCAGATCCCTCAATGTAAGCCCAAAATAAAGAACGACTGAGTTGTCAGATCGATGTGGCGTCACTTGCTCTGCATTGTGCATAGGCGCTATTCCCAAGAAGCCCTGCTAACATCACTTTCTTCATGAAGTAATACCAGCAATACTTCCTGCATAGAGCAGGCACATGCAGGATGTGATGTCAGCAACGCTGCAAAAAACATGCATGAGGATAAAACCCAGGAAGTGACATGAAAGAGATACGTCTTGAGAAGGAATTTGAATGAGGTGAGGGAGGGAACAAGTTGAAGGGACACCAGGATGGAGTTCCTGAAAGTGGGGACAAAAAGGCTGAAAACCAGTCCGCCGATGAGATGGAGACATGATGCAGACTAATGCTTGCTGAGCAAAGGGAGCAGTCAGGTTGGTACAGTTTGCAGAAAGCACAGAGGTAGGGTTGGGCGAGACAGTGGAAGGATTCAAAGGTGAGGATGAGGATCTTGAACTCAATCCATTTGCAAGATAGGGAATCAATATAGATGATAATTCTAAAGAATAAAAATAATTACCATCTTCGTCTGTCTGGACGACAACTTCTTCACTCTCCTTCCTTCCTTCTGGATTAGTCAGAATCATTTTGATGCTGATGTTTGTGTAAGGGGGCAGATGGTCAATAATATGCTGAGGTAATTTCTGATCCATTTCCACACAATCAGCTTTGCTCTCGTTGTGACCAAAGTAGTAGTGGAAGCACACAGTGACATTGTAGGTGTGACAGCGAGTTATATTGTAGCCCAAGGACTCCAGCTCAACTGCGAGGTGCCTGGCATAGATCTCTGCAATCTTTAGGCTTTTGGGTGACCTCATTGGCTCTATTCAAGAAACAACAACAAAAATTAACTTTTTAAACATTAAAACGTCATCAATATTAGTGTTATTTCCTCAATAGAGTTCTGAAAATAAAGTTTTAATCACTTGGCAAATATTTATTAAACATCACATACAATGGACAATCAAGTGTGGTGCTCCTCAAAGTCCATCTTCAATCCTCTCTTTTTCCTCATCCACACGCTTATGCTTGCTGACATCATTTGTGGTTATGGGTCCACTTCCATATATAGACAGATGTGACCCAACTATTTTTCTGCCTCTCCCCTCAATGCCAGTATGTTGTTCTGATATATTGCTGGTAGATATCAAGTCCTGGATAAGCCTTAACTTCCTCCAGCTCAATGCTGACAAACCTGAGACTCTCTCATTAGCACTTCTTCACTTCAGGTGCTGAATATATCAACCACGCTGGTTGCTTACTCCATTATAGGACTTTTACCTCAAATCGCGGGTGGGCTTTGAGTCAGGTGGGTCTGCAGTACTCCACTGCAATGCTAATTATAGCCCAGCCAGCCTTGCTCATTGGCAGGACTTGGAAGGTCAGACCAGTCACTGGCAGCAGGGATTCTTCCTACTCAGTTTCTGTTAACTCTGCAAGCCAAAGCCCTAAGTGGCAGGGTGGTTCTAGCTGGACAACCAGCGGGAATGCTTGCCAGAGAGTGCTTTTAATGGCAAGCTATGCGGTTTTAGCTGGTTAGACTCCAGCATTACCCGACACACATCCAGGCCTCAGCTCTTGCCAACCTATGCCTAATACTCTCTGGAATTCGGTAAGCAGGATGTGTCCCTCCAGGGAGAGAGTGCACATTCTGTTCCAATAAATATCTCAGGAATTTCCATGTATGGCTGGAATGTATGGAACTTAGTTTTGTTTGGATACTGTTAAGAATGGTGATGTTAAGAATGGAGGTGTCATGCTTTAATGAGTCAGTAAACCAAGGTTCTGTCTTCCTGTTCAGATGGACGGTAAAGATCCCATGGCACTACTTGAAAAGAGAAGGGACTTTCTCCCAGTGTCCTGTGTGAATAATTCTCCCAGATTAAAAAAAAGATCATTCACTTTGTGGTTGTTTGTGGGATATTGCTGTGTTGAAGTTGCACTTGCCTACAAAATATACTGTCATTAACTATAATTCACTGAAAATCCTGTGAAACACTTTGAAATCAACAATGTGATAAAGCACTACATATTATTATTAATAATGCTTGCATTTGATCTTGCACCTTATCACGTGTAAAGATTATTATATCTTTGGGTTTAAGTGAAGATAAAAATCAGTTGATTCTTCTTCCTGCTTATGTGATAAATAATAATATACTGTCCAATAACTGACTGGAAAGTTCATTTCTATTGATGTCATGTGAGGACATGATCAGGCTTAGTTAAGATATCTCCTACAATCAAATAGCTGTCAATAGTCACTTGCCAGGCAATTATTACCTTGATGAGAAATCAGGAGGATTTTGGCACCGCTTAAATCTTACCCTGACAGGAGTCAGCAACCTCTGCGGTGGGAAGTGAGAGAAAATTGACAAATATCTGAGAATACTGCAGCTGACTCTCAAGAATCAATTTATAAATATGTTCCTAAGATGGGACAGGAAAAACACCAAAATAGTAGCTCAAACAGTAAATGCTGGACTCTCCAAATGTTATAGGGTCCCAGTGCTGCCTCAGCTCAAGTCATATCTTTGGCAATCCAGAGCTGGGATGCAAGATGTATTGGAGGCATTCCATCTCAAGGCAGTGAGAAAGGACTGACCCTGCTCATCTCTGCCATTGTCAACTGTGCAATCTACCAGATCATCACAGAGGAACACTGACTGGAGTCACAGAGAACTTTGCAGCACAGGACAATACTTAAAACTTGCATACATTTTCCAAATACCTTTAGCACCTCATATACACCCCAACAGTGTTCATTGCGAGTACTAAGATAAGGAAAATCTAGGTTGAAAACTCCAGTAAATGTTGAGCATTCTGAAAACCTGGCAACAGATGCCTAAGACAAAGTATGGGGACATCACAGCTGTTGTGTGAGAAATTTTTTCAAAGCTGTTAAATTAGCCCATACATCAAACTAGAAGAGAGACAGGAGAATCTGGATTGTGATGCATCATTGCCAGCGAGCCACACTGGGTACTAATTACACTAATTGTACAACTTAAATACCACTTACAAAAAAAATGGCGCAAATTATTAATTATTGTTTATCATTCTTATTACACTGCTATTCTGTTCTATAAAAGCTGCAAAGTGCGTAGTACCAGTGACATACTTGCATTAAAAAGTCATCTGTTTTTCCCTATGATTACAGACAGATACAGATTTTAGGTGACATCACTGTATAAGCTGACATCTGGCCATCTGCACACATGCAGAATACTGTGGTGTTTACTTGCATGTCTAATCAGTTGGTACACATGGAGTACTCCCAGACCTGCTGTTAATCCACTGACTGAAATGGATCATCTTTTGGGGGAAAGACCGAGCTCAGGTTGTTCACAATTCACACGATCCTTCAGGCAGTCCCATTCCCAGTATATCAAGGGCTTTAATGAAACACAAAATTACAACCTAAAGATTGGATTATTTTAATGGACTAAAAATATCCCTGAATTGAGAAAGACAATTTGCTAAATACTTGTGTTTTAGTGTTGCTCAGTACAGAGAAGGTCTAAAGATGATCCAGTTTACATTGGGGTATAGACAGCTTAATTGATGAGTTGAACTACTGACCTTCCACCAACAGTCAGTTATAATTACACGCACCTCATTAACTTAGACATCATCCGTAACAAAGGAAAACCAACTGGTTGACCCAAGTCAACTTTTGACAGGGTGTTAATCTAATAAATAGTTTCAATTTGTTCTTTGCTCGATATGGTGAGCTATGACACTTCAGTATAGCAGCCTATTACTTGAGATACAAGGTACTGGGCCACACACAAACCATTGTCATTAGCAGCTTAAAAAAAGCAGGAGACCTACATGTTTTACTTAATAATTAAAGCTAATCCTCCACTAAGTTTTAGATACAGTCTATTACTGTACCAGAACAAAGTTGTGCAACTTAACACAAGCAGTACTAGAACTTTTAAGTATAAAGCAACAAGTCTTAAGGAGAATTCCTGCTCTTTTCCTCTTTACACACAGGAGTAATGAGATGGTGAATAAATTCCAGGTAAAATTAGTCAAATGCTTAGAGCACCAAGGGGGACAGGTTCATGGCTCTCACTTAATCATTGGGATACCAATATTGAAGTGGAGATCAGCAGTCACAGCCAGATGTACATCTGTCAATTAGATTATTTCTATACACCCAATTTTCTCTTCTCCCCTGAAATGATTTGACTGACATTTCCAAGACAGAGGGCATTGTTCTATAGGTGCTAGGTACCTTCTGGTATCTTGCCCAACTGGCTACTTTTTGGTGCATGAATCTCAACAGCAATTTATCGGATTGTGAGAATATCACAAGTGAAGCTTCATCCTGACCTCATCCAACATCAACACTGTGCAGGAATTACTAGGTACAGTTGAGAATTTTAGCTGTTTTTCCTCCTTCTAACCCAGGGCCCTGAAAGGAATTATAATATGCAGCTGAGACAAGCTAACTCAGCGTGCACCAGCTATCAAACCAGAGAAGAAACTCACTGAACCACTGGGAACCAAGATATTTATCTTCTCAAAACCACCCAAAGCTTCTTTCAAAAAAACTTTTTCAAACAAATTGTAGGAGCTGGAAGAAAGATAATAAGAAACACATCTTTAAAGCTAAAAGAAGTAGCAAAGCATTGGCAGTATTATTAAAAATAATACTGTTTTAAATGTACAATGAACAGGCTTCATTATGATAATCCCACAGTCAATTAACTTTCCCATGCTTAAAGGATTAAAGATTAGGGAACAAAACAAATGCTAGAAAAAAAACAAGCAACATATTAATATATATACAATATGTACTGTATATAGTGTAGTGGGTTACGATTGATGTTACAACAATAAAGCCAGCCCCACGGATTTAGTAGTTACATTAATGTAAGATTATCATTGTATTCTCAGCACAACATAAACTTTTTGGAGCAGAAGATAGGAATTTCCGTAGAACAGCTAAGGGTTAATACCGTGTCCAATAATCCCCTTAAAGGATGGATAAATATCTGGTTATCATAATAATTCTCAATAAAGATATTAGAGTTAAAACTAATAAGATAATGGTTTCTGAGCTGCTGAGATAATGGAAAGTCACACCAAGGATGAACAATATAATATGATTATTCTTGAATTTTACTCATTTGGATTTGGATTCACATTTTGCAGAAATTTGATTTGTTAAGGTTGGGTGAATTGGGTTAGTGTCCATGATGCAACACTCTCACTTCTGGGTTAATGACTTATGGGTTCAAGCTCAAAATCTAGAAACTGCTCATAGTCTAGCCTGACGCTTCATTGCTGCACCAGGAGTCTGCTGCATTGTCAGAGACACTGTCCTTCACATGAGAAGATGTAAAACTGAAGATCTCATCTGGCCGTTCCAATGGACGATAAATATCCCACTGAACAATTTGAAAAGAGAAGTTTCTTCCGGTGTCCTAACCAACAATCCCACAGATAAAACTGTTCATTCACTGATCATTCACATGGTTGTTTGTGCGACATTGTGGTGAGCAAATTTGCTGCTGCACTCACCTACAAAATAGTCATGACACTATACAATATATCCTGTGAACCACATTGAAATGTTTTGACGATGTGATAAGGCGTTAGATCAAACATAAGGATTATTATATGTGAAAAGGCCTTGTTTCTGTTTCTTGCTTCCCCAAATTGAGTAACGAATGCCTTGAGCATGAATAGCTCATGGTAGGATTGACCTAGCCTTATCTCTAACAGGAGCACAGCATATTGCGTATTTACTGTATGCTACAAAAGCAGCAGTAAGTTTTGATTATAAACCATTTGATTTTAAACAATGAAGATTTGACATAAATCTTTGAGTAATCCTTCAAAACAAAATGGATTAGCATTCTACCCTCATGAGGCCACAGTCTATTTATCCTCCTCTCAGTTTTACTCTGATAAACACAACCTTTCTTCATTTAAATCAGGATTGCCAAACATCAGTAAATGTCAGTAAAAATGAGCCGTTTTCGTAGGGTACATCAGAACACTAAGTACAAACCTCCAAGACAGCACAAATGATTGCCTGTCCTCTGTTTAAATCATCATTCTCCCATGCCTACTAGTTCCTTTGTTCTCATGAGATTGAGATACTTTTCTAATGACTCCAAATGATGAGAGTTAAATTAAAAGCCTGCATGAAACTGGCGTTTCCTCTTCAGCACTGAGCTCCTTTCTGGCAGCTGCAGGTAAGATGATGTTTAGTCATGGATAAATGGTGAAGTGTTGTGACTGTGTGTAGGCATGCATTTGCTTTGGATCTCATTTACTTCTGATAAAGCAAACGTGTAGTGAAATATGGAACGCAATGTTGTTCTACATTTGCTACTGCTGTGTAAAGGTCAAGTGGTGACAATGGGCGCTAAATGTAGACCTGAGAACTTGCAACAATCTACGTTCTATTGCCAGCTGATTAAAGAGACACATCTTTTTGCTTCCGCTCTATTATGCAAGTTATGTAAATCGTGTACAATCGTTAAGAATCATGTGTAAATCGTATTTGTTCAGGGGGATTTAAAGGTGGCATCAACTCTGTAACTAACCACCAATTGAATGGATTTATTATGCAATGAATCAATCCTCTTCATTGGAACAAGCTAAAGTCAAATTCTAAATTTATCAATGCACAGGTAGGTTACCAGTGTGTGAAACAAAAGGGTTACTATTTTTCTGCATTTGAATGAGCTAACTTAAAAAGGCAGGATTTGTATTACAGTATGTTAATAAGCATTTCACCTTTCCCAAGCTGGGTGTCAAAGAAAAGTTTGTGTTTTTCACATTGATGAAAATTGATATTGAATAGTTAGAATTAAGTTTAAGTGTCTATAGGGATCATCCAGGTTGGAACATTGATTCAAAACAGATGCCCATCTTAATAATTCTTCTCAAATACTCCTTGCAGTACCACATGACCAGATCATGTCACGTAGTCACTTAGACCTTGTAATGCTGATATTGTTAGAGTAAATTTACATTTTTAAGTCGACCTTATAGTCACAACATCATGCCTTCATACAATGGGGATCTGTGTTCAAGCCAGTGAAGTTCCCACCATGAATACATTTCCCTGAAATACCTCAGTTTCTTACACGCGTAGTACTATGGACCTTCCTCATTTGGACTTCCCAATTTTGGAATTCAAAGCAGTTGCTTCATATTCATAAGTTATAGAGGAACCAATGTTCAGGCATCGGAGAACACAAGATAGATCCAGACCAGACAATTCAAACTGCTCTCGACCTTTTCTATCATGTCAAATTATGCATCACACCATGGCTTCCACAGGAGTCATTCTTCATTTTTATGTTTGATACGTTTTATTCAAGCCAAAAGTATTTGGTGACTGGATGTAACACAGTAATTACACTTTGCAGTAAAATCCTGTGGAGCGCTTTGAGACATCTTGTTGATGTGATAAGACATTATAATAATAATAATAATCCTTGCATTTGATATAGCGCTTTTCACGTCGGGAGGACGTCCCAAAGCGTTTCACAGAAAACACTGTAAAGTGAATTGACTGTATATTTGTGGGCGAACGCGACAGCCAATTGCGCACAGCAATGTCCCACAAACAGTCTTAGATTGAAAATGACCAATTTATTATTGTTTTTGGTTTTTTTGGAGGGATTATTATTAGGCGTGTGGAGTAAGGAAACTTGCCCAAGGTTTCGCCCTCTGCCTGGAACTGAACTCAGGTCTCCCACTTGCAAAGCGAGTGCTCTAACCACTGAGCTACAGGACTTTAGCTCTAGTTTTAGGTGGTGCCCCAAATCCTACCTCATCGAATGCACCCGTGGCCACCTCCCCTCTCCCTCGGGGTCCAACCCCATCCCTGTGCAGCGCTCCGAGACATAGCCCCAGGAGGGTGAGCTGTTATGGTCTGAAATGGCTGAAATCGATATTGAGGCCAGAGGGCTGTAGGGTCCCTAGCAGATAGATAAGATGTACCTGAAACTTTCGCTGTAGATCATTGGAACAGTGTAGGAGACCATGGATGGAGAAGTCAGACTGTGAATGGGAGTGTGAGTTGAATGGCAGGAGACCGGAAGATCTCCTGCCAAAGCGGATTACAGTAATTACTGTTAAATGTAGTGACTGTAGGATTGTAGACACAGAAGTCAAATGGATTTATTTATATTATAACATGAAGAGAGTCACTGGACAAGATGCTCTCACTTTCTTTAGATCCCAGCTGGTTAGGTATTTGACCAAATTGGTTCCTTATTGGATTTTGCTTTACTTGTATTTTTTTATGTAGAAGATGTAGCAAATAGGATTTAGTAAATTGGATTCCAGACCTGAACGTCTGAAAGGTAAAAATACTGCAAGGTCCATGCTAATACGTTTACAAGCAATTAACTTCCAAAACATTTCAGTGTAAAGCTATAAAATAAAAGAGTCAGAGAGATAATGTGGATAGTGCTGGACAGAATCTGACCTGCTGACAGTTGCACATTCTAACACATTGCAATGCATGCAACTGCAGGTAGCTGGAAGAGATGATTTATTAAATTCAGGATTTGTAGTGATGTAGTCAAGATTCAAAATTGCCTGGATATTTAAGCTCCCAATTATCTATTTGGCAGCCTGCTAGTCACCCCACCCCATCAAAAAGAAAAATAAGTCACATTAATTGACAGAACATTAATGCATCACCTGTGCATTTGAGTGGAACGTGATTCAAGCCACAAGGAACAAAGCAGAGGTGCTCTGGGAAAGAGTTCCCGAAAGCAGAGCGAGAGTGGCTTTCCCACCAATGGAGCAGGTGAGAGACATGAAGCAGAATGGTGGTCTCTAAGATAGAGTGGGGCATAGCCTTGGAGACATTTCAATGCAATAACCACAATGTGGGTCATTTAAAATATCTGTAAACTTTTAATAGTAAAAGTTCACATTTTAAAATGGGTTCAGTTTCCAGACATTGAATGTCTAAAGTCATGATTAAACTCTCCAACCACTGCTACTGATCTCCACCCACTAACTCCCCCAACTATGAGCGACAAATTCCAATTGTTGAGGTCAATGCCAGGATGTAAACTACTGTACTGCATATATTTGGACTGTTCTATCTGCCTTGAAAAGATTTGACTGAGAAGCTTATATCAAAAGTTTTATGAAATAAGATGTTTCAAATGCAGAGCTTTGAATCTGTAACACTAAACATTGCTGGACTTTAAAATAGTGGAATAAACCAGTTTTTAAAATGAGCTTACTGATGCTATATCAGGAGGATGTGAAAAGCATGTACAACATCCTCAGGGAAGAAGTGATAAGACATACTTCATTAATTCAGGTAACTAGATGTTGATACTTTTAGCATAGATATGTTAATATTCAATGTAAAGCTGTCAACTCTTAGCGTGTTTTGCTCGTGCAGTGGAACATACCAATCAGCATCCTACAGAGACAGAATTGCCTTTGCAGCCTTTTAAACACAGTACAGTATTATTTATTGTGTTTGCTTTGAGCTAGATTAACAGTTTGTGTGCCTGTCACATATAATCAATAGCAGCGAAGGCCAGCATTGCTTTCACAGATTAGACATTGAGATGGCTCTATAATAAATTCTATTGATTTAAATTCTTTGCTTCTGAAACCTCTGATGCATTTATCAGAGTTTAAATTAAAAAGAGATATATAGCCTACAAGGAAAAGAAATAGCAGAGAGATTATACAGGGCAACCTCTTAACTTGTGCCTCCAGATGAATGAAACCTTGCTAAGATTTCAAAATGTGAATTGATGTGTCGAGCATCATCTTGCGAAGGAAAAGCAATAAGGCAAGTCAACAGTGACAAGAATGAAAAGGAACTAGTATGTTTTTGTATCATTGATACTGCAACCTCCATGTTGCGTTTACGCTCAATGTGCAGAAGAGATTGTATTTCAGGCTTATCGATTTGATTTGGAGGCCTGCTCATGAATGGTATCAAATCAATGCACCAATGCATCAAACCAATACATATGTCTCATTACAACTGTAGCAGATTTCAACCAACTTTTAAACTGAAAAAAAACATTTAAAAGTTCTTGGATGGCGAAATGTAGAGGAGCTCTATACATGTGCTTACTTATGCACGAGCAAAGATTTTACCAGTCTCCAACCAAGAACACATGCCTTGAACTCGACATGGCTGCACTTCTCAAAGTGATAATGAATTGTACAGTTTAAAGCGTTCACACTTCCATTTATGAGTTATTATCAAAATACACTGAAGGCATAAATGATAACATTTGTGGCTGATGAGAAAGCAAAAATTATGTTTTCACGATTGAGACCAAAAGCTCCACTTCTGCACTTGACAATTATTAATAATGAAAAGGAAAGGAAATATTTTCTTTATGAAGGTGATGAGGTGTGATAGCTGTGCTTTACCTAATTTGTGACGTGCGTTAACAAAATCGACCAAATTTAGAGAGAAACCAACATACATCATATGCAATATTCAGGAACCTCAATGCAAAATTGCAAATTGAAATCAACTTAAATAGAAGTAGCTTGGTCTCAGAGTGAACAAAAAGGCTAAACAGAACATATTCAGGGAGGTCTTGAATACCCACAAGCAGGTTAACTTAAATTCTCTTCAAAGTGGCTCACTGAATGGAAAAAGAAATGAAGCCATATAGAGATGATAATATATATTTCATTTTGATTTCATGCATAACCATCTTTGTAGAAAACGCAAAGGATTGCACAGAAGGAATTGAAAAAAATAAAATCAGCTGCTTGATAATTTCAGGAATGGGGGTCAGCTACATCAGCAAATATTTAGAGAGTGCTTAGGTTAAAAAAAGTTGGCAGAGAAGGCAAATTTTATACTTGTTCCTGGATGAGAGTTGACATCTGTGACATCTGCAACTGATGATTTCTGGAAAAGTACAAATCTAAGAACTGCCGTTTAACAAAAAGATGATTTGGCCATGATTCATTTGTGCAATAGCCCAAAAAGAGAAAAAGGAAGCTATCATGGTTTGCTGACTGAAGCGGTTGAATACATTCTGAATTTATAACACCCAGAGTGCCATTGGTGTCTGGGAAGCTGGATGGAATGGCTACTCAGAGTGATTTGAAATCCGAGATGTCTCCATGACATTCAGTCACATCATTTTATTATTCACCAGAAACCCCTGTTTGCAAAATGTATAAAAGTTTCTGTTATAATGAAGAAATGATTGAATTGGCGAACTTTCTTAGAACCAGGGCAATGAATCACCAGAGTCTAATTTTATGTGAAGGTTTTGACGTGTAGGACGGTGATTTACTACTATATACGAAAGACAGATGAGTTTTCTTCTGGAATTACACTGGCTCACATGATGGATTTGTTGGAATCTATCACACAATTTATAACAGATTGTGAGAAGGTTGCACATTTACCACATCTGGATGACATGGACCGGGTCTCAGTGTTGTAGGTTTGTGTAACATCACTCAGCATTTGAATGAGCTGAACATCCAGTTCCAAGAACAAAATAATTAAGTGTTTGAAATATATGCTGCTAAGCCACACTAATCCAAGATACTTATTGATAGTTGGACCAGCATCAGTAAGATGTTGCAATGTAGACATGTCCTTAGTTTTGGGAGACAAAGCCTTAACCAGAGCCTTGAGATGTCCCTCCGATGTGAAAGGTGCTGTACAAATGTAATTTGTTGTTGTGCTGGACAAATACTGTAACACAGTTATCAATACATAATCCTTGCGCAAGCTAATGATGTTAAAATGAATCATTACAATGTCCTGGAAGTCATTCAACAACTTGTGTTGAGCTCCTTGTGCTCCACTGTCAAGAGGCCAAATATTCAGCTTTCACCCCTTTGTCCTATGAAACTCTCCTAAACACTGTCTTGCTCCCTCCTTCCTTCCTTGCTGCTAAAAAAAAACTTTGAAGACCTCTCTCTTTATCATACTAGGTTACTTCTAAATGTTTTACACTTTTGAATGTCCTTATTTCTAGTACTAAAAGCTTTAAGATACCATTTTACCTTGATTTCACCCACAATTGTAAGTTTACACATATCTAGGCTACTGTATTTCAATACTTTTTAAATTTGTTCCAACCACTTGTAAAATTATGGATCAGTAAGATTTATTTTTATGGCAATTTTTCAGGGTAAATGCATTGTGCAGTGTCCACAAAGTCCTATTATCCCTGTGTGTTTTGTTTCTTACAATGAATTTTTATTTTCTGTTGCAGATGAATTGAGTGTAACAATGTCTGATACCAGTAACTTCTTGGTCACTCCATCTATGTTACAGAAGATGTCACACCGAACATGGGGACGGATCATTATCTGCCATGAAAATGAAGGTGCTTACACTGATCCTCTGGACATCTAAATACAGGTAAACACTTGTACAGTTGTTGATCATTGCACTGTAGAAAAAAACCTGGAGTTAATAGGACTTTGTAAACACCCTGTGTTTTCTGCAGTAAAGGCTCCACACCTGTATTTACATAAAACCACCAAATTTCACCTATTTGAATTTAAATGGAAAGACTGGATCCAATTAATTTTGACATCATTTAAGATTCCTCCTATAGTCCCACCTGCATCTAGGGTGTGTAGCTATAATTCTATTAATTGGAGCCAGTGAAGGGAAAATATAATTTGGAAGCTTGGATAACTAGATTATATGGATAACTCTGCAGCTCATGTCCTCTTCTGCACCAGACTCCGTGACCCCATCACCCCCATCCTCGCCCGGCTGCACTGGCTCCCCATCGTCAGATGATAGAATTCAAAATCCTGGTCTTCACTTTCAAGGCCCTCCACAGCTTTGCCCCCTCCTAACTCTCTGACCTGCTGACCACCTATCAACCTGCCCGCACCCTCTGTTCAGCAGGCTGCCCGACCAGCCCTACCATCAGTAGCTGTTTTTCAGCCTCTCTACCCCGCGGGTGGAACTAAATCCCACACTTCCTTCGCCTTGCTCCCTCCCTTGACTCCTTCAAGACACGACTCAAGACCCTCCTTTTCGACTGTGCCTTCAGCCGCCCTCCCTCATCCCAACCCTGCCACCCCACACTCAGATCCTGATCCCCGACTGTTCAGTGCCTTGGGACGTCATCCCGATGTGAAAGGCGCTTTATAAATGTAATTTTGTTGTTGAAGATTCTAAGCTTTATATCATTCCTCATACTTCCTTTTGGAAAATAACATCTTACTTACTCAGGGTAGTTGGTGCCTTTTATGAACACTTCACTGAAAAGTTATTTACAAACTCACATTCTCAGTGGCATAAGACAACCGAGCACAAGTGGTTCTCAATACAGATTTTCACATCACTGCACAGAGGACTGCTCAAGACATTAAGTGCTGGAGGTGTAAATAGGATCAGACAGACAATGCCAAAAGTAATGGTGTTCACACCATCCTTGCTGCTCTTAAGTGTTTTATAACCTTACAATCAACACCAGGGCGGTCCAACTTTTTGGCTGCTGAGGGTTAGGATGCCAGATTTGAGAAATGTCCGCGGCTCCATAAGCAATTTTTTGTTTCCCTTTCAGAAACATAACACGAAAGAATCATAAAGAAATTCTATGTTTTCAATTGTGTAACTATTGCTTAATTTCACTGTAGTTTAGTTACAAGGCAAACCTTAAATAGGCAATGTAAAAATTCATACAACTGTTAAAAACAATAATACAGACAAGGTATCTCTCTCTGTACCCGAGTCTCTGTGTGTGTCTCTCTGTCTTCGTGTGTCTGTGTGCCCCTCTGTAACTCTGTGTGTGTATCAGTTTGCCTCTCTATACCTGCTAACCGTCTGCCTGTTTGTCTCTCCTGTTATCAGTGTGAAAGTGATTAACGGGTCCTCCTGGGCTCCGGACCAGTGTTCCCGGGCCGAATGAATTCATCCCCAGGCCAGATGCAGCACACAGGCTACCAGTTGGACCACCCTGATCTACACCTTTGCTTAACTGCAGAACATTTTAGATTCACAAACATTAAAGACATACAATCAGTACACAAGGCAGCCAAGAAAATTTGTTATTCAGCAACCATAGTTGAGCTCAACAATTAAGCTCCTCATTTAGCGGTTTAATTTGATGCTTTGCAAATTGCACACAGCTGATCTGACCAATGGACCTCACTGCCAACCATCTGCACTCATTTGAATTCCTGTCCTCCACATCCTAAGTTTCCTGCTGCAAATCAAAGATTACTATTACAGCTCACTCCTGCTGCTCAAAATCATTGGATTTGGGGAAGGAACTACATGAGATAATTTGAATTATCACCATAACGATGCCTCCTAGTTGCACAATACTCATTGTTTTTGTGCTCGACAACAAGCTAGCTCAACCGTGACCTACTTAAACTGATTCAATGTAATTTAGGTGCTTAAATGAACCCAAATTGTTTTGTTCGCTCTTTCTAAACACTATACATCTTTCAGAAACAAATACATAACATCTTAATTTATGGTCTATTCTCAAAATAATTTCTTATAATAAAAATATTCAATTCTCAATTATTGCATTTAGCACAAACTTGCATTTCCAATCTCGGTTTTTAAAGGCGTTAATTTAAATTACCTTGTTTATAACAAAACATTATAATAAAATAATAATCCTTGCACTTGACATAATGCCTTATCATGTCTTCCGAGATGTCTCAAAGCGCTTCACAGAATATACTGTAAAGTGTACTGACTGTATATTTTGTGGGCAAAATGCAGCAATGGATTGAGTGACCAAATTATTATCATTATTTTAATTTTTTTAAAAAGTTTTTTTAAGGAATTATTACTGCTGGAAAAGCAATCCACCACTTCAACTAACAACCGGGTTCCTACTTAATGCTAGGTGAACAGAGGCATGTAGAGAAAGGAAACTTGCCCAAGGTTTAACTAATTAAATAAATTGCAAAAATAATTTTGTCACTCAATCCACGACTGTTTGTGGGACACTGTTGTGCGCAATTGGCTTTTGCATTTCACCTATAAAATATACACTTTACAATATATCCTGTGAAGTGCTTTGAGACGTTTCAAAAACAAGATAAGGCTCTGTATCAAATGCAAGGATTATTATTATCGTTGTAACACCAGCATTTGCTGAGGTAGACTTCAATAATGTACATTGCATCATATTCAATATGCATTACAGTAGAGAGACTGATATCTGCACTAATTTAGGACTTGTCCAATAGTGATTAAAAACATAGTGTGGATATCAACTGTGTGTGTGTGTATGTCTAACCGTCACTTCAGTTTTGTGTATTTATACTATTATATTTACCTAGTTCAGGTTTTTCCACCTTGCTCATCCGGGAAGAGGAAATTACAAAACTGGATGCCTAGCACTTGTGTGAAAATAAAAAAAGAGGCTTTGCTTCCACATTGAAGACCTAATGGAAAATGCAGTTATGCTTTTACCGAGATGCTAACAGTATCCAGGGCTCCAAGAGGTGACCCTGTGTGAAGGGCGCTGTATAAATAAATAAACTTTTATAAACAATAAAAGTTATTGTACTATTTAGCATTCTACTGTACAAATACTGTAGAATATTCAGAATCAAGACAGGTCTTTAGTGCTGCAATGGAACACTAATAAATAAATTTCCCACCCTCAATTTCTTGAAATGCACGCATCCGTTACGGTGATAAACATGTCTTATACTACACAATGATTTACATGTGTATCACGCCTTCATGTTGGGAGAACATCTCAAAGCAATTTACAGAGACTGAGTTGGGTACCAGGGCTGGGAGCAGGGGGCTGACAGCAAGTGGGGGGTGGATGGGGAAGCCCAGTCCAAAAGTTAGATTTCTTTCCATCACTCTCTGGATGCCCATGTCCTACTTATGAACAGAGTCATCGCCAATCACAGGAAAAATGTTGCAATTCTTCGGCCTTCTTTCTCAGCAGCATCTGTAAAAAGCTCATAATTTCACCCACCTTTTCTTACACTTCTTTCAGTTCTGAATTGAGTTTGCAGGAAAGAATTTAAATTGTTTCGGCAGTGATTGTCCTCAAGCAGGCATTTTAACAAGTCTGTTCTTCTATTGATTTTTAGACAACTACTTTGACACACGTGACAGCAAGTACACTTGGGATAAGTGTCTCAAAATATTCTGTTTCTTTCAACCTAGAAGTTTTTTTTAAGATTTTATGCTTCACAACTTGTAACCAAGCAGTGTCTTAACAAGAACAAAATTACATTGATGGAGCGCCTTTCATGTCGAGAGGACGTCCCAAGGCGCTGGACAGTCAGGGGTCAGGACCCGAGCATGGGGGAGAGGTAGGGTAGGGGTAAGGGAAGGCAGAGAGGTGGGAGGGCGACTAAAGGCATGATCAAAGAGGAGTACAACTGATTTTATGACTTGTTCATAAAGCAAACGCAGGCAAGAAATTGGGATTGAGGCAGAGATTTCAGAGATTCAGGGCATAGTGGCTGAAAGCACGGCCACCAACTGTAAATGGAGGAGACGAGGGACGTGGATTGGTGGCATTAATTAGAAGTAAAAATATGAAAAATATGAACATGCCAAGATTGGATATAACCTTGAGATAGTAGTTAATTCATTCATTAAACAGTCCAGCTACAGCAGTACGAGGCAGAATTTTTAAAAGTTGGCATTTACATTGAGGCTGCTCGTGGGACATTGATGTAATCAAATTGAATGCCATGTTTCACTACTAATACACAATCACTGTATTTCACAGAAAACTCTGTTACATGCCTGGAGATGCTTCAATATGATAAGGTCAATGTATCAAATGCAAGGATTAGTGTTATATATTGAGTTACACTGCCTAATCATTTGAGTTGAAACTGACAGAGGTCATGTTCAAGCTGTTCATCCCCTAGTGTTCTGTAGTTCTGGTCAATGAAACATGACGGGAAATTCAAGGTACTATTGGCAATAAAGAGAAGAGCAATGTGTTTGATCCCTTGTATTAGAGGGATGAATTACGAAGAATGATTAGAAAGGACAGCAGGTCCAGGAAGCATATCTTTACACAAAGAGTAATGAATAAGGGAGTTGGTTGACCAGGAAGACTGATTGAGACCAGAGTATCAATGGTATTATGGGAAAAAATGTCCCAAAGGACCTTGCTGTCTATTGAAGAACTCATTCTGCAGGATACATTGGTGACACAGCTCATTGGTGCTGTAATGTGCAGTAGGATGCAACTCAGAAAGGATGATATTGGACAGAATCTATTTTGGTTCTCAGCCATCTTGTTAGAGGGAAATCAGGGCCAGATGCGTTTTCATAGGGGAATGAGTGACAAGTCAATCACTGCACAATTTCTAGCCATCAGCTAAAGTAGGATAGGCAGAGACCTGAGAAGCAACTTCTGCAACCCTGTGACAAACTAATAATGTGTGATACGAGAAACCCTGAGAGAAAGAAATGTGAGGGAATTCAAATACATCACCTCTTCCTCAAAAGAAATCCACCTTGATTTGCTTAACCATGTACCTATTACATATTTTCTAGACAGACGTTAGTTGATTCAGTAAAATTCTATTTCCGGTTTCTCCAAAAGGTATTGTACAAGTAAATCATCCCAAATATAACACAAGTGCCCTCCATTCACAAATTGGCCAGTGTGTAAAACGCTACTGCCTGCCAATTTACAGCATACAGAAATGCAGTGTCCAAACACAGATCACTGCAAATGATAATGCTGACCATAAACCAACCAACTCACTCATTTCCACTGGAAATAATAAAGTATCGATGTAACTCTGTACTCTAGTGTGTGCTTTAAACAGCACATACTGCAGGGTTTAATAAGGTGACAATTTCAGTCATCATTTGCCTGTCAATAACATTAAACAGACTTTGGCCCAGTTTGGTGGATTTATGATACTGAATTCACTCCTGGGCCACAGCTGTCTTTCTTCTTCATTTTTACTGTCTGAATAATTTAATAGAGCAGCATTGCTCATTACTAATCTGCAGGTGTCAATCAATCAAGCACAGTAAGTGACTGGCACTTTAAATGTCGTTGATCTAAATCCAGCGTCATTCCAAAAATACATTAGGAGCAGTGAAGAGTAAATGAGCAATCAAACCATTGAACCAAGCCTGTGCTGAGGCTGTAACTAAGCAGTTTTCAAGCTTTGAAGATTCAACTAATTGCAGAAAGGCTATGACATGTTTTGGCAGCAATCACTAACCCCAAAAATAGTACAGCAGTTAAGCTGTAATATCTAATGCAAACGCACATTATTATACATATTGGGAAGGAGATTCAATGCCAGTATTCATTGGGGGTTGGGGGGGAGGAGGGAGTAGCAGTTTCTGCTAAACAGCTTCATTTGTGCAACTCCTACACAGTTTCCACTAGAACAGGATTTATTGTTAAAAAAAAGACTTTTGTATCTGCTTTGCTGAAAATGGTTTCATAGTTCTCCTCCACATGTATGGGAAGAGTTTTATTCTCCAAAGGGGTTTCAAAAACCCAGCAAAATGTTTGCAGATTTACAGAGCCTGAACATTAGGTTGAGATATTGACTCCCTTTTCCATTTGGTAATTTTCCTTTATCACAACAGAGACGTCTCCAAACACAGCACTCATTCCTACTTTAAAACTATAGACTACTGATTTAATTGGAAAGAAAAGCTTAGATGCAAAACAATTGCCTAGTGGATTTAAAACAGTATTTGATAATGCTGTTTCAGATCGTGGTCATGTGACACACCTTCATTCATGTTAATGAATGAGCTGGTAGGGAGTGTAAAGAGAAAACAAGAGTAGAATAGTTTTCTGCAATGTTAGAAGCAGAAACTTACAGTGAAGAAGGCGGCCATTCTGCTCATCGAGTCTACACCAGCTTTCAGAGCAAGATGTTCATTCAATCCCACTGCTTCACCGTATCCCCATCCAGCGTCTTTCATGTTTCCTTTCCTCTTAGGTGGACACGCACTTATCTTAGCATTTTACCATCCAGAAATCTGCTTTAAATAAAGCCCTTTTTTCGATTTTTATTAATGATAAAAAAGGCTTCAAATTTAATACAGAATCCAAGAATTTGCCAAATACTCTAAAAGGTCATGAAAATAGTGCAAGTTTGTCTGTTAATCAATTTCACCCCCACCCATATTGTGTGCTAAGCACCATTCAACTGAGAAAGGGAACTTACGTCTTCAAGTGTCAAAGGCCCCATAAAGCATCATCACACTGCGGAAACCCATTAGCCTACTCGATTTCCAATAAGTACTTATTTTATGATACAGTTAAAGGGTTTATTGATAATTAATTTGTGTGTATGTGTATGGGCATCCACCTATGGAACTCTCAGTCTGGTCTTGATACTCTTAAGCACATTGATGGGTTTCTTTATGCATCAAATTCAAATGCCCCACTGAAACGAAAGTGTTTATACCAAGTGCATACACTATTGAAAATTCATATTTTCCAAGCAATATCTCAGCATTTCTAAGTAATTTGCTTATCATGTATTTGACAAGATTGTAAGGCATGTTGTGAATGCCTACAAAATTTACCACTGAAAATCCCAACAATGAGCTCCTTGAAATCTGTAGCCAGAAAAGTATGCAAATTTGAATGTGTCCACTCCATCCAATGATGTGCAAGGTGACCAAAAAGTCTTATTTTTCAGCTACCCTATTATCTAAAAAAAATCATAATTTCTTTAAGACTTAGTAGACATTGTAATGGTATCATGACCTTTCCGTCACCCTGTAGTTTCTTTAACCACTGAGGTTTCCAGCACAGTACTTTAATTTGACCTGTAAAATATTTATTTTTCTCCATTTGCTAAAATAACCTTTCAGGGAGTGAACCTGCCAAGAGTATAAAAGAACCATAACATTCTTTGCTATTTGTAGTCCAGACCAGCATGGAGAAACGTAGTTTACAGATTCTCCGACTGCATGAGTCACTGGAAGCCGGACAAGCATGGAGGACAGTAATAACTCAGGGCATAGCATGCAATTTACAATAAATAAAATATGATCGCAAAATCTTACTGAAGAGGGTAAACAATTGCTTTTTAAATCTGTAAAAAGCACATACATAATGCACCTCTTAATCCAACCAAACAGTTTCAGACTACAGCAGCTATTTTAACTTTACCCAAAGCACATTGTTATTTGTACTTTAACAACATCACGTCTGATTCCACGACCCAACCTGCAGTACGAGCACTGCAATGCACACTCCACTTGTTAAGCATACCATGCAATGCTTACAAATGGTCTAAAACTAACCCAGAGCAGCCTACTGTGGTTACTAATGACAAAGGGTAGGCCATACTTTCTGATTTATATGGGCATTGGGTCGCCACTGAACACCAAATCTTAGTGTGCAATCATTTGTCAAATACTTGGTCTTTACTAAAGTAATGCAAGACTCCCTAAGGACCACTAACACTTCATTCGCAGGCCAAACACAAGTGCACTCCTTGAACACAATGCGAGAATCCAACTATACCTAGAGAGACACACCAATCTCAGATTCAATTTTTTCTTAAAGAAAGAATACAGTGCATTTATATCAATCAATATGTGCAATATTTGAAATTACAGCAGTAAAGGAACCAGAAATTAAGTGACTGGTTCCTGAATGTTACATTCCTCACAAAATATCCATTTTATATATAAACAAGATAGAAAAATAATAATAATAAGCCTTGCATTTGATATAGTGCCTTATCATATCATTGAGACATCACAAAATGCTTTAGAGGACATACTGTAAAATGGATTGATTGTATTTTGTGGGTAAAAGGTGGCAGCCAATTGCGCACATCAATGTCCCACAAACAGCCATGGAATTAGTGACCAATTTTATTTGGGGGATTGTTAGCCAAACACGGGGAGAAACTCCCTTCGCTTTTCGAAGAGTAGGATTTTTAACAACCTGAATAGGCAGCTGAATAGGCAGATTGGGCCTGAGTTTAACGTCTTATCTGAAGGACAGCATCTCTGACAATGCAACATAATCCAGGACCCACATTGGAGTGTCAGCTTAAACTATGTGATTCCAAGTCCCGATGTGGGGCTTAAATCCACAACCTTCTGACTCAGCTGTTAACCTAATCAAGGAGGGTTCCCAGTAGGGATTGCAGGAGCACCATTACCAATTGGGACCCTGGAATTGTAATTGTGCTCCTGAAATCCTGAGATTTCAACCATGTTGAAGAACGCGAACTCCAGATAACACATTCAAGCACCTGTTGCCCAAGCCTCAGATTTTTCTCATCAGCTATTCAGTGGTCATCTGTCTGCAGCATGATGGGAGGACCTTTACATGACAGCTTGTGACGTGCGATCCACCTGATATTCATATTACAGTAGTAATCACCTCAGTTCAAAAACATACTTGCATTCTCAAACTTAATGATGCAACACAAACTTCCTTTCTTGTAGATCTCTCCGGTTCCTCCCTCCATAGGCTGCAGATCATCCAGAACTCTGCAGCCCGTATCCTCTCCTGCACCAGATTCTGCGACCCTATCGCCCCTATCCTCGCCTGACTCCACTGGCTTCCCATCACACAGAGGATACAGTTCAAGGTCCTGGTCCTCACTTTCAAAGCCCTCCACTCAGCGGGCTCCTGCATGCTTCATATCCCCCACATTGCCTGTCTGAACATTGGCGGGTGGGCCTTCTGCTATTCTGCCACCACCCTCTGGAACTCCATCTCGCAATCCCTCCACCTTGCCTCCTTCAAGACCCATTTCAAGACCTTCCTCTTCAACCTTGCCTTTGGTCACTCTCCTTCACTCCCGTCCTCCACCCTCCCCGATTCCGACCCCCAGCAATTCGAGACATTGATTGCCAAGTGCCTTGGGATGTCCTCCCGACGTGAAAGGCGCTGTACAAAAATGTAATTTTGTTGTTATGATAGAAAGTGCACAGCATAGATTTCCTGTTGAACAGACATTGAATGAACCAAACTCAAAATACTATCCCAAAAGCTGTAGACACAGGTATGGTTTTAGCTGTTAATGCAATGCAAACAAAAACCTCCAATGGTAAAGTAGTGCATTTTGGGAGAAACCAGACGTTAACAAATAACAATGAGAGTTCAGTCTGATTTGACATTGCTTTCCCACTGGGATAAAGATGGTTTGCAAAAATCAGTGAGGTTTGAGACTGCTCATGTTAAAAGCAACATCTATAGTTGTTTTCTACCTGTGTGTATCCCGATTTTTGCAGAAAAAACACAATGTATTGAATGATTTGTAACATGCAGTGTTTATTTTATATAGCTAAAATCCTTTAATCAAGTAGAGTTCAAATAATAATAATAATCCTTGCATCTGATATAGCGCCTTATCATGTCTTTGAGACATCTCAAAGTGCTCCACAGAATATATTGTAAATTGAATTGACTGTATATTTTGTGGGCGAAACACGTGACCTAATTATTATTATTATTTTTTGAAGGAAATATTAGCCCTGGAAAAGCGATCCGCCAATCGACAAACAATTAGGTTCCTACTTACTGTTTGGTAAACAGGGGCTTTTGGAGTAAGGACATTTGCCCAACATTTTGCCCTGCATGAATTCAAACCCAGATCTCTCGCTTGCAAGACGACTGCTTTAACCACTGAGCTCCGGGACACCCCATCACACAATAGCTGGTTCACTGACTGCTAATTCATGCAGAACTGCATATTTGTAAATACAAGATAACTTGACCTTGGCTTATCTTGTCACTTCCACTTAGCTCACCATGCTATGAATAACCCAGCAACATTTATTTATGTATTTATACATATGCCTAACTCGTCATTCTGGATAACTCATCGCTGATTCCCCTTCCCTTGGTGCGACGAGTTATCCGGAGTTTTCTTCTCCCAGCCTAAAAGGCTCCATCTCAGACTTTTTAAAAAAAAATTGGTGTGACTTCATATTAGCTGCGTTTTTGGGTTTGAGCAGACTCATTACAAATCAAACTTTCAATCCCATTCTCTCAACATAGGTTTCACAGTAAAAAAAATTCTACAGTATTCCACATTTCANTTTTTTCTCGAAGAAATACTGCTACACGCTTTTTTATTTAGACACTAGACTGGATGAATCACGTTATGTGCCTGCACATGNTTTTTGGTTCCTGGTCGGCCAGGTGGCTGATACCAGTGAAAACCCATTGCCTCATTCAAGAGAATCAAAAACAGACTACCGCGTATTAATGGAAATTTCCCTTCATCCCGAGTATGCACTCTTTTCCCTAGAGAGTCGCTTACATAATCCTGGAAAGTATTAGGTACATGTTAGCAAGAGTGTGTAATGTGGTGCTCTTAAGAGTTGAACCAGCTAAAATCCAAATGTAAAGTTACACAAAGAGATATATGGCTCAGAAACAGGCCATGCGGCCTTTGAACAAACAAAAGGACAAGTAGTGGAAACATACCAGTGTTCGCACTGGCACATTGAACGGTTTTAGCTGGTTGAATTCCAGTAGTATCTCACTGAACACCCAGGTCTTGGCGCTTACCAATTGCCTTCTTCACTTTTTAGAATTCTTAAGAGTTATACAAGACTGATTTAAAACATGAGCTATAGCCAGGTGTTACAAAAGCTTTAATACAACCTCTACTCAAACTGCAAATGGGGGGTGGGGGGTAGAGGGGGAGAGGTGGGGGGCAAGGAAGAGGTAAGCAGGATCTCTTTGGGGCCAAGCTGGCTCAAAGGCCATATGTCTGGTACCATTGTTCGTACTGGCAAGCTCTATGGATTTAGCTGGTTGAACTCAGCAGCAACTCACTGCACACCCAGGCATTGGCTCTAGCCAATCTGCGTCTAATACTTTCTGGAATTGTACTTCTCTCAAGAAGCACTCCATTCCACACAATGGGGACATTTCCATGTGTACAAATGTTAATGAACTAATCAGCTTGTGGCATCAGACCATTTAATCCTAAAAAGCAAATGGTTTATGAAACCCCAATACGTGCAGTCTTCGCTTTTCTTTGAACCAACCCCTACATACTGGAATACAGTACTAAATTACACACGTTAGTGCATTCAGTAAGCTCCAGCATTGGCTCACGAGAAAAAATAAACCACTGCTGAACTACCACAGGTGTGATAGACATTTTCAGTGAATATTATGCTCAGCACAATGACAATTTTAAATTTTAAATGGATTAAATTTCTACTTTTGGTTAATGAAGGTAGTATGTGTAGATGCAAGTTACCATTGATCAATTAAATCAAATAAAAACTCACAAGTTGCTTGTATTTTAGTAGTAAATCCTAACTATTTTATATTAGTATTAGTGGCTTTTAGGGTCTATGAATCATTTAGGGATCAAACACATTAACATTACTCAGATAAAATCAGAGAATACGGTACATTGAAAATGTCACTAAAATGCAACATCTGAACAATAAAGTGATCAAAACAAAAACATAAAGTTTTCCTTTCATATTAAAGCTTGTATCTTGATCCACGATAACTGAGTATCAACAGATTTGACAAAAAAGTGACCAGAAACATCAACATGTTGTCACACCAAATGCACTTTTGCTCTGCAGTTTTTTAAGCCTGACCTGTCAATGCAGGGCTGTCTTTTTCATACTCCATTTATAATAAATGCCTGTAAAGCAATTATGTGTGCCAAATGTTGGCATGCATTCTGCATAAATAATGTTAAATGCCATCTGTCAATTATCATATTGGAATTTTGCTAATGAAATTCTTCTGATTTTCCACCATTTTCATAGTACTGAATACCATAATCTTTATTTAATGATTCACAAGATTCAAAACTCATTGCTGTTTGCAAGAAAACTTCCCTGTACAAACATTTCAAGGATAGATTTTGAAATATTTGGAATTAAAGACTTTTAATGAGGACTGTTGTGCTATTAAAGAGAATGTGAGCATTTTATGATACCTCAAAAATAATTAAATAATAGCTCTAATTTTTAATATCAAATTAACTTTATACAGTTAGTGGATGGCAAGCCTGAATGATTACAAAGTTGTAAAAGCCTTTGCTGAATGTTGTAGTTTTCAATTATTATTCTTTCAAGCAGTCACAAACCAGAACTCTGCCATTCCCAAATTATACCCCATTGAACAATCCTAAAATTTGACTAACAGCAACCAATTAACACAGTAGTCTGCTGCTAAGATTTTTCTTACCAGACTCATTCTTGGAATAAATGTTTGCTTCGTCAAGTTAGCACTTAAAATCATAGAAGTATTGCATGTGCCCTCTTGATAATCACTGGAACAACACACAGGAGGTTCATAGCATAAGTGGCTTCTGCCCACTACATTAACCCAGCAAAGTACTGATTCACTCTTGTTTGCTGAAGTCCCACAGTGGGCTCCACAAGCCTATCATGCCCATTCTTGTTCGACTTCACTGGCTCCCCATTCCCATCAAGAATTCAAGATCCCTCCATGGTCTCGCCCAGTCCCATCTCTACCACCTCCTTCAATCGTGCCAACCTGGCTGTTCTCCTTGCTTAGCGAGCATCGACCTCCTTCAATTCTTCTGCTCTAATCACCCCAATATCGCCAGATGGGCTTTCAGCCATTACTCCCTCTCCCATTCATGGAACTCCATTCCGAGTTCCTCAACTTGCTCGCTCCCTCCCTCATCTTGTTTAAGGTCCATCTCAAAATGTACCTCTTTAACCGCACCATTGGTCATCTTTCCCCTTCCAGTTGGTAGTACTAAGAGTATTAAATGCTTTAACATTTACTCCTAGGCACTATGTAAATTATATTAAAGTTGTATTCTAATATTTAATGCAGTAAAACCCTGCTGTAAGATGAATGCCTTACCGACTTCGGAACGTGAGCCAGCCAGCTTCCCAAGTGTCAAAAATGGCAGACTTCCGGGCCATTGGGTTTCTGATGATATAACTTCCATTACATAGTTAAATAGTTATTTGACTAAAATTAAATGGTCTCGCCCAGCCCCATCTCTACAACCTCCTTCAACCACGCCAGCCTGGATGCTCTCTTCGCTTAGCGTATGCATATGTGCAATATCTGCAGTAAGTGATATAAACTGTTCTTGCTGCTGTTGGTCAACAGATCAAATACTTAGGATCAATCAACCCGCCAAAATATTTAAAGTGCCACATGTCTATCACTTCAAACATGAGATGCAAGGAGGCATTTTAAGAAGGCAACCTGGTGTTTTATATCTAAATAAAAATGTAAATCATAATCTTTGTTCAATTTGTATCAGATGCTTGTTGCAACATTTGTATCTATCTTGGAGTGGGGGTAATGGAATATTAACATTCCAGTACAGAGTTGCCAAAAAACAGTTCTAAACTTGTCAGTTCCCAAACAATAGAGCTGAAGTGATGTACTATCTAGTATATCAGGAGCCAACACAATGCAAGTCTTTTTGTCTCAAAATACACGTATATTAGCTGTCACACAAGTGTATATAATATTCATGTCATTTTTAATCAATTTTATTATTGTAAAGTGCTTCAGGATATCGATTTTCCACATGAAAGATTATTTGTATAATCCGTACCAACGCAGACCCACTCTTTTGGATCGGTAGGCCATGCACCAGTAAATACAATATACATTATACTGGCTGCACACACTTCTGTTTCCAAACAAACAGGAAATAAAGGAGGTTGGGGGAAAGGTCATCTTAATTTGGAGAATGATTACACCATCCTGCGCAAGTTATCTGTTTGAAACCAGATTCTAACTTGTACTCATTTGATAAAACAACAACATTTTCCCAAAATGATTGGCTAACTCACCCCAGATATTTTTGATGCTTTTAAAGAAGTACAGAAATTCTTTTCCTTTAAAAAAATCTGTGATCCTTATGAGACTCAATTGTATCTATCTTGAGAAAAAGAACTGTATGTTACAGTAGTTTCATGGACAAGTTCTTTGCTTTCTAGAGATCAGAAATCTTGCAGAAAATAACTAATACAATGTGCTGGGTCTTGAGGCTTTTCACACACTTTAAATGAAAAGAAAACAACAGAGTTTCTGGTCCTTTTTTTTCACGCTGGGTGACTTTAGCGCTCCAAGCTGCTGACCTGCACGAAGGGTGCTCTATAAATGCAAGGACTGCCGACAGGAGAAATGGAGCCGAGTAAGCACAGAGCAAGTCTCGCGCACACACAGAAGGAAATAACATTCAATATCTCATATCTCATCCTTCTACAATATCTACACCGCTGTCCTAATATTACAGCTGCAACCTATTTTTTTTTAAAATGGGAGAGAGAGTGAAGTTCAATTAGAAGAGAAGCTCTTCTCCTGGGCTGGGATGACCATTTTTAGATCATCTCCACTGGAGAGAACTTCATGTATGTATTCCAATCTCTCTCCCATCCCCAAACCTAACTCAATTTGAATAACCAATGCCTCACACAGGGACTGATGCACACTGAAAGGTGACATAAGTCTATTGTATCTTAGCTGAATGCAGGACTGAAGATACAACAACCCAAATGATACTAAGACATCTTCAAAGTAAAAGTTTGAATTCTCTCAGAGACAATTTTCAATAAAAAATTTCTGTCTGAAAGGCAATTGGCTGCGTCGGGTCAAGGTACAGTCAATTCACTTTAGTGTATCCTGTGAAGCGCTTTGAAACATCAATGATGTGATAAGGGTTTATATCAAATGCAAGGATTATTATTATTAAAATTAATGGTTACCTTGACATTTATACAGTTATAACATGTTATAACATGGTAGTTTGGGTGCATAAAAAAACACGTTATAACAGTTCGCATTACAAAAATGGCCACCAGTCAATCCTTCCGGGTTATCAGATAACCGCTGATGCCAACTGACTGGCTTCTTGAACAAGCGCTCAGAAATCCAGTAAGGAATGATGGCTCTCACAAGCTTTTCCAGCAGCTGGTAGGATACTGCTGATGCAGGAGAATGTCTGTGTCTACACAGCATTGGTAGTAACCCAATGCTGGAAGTGTAACATAATTCCCATATTCCATTATATGTCAACAGTATGTTTACCTATGCTATATTGAGTAACACATTAAAAACTGGGCCCAAATGTACCACTTATTCTGATACAGTGACAATTGGTAACCAAAACATTTTGAATTAGCAATACAGATATTGTGCGACAGTTGGTAGGCATCATCTGTATTTTATCAAACAGCTGTACTAACAGGGTGCAGACAGCTGGACATGGTATCTTGTTAAGGTGTACATCAGTGACTGGATCAGCTCCAGAACTGCTAACAATCTAATCTCTGGTATACACCTGAATCCCAGGTGCCAAATTGGTGCTGGTGTAAAGCAGACATTCCTCAGGAGTTGGTTTGGCTCCAACTCTGACTGAAATACATGCTATGTGCATCTGCAGAAAATCACACTCAGCACTTAAGTACACTGAACACAGATTACAGCTCAAGGTCTCAGCATAATTTGTGTTCGCATGCAACTAGGAATTCTGTATTACAAGTTAACTGAGCACATTGAAAAATTCATTTGCAGCGACAAACACTTCCATTTCCTTGGTGACTTGATTACCACTTTATTGTGGTATGGGAAAGTAAATAGCAAGTTATGAACTTCAGTGATCATAATATGAATTGTGGCTATGTGAATCTGCCATGCACAAACCTACCTGCCACACTTCCTTACAAAAAAACAGGCACTGTGCCAGACTGTAATTAATGCATCTGAAATTTGAAAATTTCAAGCAAATAGCTATAAAAATGCAGTTGCTTTTTTTTTGGTAAATAAGCTTCTATGTCTGTGTTTTTTCTTCTACATGGGGAATGGTCTGTTCATTTTTATATAGAGAATAAAGAGATGAGGTTAAATGGCATTCATATCAATTCAAATTACAGGATTCCATCAGTCAGTTTTAAAAGCGCAAAGTGAAAACAAGCCAATAATTTGAACAATTACGCTTTCCAGATTGACTGCTTTACCAAAACATATCATTTCTACCCAGACTATGATTTTGTCACTTGTACTTTATAATCGAAAGGAGTCTCAAATAAACTAAGTCTTGTTTGGATTTTAAATATGAGGTGTAAGCAATAGATGGAAAGATATCCAATATTCTCAACTAGCTAAAACCAGCTAAAGCGAGTCCAGTAAAACTCACATAAATCGTAAAAGTCGGGATCATAACATTCAGTATGACTTACACGAAGTCTGAGTTGCAAGCAGGCCGAAGAAGTCGTAGAAAATCCAATTTAATCAATAATCTACACTACGCATGTGTAATTCAATGCAGCCAGTAAGTGCGCATGCGGTGACAGGTCAAGGCTACATTTCCTGCAAATCAATGCGACTTGACCCCTCGCCGCAAGTGCATTTACTGGTAACCGATAGAATCGCATTGAATAGCGGGAAATGAAGTTCTTCTGCGTTTGTGTCAATGTTTCCCACGACTGAATGCAGCCACCTGGTAAGTGCTTATGCGTAGACAGATCAGACGTTATTCTCAGTAAGTGCGAGAATAATGGAGGTAGGAGAGCGGTGTTACAAGTTGAGGTGATTAATACGAATAGCGTAAATAACTGTAAGCGGTTTTGATAGGAAACTGAATGGGACTCAGATGCATTGTACGACTCAGATGATTATACGATTTATAAAGATATGAATTGTGCCAGTTTTACTGTATTTTCTTGCAGGCCTCTTGCAGGGAAATATTTAGATGTAATAACTCAATTCTTAATTTGCTCCACCATTACGTTTAAACCATCTCATTTATAATATATAATAATCCTTGCATTGGATATAGTGCTTTTTATGTCTTCTCAACTTTTGACTTCTCAAAGTGCTTCACAGAATAGACTGTAAAGTGAATTGACTGTTCGTTCCTCCGGGTCTGGCCTCCTCCTCGTCCCCTGCTCCACCCTCAGTGGCCGTGCCTTCAGTCACTATGCCCCGAGGCTCTGGAATTCCCTTCCTCACTCCCTTCACCTCGTCCACTCTCTTCCTATTTTCAGGTCCCTGCTGAAGACCTTCTTTTCGACCTCGTCTTTGGTCACCTTCCTCCCCCTCCCTCGGCCCCAGGTTCCGTTACTGTGAAGTGCTCTGAGACGCCGTCTGGCGTGGAAGGCGCTATATAAATCCAAGTTGTTGTATATTTGTGGGCGAAACGCGGCAGCCAATTGCGCACAGCAGTGTCCCAAGGTCAGAGTCGTGGATTGAAGTGACCAGTTTATTATTTTTTTTCTTGAGGGATTATTATCAGGTGCGTGGAGTAAGGAAACTTGCCCATGGCTTCACCATGCCTGGAATCGAACCCAGGTTTCTCACATGCGAGGCGAGTGCTTTAACCACTGAGCTATAGGACTCCACAACAAGTCTCCATTTAATATGCTTTCTTCAGCTTGAATAATGTGCTCTGCCCAACTCCAAAAGAAAATGAGTGCCTTGTATTTCATAGCAGCTGGAAATTACTAAAAGAAAGTGCGAACATTAGCTTAGCTTGGTACGTTTATGCTTTCAGGTGGTTAAACATTGCTTTCACTCTATTTTACAAATCATTGGGGACTTTCACACTGCAAACTGTCATTTGTCATTCTTGTATACTTCTTGTGTCATATTTCTTGTGAACTTTCAAGGCTTTGAAGCACTGCCTGTCAGTATTAATTGAGGTAAACATGCATCATTTTTTTTCATTAACTTATACAAAATGAATTACTTTCTTTTGAATTAAGATAAGGAATAACAACAGGACAAAGTGTAGTTTTACTCATGGTCTGGATCTTTGGAAAGATTCTACAATTTGTATTTCTTAGTTTGTAACACATCCTTCACTACGACTATAGCAAAGCTATAATTTTCAAAAGTCTAGGGCATATTTTATGGGTTTTAGTTTCCATTTAATTCCATGTCATGTCTGATTTGAAAAAAATGTTATATGTGCTTAAAAAAGAACAAAACTATAGCAAACAGAAGTATCGTGTTACCCAGAAACAGTGGCTTTAATCACTTACCTTTGTTTGCAAGACAAAAGCTGTTTAGACTTCCCCCTGAGCTCCTGTTAACCCTCCTAGCCAAAGCCTTAAGGAGTAGAGTAGCTCAAGCAGAACAAGCACTGGGAATTTGTCACATAGTACTTCATTCTAGGCACAGGGAAATTTTCATGCATAGGTGACATATACACACATGTGGAATTGTCTGATTTAGATGCTCATTAGCACGGTGATGGGTTTCTGTAACTGTGACGACATCCAGCAGACCACAAAATAGCCCATCAAGCCTGTCCTCATGCCAGCTCTACTGGAGCTGAATAAACCTAACCCCAATTCCTTGTTCTTTCCAATACCCGTTTATATTGTCTTATGGACTTAATGTGATTTATATCTTCTGCTCACACCAATGTAACATTCCTGAATTCAAGATATATCCCCATAAAGTTTCAGCTGATTAAATGCTTACTAAAGTTTCAGAAGCTGCACTATAGCACTGCACCCTTTAGTTTCACTTCAATCAATCAGTCAACTAGGTCTTTCTAGCTTGGGAAAATATTTGGAATGTATTGGAAAGGCAAATTTGTGAGCGACTGGTTAAGCAACAACCTCAATTATTTAATATTTAACAGTAACTTTACCAACAACATATAGTTTTGCTTAGTAATAACATGAATGCAGAATAAATGAAGCTCATAAGCTCAAACCATAAATCCCCTTTTATATTAGGTATTATCCTCTTTAGGTATGTGTCAGAATACTCTCAAATTCGTTCAGACAGAATAATAGGATGAATTTAAACTGAATTTTCAGGAAACTTGGTTTATAGATATCTACAAGCTGCAATACAAGCCATTATAACACAGCATAGCAAGCGGCCTGTATATAGCATGGTTGTGTTGTGTGGTCACAGTATACCGGAAGTCCATTAAACTTCCAGCACCTAATGACCAGCTTTCTGCACCTTACACATAGGTACAGAAGGCTTAGTGGCACCAAGCATCATCCCCAAATTGCTGGAAATACTGTACTTCCCGGAAAATCTGAATAGCAGCCACATTTTAGCACGAATAGTTCCAACACTGTTGTGAGTTATGGATCCAAACCACTGCATTCTAACAGTGTCAATCTGTACTGCTAAATTGTGCCCCAAT
Organism: Callorhinchus milii; assembly: GCF_018977255.1. Taxonomy (NCBI): domain Eukaryota; kingdom Metazoa; phylum Chordata; class Chondrichthyes; order Chimaeriformes; family Callorhinchidae; genus Callorhinchus; species Callorhinchus milii. Next base: position 31,033,725 of record NW_024704744.1, on the reverse strand, counting down.
TTTGAAAAATATACCTATTAGAATCACAAATTAGAAAACTAGATCAAGAAATGCTCTATTGAGGCTCGAACAGTGTCATATGGCCAAATAAGAAAACACTTGTTTTAAAAAAAATTAGGAAAAATACTTTTAGTTAAGAAGGGCATTTGAGATTATATTACTTTACACTGATATTATCATGTAATGTTTTACGGTGAATATTATTTTGAAACTGGGAAATCTTTATGTAAATAATCATTCAGGGTGCATTTCTTCCATTCTGTTGTACGTTTTAACTAAGCTTAAACAGGCTCAATTAATTGAAATCTCGTGTCACAAATCAGTACTTTTAATTTAGGCAGTAAATGTAATTTCATAATGCTCCCAGGTCTCTAAAATATTTCCCAGATCATGCTTTCTCAAAAACTAAATTCTAGGGCAATAAAACATACAGTAATATTGCACCAACACTGCAATTTGAGCAAGAAACAATAGAGTTTTAATATGAATTGTTTCTCTCCTTTTTGACTTTGCTCATGCTGCTTTTACCCCTTCTCTCTCTCTAACTAAATCTTCATTGATAAATATATCCACAAACACCTGCTGGACATTTAAGAGTGGCACAATGTGATTCGCCTTTTAATTCATCCCAAGGTCCAGTAGGAAACGTGCCAGCTTCCTCTCAAAGCCTTTCACCAATACCAATATGCAGCAGCAATGAATTTCCCCCCTGTTTTCAACCAACATTGCTAAGCAAATGTTCACATTGAGAAATCTATTCAACAACTGGCTAAATTAAAACTTGAACCCCGAATAGGATGTTAAACCCAGGACTCAGTGCATCAAAATCAATGGCTTTACACGGCTCAAAGTCTTTCCCTCGGGATCATTTTGTTAAAATTTAATAGTGCAGAGAATTCTGAAAAATTCTTAAATTTTGTCAATTTGGAAGCTGTTTTCTTTCTGCAATGAATAAACGGAACTTTGTACCTCTCGCTTCCAAATAGATTGAATTTGAGAATATTCAAAAAAATTGAATGATGCTAAATTTTAAGACAATGGTCTTCCAAGGTTACGAGAATGAAAACATTTCAGGGGAGGGAAGGATTGGGTTTGGCTCTGTATCCTGCTTCCTCAGTAAAGATGCCCACCAATAGTTTCTGTCCAGGCTCACATAAATGTGGGCTATCTATTCTCTATATGTATGAGTCAATACATTCAGTGGAGAGGAAACTGGAACTTTCAAAAATACAGAATACATCCATCTCATTATTATAAATAAGTAAATAATTTTAATCTTAAATCTTGAAGTGTGATTTCCACTATAGTCAGAAGGGATTGATGAACAAGGACACAAAGTATGTGAAACTCTAGGAGAGATACAGTTCTGATCTACGTGCTGCCATGCTTTCCTCAGTTTAAATTTTAATTCAGTGCATCTAGGGTATGGGGGTCAACTGAAAACTCAACCACTCAGACCCACAATAGCAGTGCATCTGATAGGAAGAATGTATTCATCATACAACTTAATTCAATGAACAGTCAGAGAAAAGATTAAATCCAATTTAATGCAATTTAAGTTTGAGTAGTCCAGCACTAAGTGATAGGTATTGTACATCCCGTTTTATTTCCTCTTTGAACAGGCTGAAAAGCAACGGACTAGTGTCAAAAGATTAACACAATTTGTGGAAATTAGGACATTAGGTGATTCTCTCGTAGCTATGGAGCATCTCAGCCAGAGGACACAAAGTCATGTTCTTACAATGAAGCAACCTACACACTCTTTCAAATAGATGCTAACAGACGTACTATGCTCCTAACCCCATTTTATGCTCTTTCACAAAGAACTACATTATCACTGCCTGTCTAAAGAGGCTGAACTAAATCCTTCAACACAGAAAATACAGATATGGTAACTCAGTGGTTTACTGTGTAAAGCCCTACAGAAACCCAATTCACTTACAGTTACTTGAAGTACAATACTCAATGTAGCAGCATTGTGATACATTTTCAAGATAAATTTAGTAGCTTTTTTTTATTTATATAACGTCTATTTAAAGTTATGCACTGATACTATATGTAGCATTTAAGCAGCAAAGATTGAAATGTTACCTTCAAACCAACCTCAAATTCCTTATGATTAACTCGGCATTTTCGCATCATTTCATCAGATCTGAATATTCTTTCTGCAACTTGAAAATAAGCTATCTAGTGTGCAGAGGAATTAATTTCACCAGGAAGATATTGATAAGCTTTGCTTATCCTCACTCCTTATTTTTGGTTTTCTTTTAATACAAACAAGAAGAAAATGTGTATACATTACATAACATTTGGGGTTATGTTGAATTATAGGCAATTGTTGGATTCTTAGCTGATATTTGTGTTCTTTTGTATGCAGTTGGCACTCGTCACTACTTAACATACAATCCTTCAAACTCGTCAGGAATTTATAGACATGTGTGATTTACCCCTGTGTATCTGTTATTCCATCATTCAGAAGTGCAGAAATAAAGCTAACTCTTAAGTGGTAGAAATATCCTAAGGGACAACTGAACCCAAGCACGGTGTGTAATGCAATCTGATAACAACAACAACAAACTGCATTTATAAAGCAGCTTTCACATCGAGAGGACGTTCCAAGGTGCTGATAACAGCCTGAATTCAAGTCCGATTGGTGCATATCAGTGCAAACTAAAAGAAGCACTTTCTCTAAAAATGAATTCAGTTGCAAAGAGCTTCCAGTGGTTTGCTGATTTCCTGCCAATTCAAAGAGTTTTTTTTAATAAACACTGTTTTAGCAGATATTAGCAGGTATTACAACAACAAAATTATGTTTGTAAAGCGCCATTCACGTCAGGAGGATGACCCGATATTAGATATATCTATTGACAGATATCAGAAGTCAGCTTACATTCACCAAAGCAGATGTGACAAAACCAGAATCCAATTAGAATATACAGACAGCTCACGGGGGATAAAAACACTTTTTTTTCTTTACACAGGTGTTGCAATAATTTTTCCTTCACTCTTGAACAGCTGTTCAAAGACTGCATCAAAGAAAATCTGTAAATAACAGTCTGTTGCACTGACGTTGGTGAAATAAGGCCAAAGTAAAAAGGTTTCAACGCATAATCAACTGATCTTCAGATTTCAGCACATTATAACCAAGCAATTATAGCAGACCCTTCCTGCAACATAATCAACATCACTTATGACTTGCCTGCAGCAAACCTAGAAAATATCATATGAGTAGTTCCATCTTGGAATAATATGCTTTTGATATCCCTTTCTCAGACACTTTGTAGAAAGGGCTAGGGTTGGAGGAAAGACAAAAAAATATTCTAACTGGATTCAAATGTATCAAATGATATTGAACAAAAATATGATTTGTTGCCCAAACATGAGATGTGTTAATTTCTTTACACAAGACCTGCCTGCACATCTTGTTCCTTTTGTCCATCAATATGACTTTACTTGCTGTATCTAATTGGATTACAAATATGTATGCTTGGACCTGTTGCTATAGCAAGTGCCTTTTGGGGAAGGAGGGAAAGGAGCCAGAAACAGGATATTTCACTTGCTACTTCCTCAAAGTCCTGGTCAACAACCCTCCAGATTAACTGTCATTTACCTACTGGTATGAGACCTTGCTGGTGCAAGTTACTGTTGCATTTGTCAGTAATAACAATCATTACAGTAGATACCTGTGAAACCTTAAGGTTTTTTGACACTACAAAAAGGCTTTTAAAAATATGAATAATTTAGCTATTATGACGTTTAGCACATGGTGAGAATTAAAGAGAGATCCACAAAAACAGAAGGCAAGCCAATCCCTTTGTGAAACAATAATCCTTGTATTTGATAAAGCACCTATAATGTTGAAATGTCTTGAGGTGCTTTACAGGTAATTACTGTGACAACTGTTTTGCAGATCTTCTCCGCAGTGAAAAAAAACAGGGCATTAAAGACATTTCCTACTATGTACCCTGACACAGAAATGGATGAATTATTTACCACTACTGCTATAATGCTGATCAAAGTGAATCTCGATCCAATTTGACCTGCATTATTTCGATGACGGGATCACAATATAACAGAGGCACTGCTAAGGCCTCTGTTGGCATTGATCACTGTGTAATGTGATAATAATTTATTCCGGTCTAAAGTAGCAGCACCCAGAACAGCAAGGTAAACAGTGCGCACCCTGCTGTTGGGGAATACGCCAGCCACCATGTCTTTCTGCTCAGGGGAGCAGGATGGGGTCGAATTCAAGATCCTCATCTTCACCTACAAGGCCATTCACGGCCTCGCTCCCTCCTACCTCTCTGACCTACTATCCCCCTACCTACCTGCCTGTACCCTCCGTTCCTCTGGCTCCGGTCTGCTCCACATCCCCCGCCCCAACCACCCTACCATCGGTGGCCGGGCCTTCAGCCTCTCAGCCCCCAGGCTCTGGAACTCTATCCCCTAGTGCCTTCGCCGCTTCCTCCCTTTCCTCCTTCAAGGCCGGTCTCAAGACCTTTCTCTTTGATCGTGCCTTCAGCTCCCCTCTCGACTCTCTACCCCCTCCTCGCTCCCTCCCTTCCCTCCCCTCACCCTGACCATTTCCCCCCTGCTCGGGTCCTGACCCAACTGTACAGCGCCTTGGGATGTCCTCCCGACGTGAAAGGCGCTCTATAAATGGAATCTTGTTGTTGTTGTTGTTGTCAGGTGAGTGAGACAAGCCATGTATTCAGGATTTAAATTGGATGCCTGCACCTTCCTCACATAGATTGTGAAAGACCATCAGCCAGAAAGAAAATACAAGCATTCTTGATTTGGTACCAACTACACATATGAGAGTTTCTTCATAATTGTTGCGAAACATGCCCTACCATCGTAAGCGGGGCCGGATGTTCACACCACAAGGCTCCACTCCAGAACCGATTCTAAATGAAGCACACTACTAATATAAATGGGGCATAAATAACATCCCATAATGTGGTCTCAGCCCTCCTGTTATCACAGCCTAGCACAGTCGAAGCTCAGCGTGCAACTTCAACAGCTGGCACTAAACATGCCGATTGGGTTTTGAAATTCAAATGAAGCAGCCTGTGGAGAAGCTGATAAGCGGCACAGTAAAGTGAAGAAAAGTCAAGCTCGTCTCCAGCAACCAAACAGGTGGATTTTGTGTAATGAAGCAAATTGCATTAGTAATAACAGGATGTAGAAATTCATCACAGCAATCCACCACACTGGGAAGAACACAATGCAGCGAATAAGCAGGTTTAAGTGTAAATCAAAAATATAATAAAGAGCACTCACCCTGCACATGCCTTTCAGGTGAAAAAAAATTGCATCAGCTATAATTTTCCTGACAACAGGTTTAGATTAATGTCCTACCCAGTTTCAGTTGTATGCGCCAAATACTAAATCTTGGTCAACTTGTCTTTACTCTGTACAATATTGATAATTCATGGTAGCTTAAACTCTACACATTACTTGCCAAATGAATATACAGTATTCACAGGAATTTTCATGAGTGACAGCACAATCCCACTAACATCATCTTCAATCATTCTATCAGGATAAGGGGCTACCTCACCTCTGCACACTCCAGGGCCACATAAATCCCAAACAAAGCAATTTAATGTTGCTTTACGACACATGCAATAAGTCACAGATTTTTAATAGTTTTAAGCTGTTAACTACTGAATGATGTGGTGCTCAGACTGTGTCACCACTGCACATATCACTAATGCATTGCAACAGGAGTGGGAGAAGGGACCGAGAGTTAATATATAACTGTTAATGTATATTTTTCTCCGAGGTTGTCAAGTATCACTGTTTAAATGGTTTGAAACAAATATGAGCTTGTTGGGGGAAGCTGGCAGTCCAGATTAAAATCAAATTTAAGATTTTAGTTTCTACTGCAATGGATCTACACTTGTTTAGGGGTGAAGAGAGCAACTTCACCTTGATTAGGCTCCCGGCTCAATTTTAAAATTGTGTATGTGCTTTTCTGAAAACAAGTGCACGTTCCCACTCGTTCACATAAGCTTCTGTTTTTTTTAGTATAAAATAACAAAACAAAATAAATGATCTGAGTTTCTCAGATTCAAAGGGCATCATTTCATTGGGAAGAAGAGCTGACACTCCGATTATTTTGCAATCTATTTGACAAAACGTTTGTGGGAATGAGGGCAATGGTTGTGAGAAGCAAATTCGTAATCCTGTGCATGGGTGTGCTGATCAGACAGAAAATGTTTGCTGTCAAATCACTAAAAAACCAGCTTCAGTTGATCATTGATTGTTATTTTTAAATATAATTCTGTATTTCAAGCTGCTTTTGTTAGAAGTTGCAATTTATTCTGACTCGTATCATACACCAAAATTATTCAGTCCCTCACATTTTATAGAAGTGTAAAATGTCTTCCCTCTACCCCCACCCCTATTCAAAATGGAAAAGAACATGCTATTTTGGATCATGATCATTGTTTTACAGATTGCCTGTGTGTTGTAGCACATTGTATTTGGATATAATTCACTGAGGTTGAAGCTTTTCCATTGTGAATGACTGCAAAACACAGTGGAGTCCTGGACAGTAGGTCAACAAAAAAAAGAATTTGCAGCATCTCAGAGCACATAACACTGGTGTAGTTTGATGCTGACCAGGGAGAAAGAGGAGGTGACCATAAGCAAGATTGAAGAGGAAAATATACAGTCAATTCACTTTACTGCGCTTGTTTCAACGATGTGATAAGGCGCTATATCAAATGCAAGGATAATTATTATTATTAAGGTGGGTAAATAGGAGACAAGGCAGACAGATTGAAGCGGGGAGTTCCAGAGGTTCACAGCACAGTGGCTGAAAGCATAGTCGTCGATAGTGGAGGGGTTGAGGGACACACCAAAGGCCCTCACCGGCTGAGCAAAGGGGAGCCAAGTCATTTATTCAGGCTGACTGTTACAAAACAGTGGTTTGAGTCCACAATCTCAGATTCCACATTATAAGAAAGTTTGAATAGGGGTTGGGGGGTTTCGTAATTTGTTTTCATGTAAAAGTTAACTTCCCCTCTTCTTAAGGCTCCCTTACATGCTACCTTGAATTCCAGGCAGGGCGAAACCTTGGGCAAGTTTCCTTACTCCACACGCCTAATAATAATCCCTCCAAAACCAAAAACAATAATAAAAATTGGTCATTTTCAATCTACGACTGTTTGTGGGACATTGCTGTGCGCAATTGGCTGCCGCGTTCGCCCACAAATATACAGTCAATTCACTTTACAGTGTGTTCTGTGAAGCGCTTTGGGACGTCCTCCCGACGTGAAAAGCGCTATATCAAATGCAAGGATTATTATTATTATTATTATTACCTTAGCCGAACAGATGGCAATTTTAAAATAACTTCAAATAATACAACGTAGCATCAATAAACGTTAATGTTCTGAAAAGAAACAACTGTTCAGACAAACATTGGTTTAGAAACTGGCCGTTTTTGGCCTTTCTCTAAACAATATTAAAACAATTACAGTTTAAGCTAAAGGGACAAGAGATGAGATATGCTATATTCAAGCTAAGTTAATCTCTTATTGTGGGCTCAGATCAGTTGTAATATACTGTAGTTATCAGGATCTCCCCAATGACTCCCCAAATGCAGACATGATTCTCAATCTGTGCAGAAAAAGCTATTCAAGTTCTACAAGAGTCCCTGAGTGGTGGTGTGGTAGTGGGGCAAGGGCAGGAAATAGAGAAAGGGAGAAAAATAATATTAGCCAGGGTCATGCTCCCAATTGTTGCCCAACGTCCCCTGTTGGAAAATATTCTTCAAATGAGAACAGAATCTGGGTCGCTGTGAAGCCCTCTCCACTGTTGAAATGCTCGAGTCCAGGCTGACGCGTGAAGAATGACAACTTAAGTGAAAGGCCGCTGAAGCCTGTGGGAAATAGTCATCATGTTAAGGTGAGTAGGACGATGTAAGCTGAAGAAGCCACGCACCCCCCTACCCCAGTCGTGTCCACAATACAGTGTAAATCAACACAGAAAATTTGACCGCAAGGGAAATTCTGCGTCTGACTGAAAACTTCCTTCACAATAGATACGAAAACAAAAATTCAGAGCAGTAGCTTGTTGTAAGGCAAATCCATAAGAAATAAAGGAAGTTAAGAACTAACGCGACAGGTCATCACACACAGGGGAGGATCACTGTAAAATGTCCACTACTGCATGCCGCAGTGCTAATAGGAGAAATCTTTTATGTAATTTTGATGAACATTAAAAAATGTCTAGAGGAAAGAATGTTAAACTTCATGAGTCTAGCACGATCTATGAATTAATGAATGTATTGCAGTTTGAAATGATACCAAGTACATTTCTGCCATCAGCAAGGAATTTGCTCAGTTTGGATGGTCTTATTATGGATTTGTTGAAAAGGGCATTGGGCAAAAGACAAGTCAATGTGTGTTCACGGCTGAAAGCAGAGATGTATATACACACACCAGAGTCCCATTAGCCGGTGATTCATTTGACGTTTTACTTCTTCAGATGACAGGGTGCAAGTCAGCAATTCAACTGCAGTTACTTGCTATCTGAAATTAAATAAAATTCAAACACAGTACTGGTATTTTTTTTGTTAATCAAGTGTTGGACACATGCAAAAACCTATAACCCTGCTTAAGAGTATCCAAACCAAACAGTGTTCTGCATAAGTATGCCAGCAACACGTGGAAATTTCCATTCATTTGGACTGGAATGTGTATCTTCTTTATGGAGTGACATACATTGAATGCCTAATTCCATAGGTGCAGGTTGGTGACCCTGGAGCATGTGTCGAGATACTGCTAGATAAATTCAGTTGTTAAAAGTGCTTAATTTTACCCCCCTCCTGAAGAAACCCTCCCTGGATCCCTCAAACCCCAGCCAATACCGCCCTATTTCTAACCTGCCTTTCCTCTCAAAAGTTCTAGAATGTGTTGTTGCAAACCAACTCTGCGCCCACCTCTCCTCCCACTCCCTCTTCAAACCCCTCCAGTCCGGTTTCCGCCCTGCCCACAGTACAGAGGCTGCGTTTGTGAAAGTCACAAATGACATCCTCTCTATCTATGACCAGGGCTCCCTCTGCCTCCTTGTCCTCCTGAACCTCTCCGCCGCGTTCCACACAGTCGATCACGCCATCCTCCTCCACCGCCTTTCCTCCATCGTCCACCTCAGTGGGACCGCATTCGCCTGGTTCGAGTCCTACCTCACAAACCGCCAGCAGTACATCTGCACAAATGGCTTCTCTTCCCACTCTCACCCGGTCACTTGCGGGATACCCCAAGGATCTATCCTTGGCCCCCTCCTCTTTCTGATCTACATGCTCCCTCTTGGGGATGTCATCCGCAGACATGGCATACATTTCCACATGTATGCAGATGACACCCAACTCTACTTTTCCACCTCTTTTTGCGACCCCCAGTCCCCAGCCTGCCTGTCAGATCTCAGGGGCTAGATGAGCACAAACTTCCTTCAGCTGAACGTTGATAAGACGGAAGCCATACTCTTTGGCTCTTGTCAATGTCTAAAATCTCACGGTTCTCACCTCCTCCACCTACCCGACCTTCCCCTAAAACTCTCCGAATCCGTACGCAACCTAGGCGTCAGGTTCAACCCCCAATTATCCTTCCACCTCCGACGCATCGCCCGTCTCCGCCAATACCTCTCCCCAAAAGCCGCTGAAACTCTGGTCCATGCCTTTGTCACCTCCCGGCTGGACTATTCAAATGCCCCCCTCGCCGGTCTCCCCTCCGCTACCATCCATAAAATCCAACTCATTCAGAACTCTGCCGCCCGCATTCTCACCTGCACGAAACTCTGCTTCCCGATCACCCTAGTCCTTGCCAGACTGCACTGGCTCCCTATCCGAGAGAGGATCGATTTCAAGAACCTCACCCTCGTATTCAAGTCCCTGTACTCCTCTGCACCCCCCTACCTCTCTGACCTCTTCTCTCCTCAGCGCAGTACCTGTTGCCTTTGTTCCTCCGGGTCTGGCCTCCTTGTCCCCCGAGTCCTCCGCTCCACCCTCGGCGGCCGTGCCTTCAGCCACTATGCCCAGAAGCTCTGGAACTGCCTTCCTCACTCCCTTTGTCTCGCTCCCTCCCTTCCTATTTTCAGGTCTTTGTTGAAGACCTTTCTTTTCGACCGCGCCTTTGGTCACCTTCCTCCCCCTCCCTCGGTCCCGAGATCCTAAATTGTAAAGCGTTCTGAGACGCCGCCCGGCATAGAGGGCGCTGTATAAATGCAAATTGTTGTTGTTGTTAATTTGTTCTGAGACAATATTTATAAGCTATATGCTTGCATTAATAAAACAACATTCATGTAGAAGGTTTGGCTCTACAAAGCTAGGTGGGAGCATAAGCTGTGTGGAGGACACAAGGAGGATGCAAAGAGCTATAGACAGGTTAAATGACTGGGCAAGAAGGTGGCAGATGGAGTATAATCTGGGGAAGTGTTAAGTTATTCACCTAGTTAGAAAAAATAGAAAAGCAGATTATTTTTTAGAGAAGGGGGGGAGACTAGATAGTGTTAGTATTCAAAGGGATTTGGGTGTCCTTGTACACCAATCACAGAAAGTTAGTGTGCAGGTACAGCAAGCAATTAGGAAGACTAACAGCATGTTAGCATTTATTACAAAGGGGTTAGAGCACAAGAGTAAGGAAGTCTTACTGCAATTGTATAGGACTTGGTGAGATCGCACCTGGAATACTGCGTGCAGTTTTGATCTCCTTGTCTAAGAAAGGATATACTCGCCTTAAAAGGGATGCAATTTAGGTTCACTAGGTTGGTTCCTGGGATGAGTGGGTTGACCTATGAGAAGAGGTTGTGTAGACTAGGCCTATATTCTCCAGAATATAGAAGAATTAGAGGTGATCTTATAGAAACCTATAAGATTCTTAAGGGTCTTGACAGGGTAGATAGTGTGAAATGGGTTCCCCTGGTTGGAGAATCTAAAACTAGGGGTCATAGTCTCAGGCTTAAAGGGCAGCCTTTAGAACTGAGTTTAGAAAACATTTCTTCACTCAGAGGGTAGTGAATTTATGGAATTCTCTACCCCAGAAGGCTGTGGATGCTCAGTCAATGAACATATTCAAGATTGAGCTCAATAGACTTTTAAAAAGTAAAGGGGTTAAGGCATATGGGGATAGGGCAGGTAAATGGAATTAGGTCAGAAGATCAGCCATGATCTTATTAAATGGCGGGCATGCTCGAGGGGCCGAATGGCCTACTCCTGCTCCTAGTTCTTATGTAGGATAATGTCATAGCACATTGCAAAGACAGGTTCAGATGCTTAACAGGGAAGAAACGTAAGTAAAACCATAATTGCAGGTGAAAACTTAAATTAAAGATAGATAGCGAGGGGAGTGTAGAGGGAAGGAGTTACAGAGGTTAGGAGCATATTAACTGAAAACCTGATTTAGCCAAGTGGAGGCGGCTGGCAGAGGATTGGGGGAGAAAAACAGAGATAGGGATGTACTAAGGTGGTAAGGGATATTTAAGTGAAAACGATCCATTGGGAAATGGAGAGGCTGACAAGTACTGGAACGATGGGCCTGCGGAGTTTGGTGGTAGTGAGTGTGCAGGGAGCAAGCAGAGTTTGGATTAGCTGGAGCTTATGGATGGTGGAACTTGGGAGATCAGAGAGAAGTGCTTTAAAAAAGACCAGGCAAGCTACACAAAGCTACCTCTACAAGTTCAGAATACTGATATCAGTTCAGAACCTCCGCCAAAACGATTAAAGAGAAGGAAACACTCATCTTTTTTATGCTCTTTGCTGGTACTTCATGGTGCCTAGAGAATCCCATTAACATCAGAATCAAATAAATGTAAGCTTGAGCTCCGAAAAAAATAAAGGTCAAGCCCTCATTTTTGGTATAGTTATTCTAATATTATGGATTTATCAGCCAAACCAGGGACATAGGAAATGAATTTCATCCTGCACTATATAAAGCTTCCTCTTTCCCAAATAAAAAAGATTCATTTAATCAGGATTGAAGGGTAGTACAGGAGATAAAGCAACAATATTGCAAGTTACAACAACTCACATTTATATAGCGCCCTTCAAGCGGGATAGCGTCTCGGAGCACTAAAAAACTAAGAGACAGGAAGTAGCAGGAGATACATGTAGAGCAATGGACCCTCCTCAGGAGGGACACATTGCAGTAACATAGGAACAGTATCAGGTAAGTAAATAACGGATTTGTTTAGTCTACCCATCCAGTGAAAGTTGACAAGAAGCACAGAAGCGAATATCGCTCTCCAGTGATCCATTTCATTGTGCACTCTGGCACAGTACATCTGATGTACAATGTATGATCAGGCAATCATTCTAAATTCACACCAGGATTAGTAAATCTACATAACGCCTTCCATCAAATCTTTGTTAGAATCTGCACTATTAAAGTACCATTTCCAGGAAGGTACCAAAAACATGACTGCTAGCATGAAAGACCACACTACAACAGAGGTTGATCTTGAAGTTGGGACAAAACAGAAATTGATTTATTTTTCACTTTAAACTCATTAAAGGTGAACTGAAAACTTAGTCCTCTTGATTGATCGGTGAAGGACAAAGGTTAAAAAAAACTGCATTACTGCCAAAAGCAATGAGTTCTTATTCACAGAAGTCGCACAAACAAAACTGATGCTGGTTATGGGTCAAAGGAAATATATGTAGACACTGGCTGGAAAGGCAATATGAAAATGCCACAGAAAAGCTTGTAAACAAAATATCATAAGCAACATTACTCACTTTCCAAATATGCTTCTCAATTGTCCACAGAAATATTTTAGGTCATCAGGGGTTTGTGAAAGGTGAAAGATGAACACACAAGGCAATGCCGCATGTTACTAAGCTAGGAACTGACCAGTTCAGTTGTTGGAAAGGGGCTGTTTTTTTTTCACTATACAACCATTCATTCTACGACAAGCAGTTTAAGTCAGTTTGCCAAAATTTAACAAAAATGTCTGTAAGAGAAGAAATGTTCCAGCATTTGAGATCCACAGTTTCCATCACATTGAAAATCAATTATTTGGTAAACACTGGTCTTCTTTGAGTTATAAGAGAAAAACAAAACTTGAGATTTTAAATAAAGGTGTTTTCGGATATCTTATTGGAGTTAATATTATCGATATGTCAGGAATGTGGGAATTCGGTTTAGTTTAGATTTGGTCTTCTGCTAATTGTGTGAAATTTTCAGGTGTTATCCATGTCTATTTTTGCAGCAGGACAAAACTGAACACTGTTCGACTACAAAATATACAATCAATTCACTTTACGGTATAGTCTGTGAAGTGCTTTGAGACATCTCAAAGACGTGCTATATTAAATGCAAGGATTATTATTATTACACACTAAAAACTGTACTGAATGTTTCTTTGATGCTACAAGAAAGTAGAAGTTTTAGCTTTGTCTCAACGCATCAATGACTTTTCTAGAAACTTATAATTCAACCTCTCTGCTATAAACCAAACTTAAGGATGTTGTCATCTATTATGACTGGTTATTTTGAAAGAGTTTGCAAGAAAGCAAAGGAAAGATATTTTTGTTAAAAAGATTGTTTTTGGAACCTTTTTAGGAGTTTCTTTGTGATCTTCGGTGTTTAACTTTTCAGAATTGTCTCATGTGATAGAATTGGCTGACAGAATTCTACCATTCCTTGCTGTATTATTCTTCTTGTGAAAAACATGGAAGAAATACACCCTCCTCCAGTAAAACACAAGCTTGTCAGATCACGGCCTGCCTGTGAACTTACAACACATATGCAAAAAATCATTCAGATCATAGTGGTGAAAATATCTGTCTTACAAGGATCAGCTTGGAGGCTGCTGAGGAAAAACAGTTCCCTTCAAAGGATTGAAAAAGTAACCAGTTTATTTAAAATATGGCCATTCATTATCTTCATACAAACAGATTGAATAGACCCAAAACTGCCAAAAAAGGGGATCTTAAAATCTTCTTCAAACAATTTTTTACAAGAAGACCTGGTGGTGAGATTTCCTTCTTATAAAAAGGATAACACCTACATTTGTGAACTCTCAATTATTCACCAATTTCGATTATCGAACAGAGGGATCCTTTTCATTATGGCAGATAATGAAGGCTCCTTTGTTTCATGCATCTAATCGCATTGTTCATAGAGGCTACATTTCACAACTGTCCAAATGTACAATTAATCTACATATACCCTCTAGTTTAACAAACATAACCTGCCTGCCAACAACTGAATTAATGTTATGTCTACTGAATTGAAGCAACTATAAGTAAAATCTCATTCACTCAACCATGTCTTTGCTATGGGGAGATTTTTCAAGCATTTCAGTATTCAAAACCAAGAATCCACTAAACAAAAATTGCTGTATTTGAGATTTCCATCTAAATATCACGCATACTTTACAACTCAATAGTACTTGCTATTTTCTATGCTCTGCTAACCTTGAATCTTGTTAGCACAAAATGTAAGTTTAAATGATTTATATTACATTCATTTAAATAACAGAGAAGAGTTGGAATGGATATATCAAGGAGTAGACATATCAGTCAGTTGTACAGACAATAAAGGAGATTTTTGCAAAGAGAACTTGTTTGAAATCTCTCTTCTGGGAAAGCTTATTTTGGGAAGAGTACTACAGTCAATTGGGAGTACATGGTACAACGTATGCTTTACATGATAGCAGCCAGCTATCATCACACAGAAAGATACTATCAATCAGAAAACATCTGTTTTTTCTCCCCCATCCCAATTCATTCCTGGACAGAATTTTATTGTGAAAATATCTGGCTTCAAGCGAGAGGAAATGTAATCGTGTTGGAATTGGACGATTTGTGTCAGGAATTGCAGGTCAAGAGAGTAGATCCGCTATATATTGCCATAACTAAAAGAGAAACTGTGTTACCATTGGCATCATGCCGGATACTTATACAAGGCCAACCTCCCCTCTGAATTTAAATGGCTTCCAGACAGATGCTATCATTTTGTTTCAAATAATTACAGGTAGGGTAATAGTCTGCCGTATGCTATGAAGCTGTAATAAATTAAGGACTTCACTTCACATCATAAACCACTGGAGAGAAGCTCAAGTAGTTTATCAAAGTCATTATAATCCAGGTGGATTATTACCTTGCCACAAGATCAAAAAAATAGAGAAGCCTAAATGAAAAGCCAAGACCATAATGCAAGTTCTGGGAAAGAACAAGTCAAAACAGTAACAGTAATTGTATTTGACATAGCATCTTACAGCATTGTGGAGACATCTCAAAAAACTTCACATGATATATTGTATATAGTAAAGTAATGCGACTGTTATGTATTTTGTGGGTGAATGTGGTAGCCAATTTGTGATTAGCAATGTCTTATACCTAACCATTGGGTGAATACTTATTTTTTTTAATCTGGAAGAGTTGTTGGCCAGGCCACCAGGATAAATTCATTTCTCTTTTTGAATAGTATACCTGAACAGGCAGCAGACGGGACCTCAGTTTAACATCTCATCCGAAGGACAGCACTCCCAGCACTGCACTTGAGTGTCAGTTATCGAATTCGAACTCCCAACATGGGGATTGAACTTATTCTTACTCAATTCTTACTCAAGAGTGATGAGTTCTACAAACTGAGCCAGGCTGACAATAATTGAGAAGGCAGATAATCCTGTCTATTCCAGCTCCTAACATCTCTGACTAAACTCCTACTCTCACTTTCTCATCCAAAATACACATATACTCAATGGTCCCTTCACAAGCTATGACATCTTTGACAGTTTGGAGAAAGTAACTAGACAAGTAAAAAAAACTCTGATGGCTTTGCCATCTCCCAGATCTCCACAATAATCTTATTTGTGAAATTGAAAAGGGGAAAAAAGGAAGACAAAGAGCAAGCAGGCAAGAGAAAGGATTATACATACACACATACACAAAAACAACACACACACAAAGAGAAAGACAAGCAGACAAACAGCAAGAACTTAAAAATAACCTCCCAATTGTTCCTGATCAATACCACCAACAAATTCTACTGTACTTCCAACTGTCGTGCTCTTAGCCCTGAAAGCACAGCTTTGCATTAATTATCTATTGATTCAATTAACATGGTAGAAAGGAGCATGTATTATTACAGGTAACGTAAGTGATACTGCACCAATTAAAAAGAGAAAAAAAAGGTTGTGATCAAAAGAAAGCAGAAGTGAAGACAGGAGGTCATTGGCTTTTTTGCTGAATACAATACAGGTCATAATACAAGACACACATTATACAGTACAGCTAAGCATACAAGCTTCAATGTTTCATTGCAACATGTTATTGAATCACTCCCATCATCACTGCTGTTCGCATTATATAATAAGTCAGACCAATTCTGTTCAAATAATAGAATTTAATAGCAAGTGTCAACCTGTTAATAAAGCTAACAATGCTAGTAAAAAGAGTGGAAAATAAAGCAAAAATCAGTAATTGAGTCCAAGGTGCGTTCACAGTTGAGGAGAATTGCAGGCTTGATTTGCTCTTGCAAATCAATAGGTAGAAATGTTTGCCTGAGCTGTGGGCAATGGGATGATGGAATTTCTCGCACACAAATTATGCCAAGTTCCACTAATCTGCTCGCAAAGAATTCCTGGAACCCACTATTCAACCCTGTGAGGGCTCAAACCTGTCAGATGTCTAATGACTATCTATTAGGGATGAGCTGGCTCCAAGGTGATACAAAAGGCAATTTAAAATCAGAATCAAGTCAATTCTGTGGCGGTCTCAGAAATCTGATTGCTGAGCCAGGCAGATCCACAGTACTCCAATATGCTGATGACAGAAGAGCCACAGTAGTTGCCAAAATGACTTGGAGGGACAGAACAGTCACTAGGCCAGGAATTCTTCCCACTTGGCTCCAGTTAATCCTGCAAGTCATAACAGGTGGTCCTAGCTGGAAAAGCAGCGGAAAGCTTGTCATCCAGTCCTTGCAGAAGCAAGCTGTGTGGTTCTAGCTGGTTAAACTCCAGCAGTACCCCCAATGCATGCCCTTGTGCTCCCCAAGCCTCCTCTTTTGCCAATCTGGATCTGATATTTTCTGAAATGAGAAGCGGAATGTGTGCCTTTGGAGAGAGAATGGGCCATTCCAAAAAGGGGAAACTTCCATGGGTAGGCAACAAGAATATATGGAACTCTGGCTGGTTTGGTTACTCTTAAGCATGGTGATGGACTTCTGCATGTCAGACATCTGGCTGAACAAATAAATTACTCTTGCAGCATCTTAAACCTCATGGTGTACTTCCATCTTGTAAAACACTACATATGGTACACTACAAATGCACGTAGGCCACAATATTCCCAGAACATTTCAGTTTATTAAAAATCAATACCAATAATTGACAAGTGACATGACACAATTATTGCTTTGTCAATCATTTGATTCAAATGTGTAAGATGCCTCAATTGTTATGTGCTCTAATTATCATAAACTTAAATCATTTGCTCTGTTATATAAGTTGCAAAGAACAGCCTGAAGTGCTTTACAAACCACAAATAAATCAAATGAATGATTGACTATTTTCAAGATTGTTTCATTTCAGAAGACTAGATTTTCATTCAGAGAGCTTTATTTTCTCCATCACCTTAAATGCAGCCCCTGAACCTCCTGCTATCTGCAGACTAGTAGTGAGCATCAGGTGTGCATTATAACAGAGTTCAGTCCAGCTGTCATCCAGCATCTTGGGACACACTTTCCACCAGGAGCACTGGTGAACATGGCTGATTTTTCCCCTTACTGGCCCAATGCCACTAAATCCCTAAAGTTCCATGTTGATGCCACAATTGAACAACAACAACAAACTGCATTTATACAGCATCTTTTATGTCAAGAGGACGTCTCAATTTGAAGGGTTTGCACCTGAGCTGGAGGTTGGAATCAAAAGGAGTGGAGGGCAAAAGGGGGTAGGGATGGGAAGATGACCGAAGGCACAAAGAGGAAGGTCTTGAGATGGACCTTGGAAAAGGCAAGGGAGAGGGTGAGGTGAAGTGGCTTTGGGATGTAGTTCCACAGAGTGGATGCAGAAAGGCTGAAGGATCAACGGACGATGGTGGAACAGGTGAGGGACTTGAAGCAGGTGAGTGTCCACCGAGGGGAGGAAGCGGACAGGTTGGTAAAAGTTTAGCGAGTTGCAGAGGTAGAGAGGAGCAAGACCATGGAAAGCTTTAAAGTTGAGGATCTTGAACTCGATCCTTTGGGAGATGGGGACCCAGTGAAGCTGAGTGAGAATGGGGTGATCGGCTCATGGAGCCGAGTGCAGGAAAGGACATAGGCTACAGAGTTCTGTATAATCTGCAGCTTGTGGAGAGAAGAGTTGGGAAGTTCAGCAAGCCAGGGAGTTAGCATAGTCAAGCTTGGATGTAATGAAAGCATAGATGAGGGTCTCAGCAGCCTGAGGGGATAGTGGCAGAGGCGGGCAATGTTGCAGAGGCGGGGGAAGGCAAAGCAGGTCATGGCATGGATGTGGGGTTTAAAAGACAGTTGAGGGCTGAACAAGACACAAAGGTTCTGTCCTGGTTTGGTGAGATGGAGAGTGCATCCATGAATAGTGATGCTGTCAGCAGCTGAGGTGAGCAGGCGCTGACAGGAGCCAAGTAGGAGGGCCTCGGTCTTGGCGACTTTCAACTGGAGAAAATTGGCTGAAATAAGCTAACTGCACGAACCAGAATCAAATCTGAGACCATCCAGGTCTACAGGGCTGTTTTACAAGCGCTTTAGAGAAGCTTGCAGTTAAATTCTCATTTTACCGAGCATACAAAGGTTTTATATTAAAACAGTGTGCTGTATCATACTATTCAACCTCTTAGTTCACAAAATCCTGATGTAAAATAAAGGTTGCATACCCCAAGGGGTCTCTTTTGCTCACAAAATACACACATTACACCACATTAGTGTATATCCTGAGACACCGTCCGGCGTGGAGGGTGCTATATAAATCCAAGTTGTTGTTGTTGTTGTTGAAGCGCTTTGAGATACCTCGGTGAGGTGATAAACTGCTACAGCAAATGCAATCATTATTATATTATTACTATTCCTTCCCCCAAAAAATCTCAGAAAACAGAAAGGGTCATATTTTATTTTAAAGGTTCATAGATTACATTTGCACGTCTACAAAAAATAGTATGAAACAAGTGGTAAATGTTGTTGAGTTATTTACAGATGAGAATGTAATCAATGAGCCAAGCTGACACCTGGCAGGCTCACACTCACACCAGGTTGGACAAGTACTCTGTGAACGTTTATGATCATTTCCTGTGATTTATCCCTTTTTGGTAGAATTTTTCCTTTATCACCATACACTGTGTGTGTATGGTTTTAACAATCCATTCACTTGCATGCCTAAGTCCCTCTCAAGTATTGTGTCCTGCAGACAAATTTACAATTTAGTTTATATTCCCACCGTTCATTCTTCTCAATTCTCTTCACTCTCAACACGTACGACCTGTTCAGAACACCTACTGACACTGGATTTTTTTTGGTGGAGGGGAGGAGAAATTCCTCAAGTCAAACAACACAAGAATGCAACTTTAGTTAATTTGGGTTATACTCTGCAAGAATATCATGCCAAATAGAAACATGCAACATCGTTGACGGAGCATGTGTTGACAACTCGAGAACTGACAAAATTGTTCGGCTGAAATAAATACATTGCTTTGCTTCTAAGTGCTGTAAATGTAAGCTCGACAACCATCAGTTCAAAACTATTAACACTTTCTCAGTGAATACAACCATTACAAAACAGCTAACTCTAATTGAAATATCTAAATGAAGCATACTCATTATGCTGCATGCTCATATTACACTAAGAAAAATGAGGGATAATAACACGTAAAACTAAATGCAACATCCATGAATGTTTTGAGTGCAATCTTTCATCAGAACTGGATTGTTAACCTTCACAACACTTTGATGTAGAATGACCTACTCGCATTTCAGGATTTTCTGTTTTTATTACAAACTACAACTAGTTGGGCTAACCAAATCATTATAGCATGGAAACCTAACAATACAAACGTAAGCAGCATGCAAATTCATCAAATGAAGCAACAGGATGGGTATAATGTGAAATAAAAACACAGGCAAACCAACTAACATCATTCGGTCACACATAGGAAGAAGACACGTGGGTCTGAAGACAACCTGCATATTGGCAGAAAAAGATTAAACTTGACAAGTTGGATCCAAAACAATTTTGATGTACAAATAAGAAGCGTATGTGGAAGTACTCCAGAGCTGAGGTATGAAACTCTAAAAACTGAACTCAGAACATATGCAGAGTTTTGGACTGGCAGAGCTTCAGAATATGCTTATTTCAAACAGCTGGATCCGAGGACACTGATAAGCAAAACAACATAACTGGTATTGGTGGGGATTTCTACAGGATGCAATATAAATGATAATTCAATTGAACTAGCATTCAGAAACATAAATAGAGAAGTGCAGGTGCTTGTTTTAAAAAAAATCTGCACGGATAAATGGAAACCACTCACTTAAGCTCGATTTATAAACTATCTTAGGCATTTACAATGTGTCGATTTTAATTACAAATCAATATATTTACATGCCGTGGATAAATCAAAGGCTCCACTTTTCAGCAATTAACAGTCTTAAACAATCCATGTTGAATCATCCCAGTCAGATTTTACTAGGCAAAATCCGCACTCGCTCCGGCCAAAAATTAACTCTTAATTAATTGATTGTGTAAGGTCTGAAGCTTCTGGAGCAATTGCAAAATGCAATTTGACCAAGACATAGTACGTTTTGACCTTCTAAAATATTACTCCAATGTATATCATTCTTTTGTATTCAGCAAGTGTTTCAGAACAGATTCAAATCCTTGGATAACTGGGTTTAGGCCCAGATTGACAACTATGTATTTGTCAAGTCAACTCTGCCACATTTTAACAACGTGCATACTACATGCAGGCACTTTTCAATCAGACAAACAGATATTCCAACACAATAATAATAATAATCCTTGCATTTGATATAGCACCTTATCACGTTGTTGAAATGTCTCAAAGCGCTTCACAAAATATATTGTGAAGTGGATTGACCGTGTATTTTGTGGGCGAAACTAGCACAAGCATGTACTGCGGACAGGCTGCTCAGATCACCAACTTTTCTTGCTGCAGATCACTCAGAATCCACTCCATTCCAATGTAGGCTCTGCCCAACCTACTTAAATATCCTGAGATAAAAGTTTCTGCAAATTTAATGCCTACCTGATAAAAGGCAATTGAAGGTAAATTCTACATTTTATGTCTAAGCATAAATCTTATATTAATTTTTGATGCAACATTTTTATGGTCCTATAATCTGGGCACCATATCACAGAAAACATTTAATCTTATATTCCAATCTCCTGGTCCTTAATTGTATATTTACTCAGCTTTTTAAAAAATGTGTTGAGGAATCCAGTATTATTGTTACTTTTGCTGGGAGAGAACCCATTTTACTTATTCAGTTAGTGAAGGTTGGGAAGGGTGGGGGGGGGGGGGAGGGTGGGGGAGAGGAAAGAACGCTTTCAATCTGAAGGCATACGAAGGCGAGTTAATTTTAGACTCTTGTCTTCCAGTCTTCATTCGCTGTCTAAGTTAAATAACCTATCTGCCTCTATATGATCTATTTCTCACACAAGTTCAAATAATTTCCCATCTAAACTGCTTTCTTTCCCCAAGACGAAGTTGATCTTTCACTTCATGGCTGTTTGTTAGGCACTGCTGTGTGCAAATTGGCTGTGATGTTTGCCACTGCACATTACAGTAAATCCTGGAGAGCATTGTGACATCCTCTCAATGTGAAAGGTGCAATGTCAAACACCAGTGTTGATTAATTTAAACTTTTTTCCCTCATCCAATAGAAAAACAATTAATTTGTATTTAACAATTATACCTGAAATTTTTATTCAATCATTATTATGCCAATGCCCTGGTACTCACTGGACTACCTATATCATTTACCCAAATTTCATATTGTTCCAATGAGCATAATAGATTTATCAACAGTAAGTGCATTTTTCATTTGCTTAATTGGAACAAATCAATTTGAAACCTCTCAATGGTCCTTAAACTCCAATCTGAACACACTACATCTCGTCATCAACACATTTGCAACAAGAACATGAATGTATATGGCGTCCTTCATGCAGGGTAGAGTCTCGCAGCACTTACATTGTATAAGTAATAATAAATTATAACTCTTGCATTTGATATCGTGACTTTTACATTGGGCGCTTCACAGGATTTCCTGAAAAGTGTAGTGACTACGTTTTAGGCAAATGTAGAACTCTTCGTTGTTTATGGAATCACCAGATGCCTAGAGGACACTACCTTTAAGTAATGTAATGCAACAATGTAATTTTGTATTGTATCTTTAAGTACTCCCAGATCACAGTTTATATAGCAACTAACCCCACTTTACTGTTGATAAATCTATTAGGCTCTTACTTGTCAATCATTACAGAAACTTGCAATCCTAGAATCGTACAGCACAGAAACAAGCTATTCTGCCCATAATAATAATAAAAATCCTTGCATTTGATATAGCGCTTTTCACGTCGGGAGGACATCCCAAAGCGCTTCACAGAACACACTGTAAAGTGAATTGACTGTATATTTGTGGGCGAACGCGGCAGCCAATTGCGCACAGCAATGTCCCCCAAACAGTCGTGGATTGAAAATGACCACTTTATTATTGTTTTTGGTTTTGGAGGGATTATTATTAGGCTCTGTGTGGAGTAAGGAAACTTGCCCGAGGTTTCACCCTGCCTGGAATTGAACTCAGGTTTCTCGCTTGCAAAGCGAGTGCTCTAACCACCGCAGCTACAGGACTCAGATTATTGTGACCATGGATCCAAATATCCTTCCTTCCTCTCTGAAGCACAACAATGATAAACTACAGTACATGGGAATGGTTTATAATTTGAACCTTTTCTACCTGCAGATTTATTACTTAACTTCAAGAATAACCATGATGATCATGCTGATGTTGTTTTCCACAAGATCTACCCAATTATATCCAATTATTTTATTTGCTTCCCATCCCCTTTAATATTCCTCTCTCTCTCATCTATTGATTTAAATCACATTCAAATTCATGGACTCCGCCTTAACATTGGTTTGTGTCAGAGAATGCCACATTCCATTTACTCTCTTTGTGAAGATTATTTTTCCTAACCCCTCCTTTAATTATTTTTCGTAATTATCTTCAATTTGTGCTGAGCTGAAATTACCATAGCGGGCTGCGGGATGCAGCCACTGGCAACTTTAAGTGAAAATTGGCCAAATCCTTTTTACATTCTTCCAACCAGCAGAAAAGTGGGGTGGGGGTTTGGGGAGGAGGGAGAAAGCAACAGGCACACACACACTTCATCCTTTCCCTTTTGGCTGAATTCAAACCCAGGTCCCAGAGTGCGTTAATCCACAACACAGTTTTACCACTTCCCTGCCTCTTTTCCCTTATGCACGCATTATGTGCAAAATTTGCAACCAAGATTTTTTTTTTAAATGAGGAGGTGGTCACTGAAGATCATTTATATATCATATAATAGATTATATGAAGTGTATTTTTTCACAAAGCATCGACAACAAGCTAATTAATTTCCATGGGAACCAAACAAAGAACTCATCAAAGAGGCAGGTTCAGGCTGGTATTTTCCAAAGCAATCACAAGCATTATTATAGTATTAGAAAAACACAAGTCATATGTTTTCCACATGTAAATTTCCACATGTATGAGGATGATACCCAACTCTATCTCTCTGCCTCCACCCTCAACTCCAGGACTACTGGCGTCTTGACCGACTGCCTGTCCGACATCAAGTCTTGGACGAAGGAGAACTTTCTCCAACTCAACGTCAGCAAGACTGAGGCCCTCCTGATTGGCTCACGCCAGTGGCTCCGCACCTTGAGCGCTGGCAGCATCAGCCTCCGTGGCTGCATACTCAACCTCACTAAGCCAGTCAGGAACCTGGGTGTCTTGTTTGATCCTGAACCGTCCTTTCTCCCCCACATCCGCGCCATGATTGGCACTGCCTACCACCACCTCCGCAACATTGCCAGACTCCGCCACTACCTCACCCCTCACCCACGCATTCGTCACATCAAGGCTCGATTATAGAAACTCCCTCCTCATCGGCCTTCCCAACTCTTCCCTTCACAAGCTGCAGATCATCCAAAACTCTGCAGCTCGTGTACTCTCGTGCACCATCACTGCCACCCTCGCCCGACTCCACTGGCTCCCCATCCCTCAGAGGATCGAGTTCAAGATCCTCGTCCTCCCCTTTAAGGTCATCCATGGCCTTGCCCCCTCCTACCACTCTGACCTGCTGACTCCCTACCAACCTGCCCGCTCCCTCCATTCAGCGGGCTCCGGTCTGCTCCATGTCTCCCGCCTGACCCGCCCTACCATCGGTGGCCGGGCTTTCAGCCTCTCTGCCCCCACACTCTGGAACTCAATCTCACAGTCCCTTCACCTCGCTTCCTCTCTTGTCTCTTTCAAGGCCGATCTCAAGACCCTTCTCTTCGATCGTGCCTTCAGTCGCCCTCCCACCTCTCTGCCTTCCCTCACCCCTACCCCACCCCTCCCCCATGCTCGGACCCTGACTCCTGACTGTCCAGCACTTTGGGACATCCTCCTGACATGAAAAACGCTCTATAAATGTAATTTTGTTGTTTTTTAAAAAAAAATTGCAATTGAATACCCTGCACATAAAGATTTCATGGGCATCAAACACTTCTGTTGAGGTTACCAAAACACCCACAATCGCAAAGACGAGGAGGAAAGTGTGCATATTTCCAAATAATCTCGATTATGGCTCCCCGATACATATTCTGATATCTTTTCTATGATTTATCTTCATCAGCCAGAGTTGAAATTACCAGACTCCAATTACACTGCAATGCATGTTCTGAAGAATGATGTCAGTTGTACCGCTAGAGATGACTTAAAATGCCCGGGGTGAAGAAAGTAATCTACTGTTCCTTGACACATCGTATGGTAAAGTCATTTGTATTAACGGCAGTGGAAAGTTGTTTAGTTCAAACCCTGTTGACTGATATTTGCTCCTACTCACTGACATTTAATCTTCAATTTAAATGAAAGTTTCGGTAAATTAAAAAATAAAATCAAGAGAAACCCGACAAGATCAAATCAGCCCTGAGGGAGAATGATGCAAAACATTCTATTATCTCAGAAATGGTGTGCATTTGGGGGGGGAAGGGATTGTGGTGGAAGAGAAAGAATTGTAATTTTCATTTCTAGAGCTGTAGCTTTCAACAGCTTGTGAAAATGATCTCAAAGCAACAAGTTAGCCAATGGCTACATGTCACAGTGCAAGACACAATTTGAGAATATCAGCAAAGAATAAAGGTCAAGAATTTGACTGTAGGTCATTTTATTTTGAAATGTAATTCAAGTTAAAAATGATACAGGAATCATCAGTATCATCATTGTATAAGTACTCAATGTAGCCTAAAGGTTACCTTACATTAGGATTTTGTGCTATGATACTACAGAGAATTATATTAAAACCTCATACTCGCAAAGGTAGCTTAAAAAGCATTCTTAGCTCCAAAATGTGAACAAGAATATACAATATGTAGTTGAATTTTTTCCAATTGTTTGCCTTTGCATTTGTTTTCTCCTTATTTTGTGATCAAATATCATTTGGAAAATGAAACTAATTGGCTTGTTTCCACCAGAATGAAGGAAATTACTTGACAAAAAAAATCAATTGCAGGCAGAGCCCTGGAGATGCTTTCTATCTTAGGTTAATTGCCACTGTATGTTTTGAATAGTGCCTCACTTACCTCCCAAGAAACTGATCTCAATTAACCCACTGTCCTTACTAGTTAATTCCGAAGACAAATTCACCCCAACAACCCTCCCCATCCCCATAAACTATTTCCCCATGAAGGTGTGGACACATGTTTAGGTGTTGTTCCATAGGTGCGAACTGTTGTCAAATAACTCATCAGGTGGCTGTTTTTCATACAGTGTGGGTTGGGGAAGAGAGAGAATTAGTCAAAGTAAATTCTGTCTTCACCAAAATTCATATAGGATATTTCCTGATGGGTTCACTGGATAGTAAACATGAGCACCGGGATTGGTCTTTTTAACCCCCATTAGCAACTCAAAATACCAAACCATTCAGGCCAATTCTAAACCTCTACTGGCTTTTGTAAGCCAAAGGTCTGATTTACTTTTACAGAATGCTATCTCTGACAATGCTACTGCTAATTCAACAAGAGCAGTGCAGAACATCGGTAATTGAATGCACTGTGCCACACAGTGGTGGACAGAACTCCATGCCCACAAGCTCTCAACTTCAGCTGTGCCATCAAGAGTTGTTGTGAAATTAAGTGAAACATGTTTTATTGAGAGGTGAGGTAGTCACTGGCTGCATTAAAAAATAATTGTTCTTAAAGGGATGGGGGGGATAGGAGGTTGAAGGAGTGGTGTTGCTCTCTGGAGTGCCCGAAGGCCAGTTAATTTCACAATGTTCTTTTGTAGACCAAAATCCAACTACAACAAAAAAAATTCAAGCAATTAAAATTACATTGGCCCAGTTCTCCATTTTACAGTTTAATATTTGCACTTCTTGTTTAATATGGCACCTAAAACAGGATAGAGTTCACTTCCCTGGTGTCCAGTACATGCTAAACAAGGGCATAACTAATTTGCACGGACAGCAAGGCCAATAGTAAACTTTTATTCCTAGATTACAATCTTTACAAAGGGAATCAAGTACTTGGGATTCAGCTGGGCAACCCTAAGATCAGTATAACTGGCCTCAGCACCCCCTAGGTTTAGGTAGAGAAAGGTTTCAGCGCCTTAGGACGTCCTCCTGACGTGAAAGGCGCTTTATAAATGGAATCTTGTTGTTGTTGTTGTTATGATGGTCCACACGTGATCACGATCCAACAATCCCTGATGGAAATTCCTGCATGTGAAGCTTTGGTGACACAATGATGCTTCCACATGTTAAAATTCACTATCAAAGATCCTACATGAAGAGTAGCTTGGGCAAGGTGACTGGTCCACTGGCATTGTACCACACAGTGGGTCAGGTCAGTCCCTTTGGAGAGGAGGAAAATAGAAAAATACTGACTGGATTTACTGATCAAGTCACTAAATTGGATGAAAGCAAATGAGTTAGTGGCTGCTATAATCAGCAGGAACAACTCCAGAATACTTTTTTAAAAAAAAATGTTTTTAACAACTATTTTACACAATGGACCAATTTCAATACACAAATAACTAAAGGAAATACAGGTTCAAGTTAATACCATTAAATAGTGAAATTAATGGCTATATTTCTCAATTGTTGGAGCTGTGTTGCTGTGAATTGGGACCTCTGATGCCCTGTAACTTTCTACTCCTGTTTCCAGTTTAATTTCATCTCTGAGCTTCTGGGTCCTATTCTGTTCTTACACCCAGATCCTCAAAACTAGCTGTTCCTCCCCATCTAATGTGTTTTTATTCCTCTCTTAAACTGTTCTCTCAATTTTCTCCTCTGCTTTTTATTCTGAAAGTGTTGGGACTCTTTTTTTCCCTTCTAAACAATCTATCAACTGTGATTGTTATATTTGCTCCCATTGTTCAATTTTGTTCAAATCGCCACTATATACAATGCTCAATAGTAAGTGTCAGCAGGTTATTCAACTGTGGAGGGTACTGCAACAGTTCTCATCCCTTGATGTACGTGCAAATGTTAACACTTTCGTGCTAAGTGGTCTCTGCTTCTCTCCTAACCCTATCGGTGCCATTCCCTATTTCAAAGGTGATTCAACCAAGTCAGTCACACACAGACTGGTATTCCCAATTAACCCCATTGCCTGGTAACTGGAATGTCTAATCAGAGTCTGCTCAGACTAGTAGACCTCCCATGTTGACCACTATCCTCCAAAGTGACTTACTCCTTTTCTTGTCTAGAATACTACAGAGACTCGAGGATACTTTCAGTAGAAACAAGCTCTTCATTAAAACTTAGCAACCCTATGCTCCCTTGTATATAAGGAACATAACAATGGAACATATACAACAATGGGATCAAACATAACTATCACACATAGCAATAACAACTGGCAGCACAATATTGCATTAGTAAATAAATATTAAACCAACCCCCTCATCTCCTACCGCGAGCTCAAACCCTGGACTTTCCAACACTTTGAGATATTCTCATGATGTGAAAGGTATTTTATAAATGTGGATTTGTGTTGTTTTTGCTCCTTCCTCAAACAGAGAGGCAACCATCCTTCCTCAAAAGGGAATGACAAACGATTCATTGTCCTTCATCNAAAAAAAACAATTTGCATTTATATAGCACCCTTCAAGATGGGAAGACATCCCAAGGCACTGAAAAATATCTGTGGTTTTGTTGAGCCCCCAAAACATGCCATAAAGCAGATAATAACATAGTTCTGATCCTACATTTGCAACCAAACACCGAAAAACCAATACCAGATGATTCAAATATAAGCCTAAAAAGAGAGAACGTATAAATAGACTGGGCTTCAGTTAGGAAAATGCACACAGGAAAGTGCTGTGCCTCTCATTCAATGAGTTTTATATATTCATAGATTTCCTGGAGCTGTTCATGTTAAAAATGTAGTAACTCATCAGGTTTACTATGGTAAGATGAGCAAAAAAATTAAACCATGGCAGCTTAAACTACTTTGAGATAATATTTTATAGAGATCGAAAAGCAAAGCTCAAAGTACAAAACTAATCTTCAACGGAGCACAAGTAAATTTATTTTACAGCTCTTTGCCCTTATATATGCCTAAAGGCTGATTGCAATTGATAACAAATCTTGGAAACCATGCCAATGATCGACTGAAGCTGGAATTGCCAATTTAGTGCTTTGCTATCTGTGGTATCCAAATGAAGGACTCACAGGAAAAGTCACAAAAAATTAATTTAAATTTTTTTGTATGAAAAGGAAACATTTGCTCAAAACTGAAGACACATATGACTGGAGGATAACCGATCTGCTTGGGGGGAGGAAGGGAAAGAGAGGGGCAGTGGGGGTGAGAGTCATCATCCCCAGTGACAGTATTATCAGCCTTCTCAACTATATTTCATCCAAATCAAATTAGGACACCATTACAGCTACAGAAACACATTCTTTCAATTTATGGACAGATTGAACTACTGACCTAAGTGAAACCACCATTACAAAGTGACCATAATTCACCTTGCAGTGCAATTCAACCATCAGCTGAAAGCAGAAAACACTGAAATACTACTGTAATAGTGCAGACTAATCAGTATTTTGTTTGATCTGCGTGGAAAGGGATTGAATTTGTTAGACACGTTGCTTCGGGTTTTTATTTGCTCTCTCTTTCGCATTATTTTTCCATAATGGTTTGTTCTTTTGATTTTTTTTCAAAAAAGGCTTTTCTACTTTAAGTGCATCCTATGCAGAAAGCGCTATTGAAGTGCATGTTGATATCTATTAGCGTTTCCCCTCTAATTTTCCTTTTATGTTCATTTTCTCTTGCTGCTGTACACTCTTCCTCCCATTCCTCCCCATCCAAAGGACATACGTTGGCAAGGAGACCTGCTTTCATTGAGAGAGACAAAGGTCAAGTTGCCATTGGCATTTCAAGATGATGCTGTTAAGGAACAAAGCCATGGGTATTTATTTTAAAGGCAAAATCTATGGAGCTGGGAAGGCTTCTGTAACTTGGAAGTCCAATAACTGTCACAATTGTATGTTCAATTAGGTCAGATATCTTCAGGAGAAGAGGAAAGGGGTGAAATAGGGGGAAAAAACATGTTATTGTTTTCACCCACATCGCAATTTTCTTCCATCCTCTCCTAAAAACATTTTCCAACCCCCTGGTATTTCATCCTATTGGTGAGATGTGAGCACAGGCAATCCCAGTAGACTTTTACTGTTCCAGCAAAATTTAACCTTTCTCACCCAACTTTAAGTAGTAATCAAGAGAAGAAACCCTGGTGATTTGGACACAATCCATTTCAAGGGCACAAAGACTGCCTTTAGTACTCCCACTGTTGCCTCAGCTGTGACAACTTTGATCAAACCAATAGTTGAGTATGTCTAATGCATAATTGATCACTTTAAAATGTGTACCAAAAAGGGGAAAGGCCAGGAAACATGAGCAACAGGAGGTTTATTTGAGTGAATAGAACTGACACCTGAGAAAAGACATCACCTTATCACATCATCCTGGATACTTAACAGTTCAAGCAAAACCTTCTGCCGAAATGAGGCTGCATCTTTCACTTTACTAGATGCTTGATACATTATTTTTACTCTGCATCACCTTTTGTTGGTACCTTCTATTATATTCAATTTGGTGCATTAGTATACATAGTAGAACTGCATTCAGACATGCTCAAATACTTCACCACAATCTGTTCATATTGTTACAAAAAAGCCCGAGCATCATCAAGTCCACTTTTGTACTTCTGTTAGAGTTTCAAGCTCTTATACAGAGGATGGTGAATTTCTTTGTGTCGTGTCTCCCAACATAATCCTACATCCAATGAGGTTGGTCATTGCCATTAACCCTGAAGTTAAACAATCTTTTCTAAAATAAAATCCATGCAATACAAACACAGGAATCTGTCAGAAAATTGCAGGTCATTCTCGACTCAGAAACTAATTTCATTTCAATCACAGTTTATACCACCTACTGAGCCTCAGCTCAAGTGCTGCCTCATAGGACACTGTATTCAGTATCCTCCATCTGAAACACCTGTCATTGTCCAGAAGTTTACCAACTGGTCTTTAGTGAAAGATTTACTTTCACATGGTGCCCAACAACACACACAGCCCCCCACCCCATTAAAACTAAAAGTTTTGAGTGCCCCCAAAAATGTA
The DNA here is from genome assembly GCF_018977255.1 of Callorhinchus milii. Lineage (NCBI taxonomy): Eukaryota > Metazoa > Chordata > Chondrichthyes > Chimaeriformes > Callorhinchidae > Callorhinchus > Callorhinchus milii. The sequence continues at coordinate 31,002,861 of NW_024704744.1, read as the reverse complement.
AATCTTCTTCCACATAATGGAGTGAAAGCCCAGCTAGCCTATAATGGCAATCAATTATAGAGTTAAACTAACCAGCAACCAGGAGACAGTGGGTTTTGGGGCAATCAAGGAAAATGTGGAACAATGAAACCGAATTTAGTTTTGCACTAGCCCCTATTAATGTAGAATCATAGAAACTTACAGCACAGAAAACAGTTGTTGGCCCTATGCTGGCTCTTTGAAACTGCAATCCATTCAGACCCACTTACCTTTTCATACCCCTGAAAATTGCTCCTTTCTAAAATACACAACACAAGACTATCTAGTTCCCACTTGATCACTAATATGGATCCTGCCTCAATCACCTCATTTGGCAGAGCTTTTCACATCTTAACAGCCTTCCATGTGAAAAATAATCCTCCTAATCTCTCCCTTGCTAATCACTTAAATTGATGCCCTTTAGTCAATGACTCAGGAAACAGTAAAATAATTTCTCCATATTAACTATTGGCTGTTGAGTTTCACCCACAAAATACAGTCAATTCACTTTACAGTATATTCTGTGAAGTGCTTTGAAACATCTCAACAAAGTGATTAGGCGCTATATCAAATGCAAGGATTATTATTTGTTCATAAAACAAACCTCTCATCCTTGGTATCATCTTTAAATATTTCCTCTGTACTTTCACTATGGCCCTGATGTCCTTGCTAAAGTGGGCTGACAATTGTTTTTAAAATGGGTGGGGGGGGGAACAATATTCTATGCCCCTATTTATAAAATCCAGCACTCCATTAACTTTTTTCTCAGCTTTGTCCACCTGTCTTCCCACCTTTAAATATGTACGTTAATCCCGAGGTCTCTCTGCTTTTTTTACTCCTTTCAAATTGTTATCATTTATAATTAAAGCACTTCTAAAGGCAGCATAATTCTTAAAGAGAACTCAAGCCTTTTAGAATCAGGACATTTTGATAATTTACAATCCTAATTGTCAGACATCACCAAGGAGTTTAAAAGATTTCTGATACGGATATCCTCAGGGAAAAAAAAAGCTCTGTGAGCTTCATATATGAGCGAATAAAATAGATGACGTAGCACCCTTTGCTGTCTTCTTCACTGATAGCATTCTCTGTGAAATTGCTGGGTACAGCTCCTTTCTATTATGTCCCCTTGTAACAGGGAGTGCCATTGTGGCTGAGAGTCACAGGTGTCAATGGAAATAGAAGGCAATAAGTTAAATATGTTTACCTAAGAAAGTACAATTGCAGACACTTCATTCTAGGGGTGACTGCAGCCTTGATCCAAAAATGTGTCTCGGCTAGTTTGGATAGAAATGTCACTGCTACTGCTTAAAACAATGCCTTCATGGAAATCCAAGAGATAATAATAATCCTTGCACTTGGTATAGTGGATTTCACATCACAGCATCTCAAAGCGCTTCACAGCATTTAATGAAGAGTGTACCAATTGTTTAATTTGTAGGCAAAGCACCACAGTCAATTTGCACGCATCAATGTCCTTTTAACATCCACAAAGTGAACAACCAATTTAATCTGGAGGGTTGTTGATTAGAACAAAGTCTGATGATTCCAGGCTTTGCCCTTGCTTTCTAATACTCTGATACTGTCCAGGTCTTAGACCCCCAAAAAGCTCCAACAACCTTCTCTTCAAGCCAGACAAAAATCTGAGACCTCAGTAAAATAACATGCAGAACATCTGGGTTTCTTTCGTCGTTGCCATTATCATTACATCCAAAGCTGATTGCTGCATCAATGTAGCAATCTGGCCAGTACTGTCACATTCTACAGGGTACGTCAATAATAATACTTGCAATTGATATAGCACTTTATCACATTATTGAGAGGTCTCAAAGCACTTCACAGAATATACTGTAAAGTGGATTTATTGTGTATCTTGTAGGCGAAACACAGCAGCCAATTTCGCACATCAGTGTCCAATAAACAATTGTGGATTGAGTGACCAAATGATTTTTTTGAGGGATTATTATCCTCCACAAAGCGATCCACCAATCGACTAACAACTGGGTTCCTACTTACTGCTAGGGAAACAGAGACATGTGAAGTAAGGAAACTTGCCTAAGGTTTCGCCCCACCTGGGAATCAAACCTGGGTCCTTTTGTTTGCAAGTCGAACACGGTAACCACTACGATACAGTATCAGGATCTGATTCGTTGCCAAGTCAATTAAATGAAGATTGCTTTTGAACATAAACTTCATTGAACACGCGTGGCAAGAGGCAATCTGTGGTGGACTGGCTCCCCAAAAGGGCCCAGATTGTCAGATTGTAAAATGGGGTCACCAATCCTGGGGGAGTTTGGAGGGTGTAGATTTGGCATGAAAACTCTGCATGTTTAAAATGGTTGTCGGGGCTTAAACAAGTGGGCAGGATCCAGGCAGTGATTGGCTATCTTAGTTATCATTCATCAGGTAGGGTGGCCTCTGGGCAATGATTGACTGGTCTGAGCTGTCATTCACCTGAATGTCGAGCTCTGGGGTGGCAAGTATCAGGAGCCAATCATGGGAGCACTTAGAAAATTTCCATATTTCTTACATCGTGAGTCTGCCCCTGGAGGCAATCCGTATTTGGAGGAGTTGTGTGAATATAGCCTCTTGCCTCACATGTCCAGCTGTATTAACGTCTTGTCAAGTAACACTGAATAGAAGGCTTTCTGCTTTTTAGCGTGGTAGATGTAAAAATAGAAACCTTCAGTTGTCCATGGTAACAGTCCAGTTAGTGGATTGGCTCTCACCTGGAACTGGAGATCTCTTTATATTGGGATGATTTGAGCTTCAACATTGGATGAGTAATTTGACTCCAATACAGCTTACAGATTTTTTTTCAGTAGGGAAGGTTTTGTGCAGCAAAGAAAGACAGCAGAAATAGATGTGGCAGTTTGTCACTCATCAGAAACATTAAAAGGGTCCATTTCTTTCTGGCCTCTGGTTTTAAAGTTTGTGCGAAGTGAGTGACTGCCACATCATCATCACATTGCATCCGACCGAATTGGCCAAATCTTTCTATGTTACAATACTCAGAACTGATTTTGGCCTGTAAACAATTCACAAGTCATTGTATGCTGTGTTGTCCTTAGTTATGTAGCATATTGGCATCACTTGAGGTGGGGGGAAGATGAGGAAAGAGAAAGAAAAGTCATACTTAAGTAGTACTTAACCTGTAATGTTGGATTCATATACTTCTTAACCACTTTCAATTGTTCTTACGCTTACCAGCACCAGCAAAAGGCCTGCAGAGACCCGTGCTTTAACCCTTGTCCACTGCACCTAAAAATGTGTCCAAGCAAAAATTTGGAAGGACGAAACATGTGACGACATTGCTTGGCATTTGTTTCTGCTGCAGGGTGAATAATGTATGAAAATTTCACCCACATTATATTTGTCCAATAACCTAGTAACATTTCTGCTGTATGGTGAAGAATGAATGAATGAGGGAGCAGACATTGCCACAACATACTATGAAGTAACGTCCTTGTGGTAAGGAAGGAAAGCTCAAATAAAATACTGTCCATATAAAAAAATAAACTTCAAACAGGTTCTACTAACTATTCTAAACCATATAAACAGTACAGGTCAACTACAATGGTTCTACATTGAAACAGTCAGTTGTCCAGGTCAAATTATCATTACTTGCTTCTATTTACTGAAGCAAAATTATGGCACAATTTATTTTGAATGGAATTGGATGGAATGGAGTCCTGTAACTCAATGGTTAGAGTACTCGCCTTGCAAGTGAGACACCTGGATTCAATTCCAGGTAGGGCGAAACCTTGGGCAAGTTTCCTTACTCCACGCCTAATAATAATCCCTCCAATAAATAAATAAATAATAAATTGTTCATTTTCAATCCACGACTGTTTGTGGGACACCGCTGTGCGCAATTGGCTGCCTCGTTTCGCCCACAAGTTATACGGGCAATTCACTTTACAGCATATTCTGTGAAGCGCTTTGAGATGTCTAGAAGACATGAAAAGCGCTGTATCAAATGCAAGGATTATTATTATTATTATTTAAAACCAGGATTTTTACTTTTTATTACCATAAAATCAATACGATCTAGTCTGTTTTAAATTATCAGAGCAATCTTGATATCTGTGTGTGAATACAGGCAGAAATGCTTTCATTCTGAGAAAATAATTACTAGACTACAATTACCTGAAGCACCGAATTACTTACCATGCTCAGTGTACAAAAAAAGTACATTAAACTTAGCCTTATATGCACTCCTCTTGTAATCACCTTGGGATTTACAACATACTATTTATAACATGAGCTCGATAAAAATATTTTCCATCAAATTTTCAGTACAATAGACGGTTACAATTTCATAGACTGTCCACTAAAAAAAAATCAAACTGTAGATCACTCCATGGAAAGCTACAGGGTAGAGGCAAAAAGGCTTCAAGCAAATTGATGCATTAACATTTTCTTAAGTTTATAAACATTTCTGATACAAAATAACCTACTGGTCTTTTTTCTAATTAAAATGCTTTCTTCCCCCCAACCAGTAGACCATTTATCAATATATGTAAATTCACTGTACAACAGCCGCTTCCTTTGCTCAATGGGCACCTGCTTCAGTTCCCCGTCCCTCTCTCCCCACCGCCAGCCTTTCAGCTTATCTGCCGCCACTCTCTGGTACTCCATCCCAGGAGAAAGTCCCTCGACTTGCTCCCTCTCTCACTTTGTTCAAGGCCCAACTCTTTGATCCCACGTTCTGTCATCTTTCCTCGCCCCACCCCTTTGTCTCACACTCCAGTTCAGATCCCAGGCAGAACTGTTCACAGCAACAACAAATTGCATTTATATAAAGTCAGGATGACATCCCAAGACACTGGACAGTGAAGGGTTTACACCTGAGTTAGGGGTTGGAATCAAGCGGGTGGGGGTCAATGGGGTGTGGGATGGGAAGATGACTGAAGGCACGTTCGAAGAGGAAGGTCTTGAGATGGGCCTCGAAGGAGGGGGCGGGGCGGATCTGGGAGGTAGTTTCAGAAAGTGGGGAAGAAAGGCTGAAAGTTAAGTACCTTGGGATGTCCTATCAACATGAAAGGTGTTGCTATCTAAATGTAGATTTCTATTGTATAATGTAGGATAGTAAGATCAGGCCAATATTTTGTTCCCAGCACTTCTTTAAACAACGTGCATTTACCACAGAATTCCAGTGTTATCAACATTGCTGTTAGTTAATTTAACAACCAAAGCAGTCCATTTTCTTCAAGGTATTGAGGGGGTGAATTGGACTAACCTGCACATTTGGTTCTCGTAATGAGCGGGGGCCCAGCTAAACCCGTCCCTCCTTCACCAGGCCTAGTCAGCAACACTCTGATATCATACTCCGTATCTGGGTCCAAATGCCATAGCTTGTAGGTTGGTGCATTTACAGCATGGATTTCTGTCCAGGTTCCACTCGTCATTCGATATTCCACTTCTTTCAGGATAATAGGACCATCGCCGATGATCGAATTTGCATTCAGCTGGATGAGCAAATACGTAGGACCAACACCAAGCAGCTGGGGTGGTGCAATTGGCATGGGCGGCTCTGTAAAGAAAGAAATTTAATTCATGAGTATTAAAATGTAATTCTTCTGACAGTCACTAACATTCAGCTGAAGTTTAGTACTGTATATTCAAATCTCTGCAGCCCACAATACCTCCTGCTCCACATTGCTCCTATCCTCACTCTTCAGTGGGTCAAACATCGGGATCGATATCCAGACAATAAAAGCCCTACACATCTCAGCTCTTTCTACTTACGCAATCATTTCTATTCTCATTGTCCTGTCCTTGCCCTCGGTTTTTCAAATCCTAGTCTATTGCTCATTTCTCATTCCCTCTATTCCAACATAGGAGTCCTGCAGCTTGCAAGAAAGAAAACCTGGGTTCAAATCAAGCAATCAAGATTTAGTAACTCAAGCAGTCTTCCTAAAAGTTTTTTTTTAAATAAACACCACTATTGCAGATTTCAAAGCAGATTAAAATGATCATTTCCAAAATTATCTTAACCAGAGAATACCTATCAAAACCCTGCTGCCTGTATCTTCACTCAAAATAAACTCTGCACTCCAATCACTCTAGTGTTTGCCAGGCTCCACTGGCTCTCCATTGCAAAACACATCAATTTTATGATCCTCACACTCACATGCTTTGTGCCCTGGCACCTCCCTACACTTTACCATCGGTAGCCATGCTTTCAGCCATGATGCCCCAAAACTATGGAACTCTCTGCTTTGCCCCCTCTTCGGATCACACCTTCCTCTTCGACAATGCCTATGGTCACCTACCCTCTCTCAAGCTCTGCCACTGTTAAGCCTCTGAGAAACTATCCCATGTAAGGGCGCTATATAAATGCAAGTAGTATAATATAAGCACTAGCTATATGTAAGCCAACTTAAACCTGCATCAAGTAAAAACGAACAGAAAGAATCAATCTTTTTTTACATTATCCTGAGACAGCGCAAAGAAATGCATCATTACACAAGGTATCAAAAGTACATTATTAAGGATCATTCTCAGCAACATTCCAGCTGCTGATCAAATGAGGCCACTGACAATGCTTTATTCACCAAAGACAATGTTTCCAGTCCAGATGGCTCATTCAAAGTTTCAGCTAATTAAGCAACTAAGTTGAAATTCAAAATACTAGGATTAAGCTGGCAAACATAGTGTATTTATGCATGCTACAAACCCAGCACTTTACACTTTTGAAAATCAAACCAGGAATATTTAGGAACATAGGAGCAGAAGCAAGTCATTGAATCTGTGGAATCTGTTCTACCATTTATTAGATTATGGCAAATAGGATCTTTAACATCTAGTACCATTTTCTTACCTTGTCCGTATACCTATACATCTTAATCAGTAACAGTAATAACAATAATCCTTGGATTTGGTATAACGTCTTATGTTGTTCAATCATCATTATTATTATTATCATCTCAAAGCGCTACGCAGGATTTACTGTAGAGCAGTGGTCGGCAAGCTTTCTGATTGGTCAACAAAATAATCAAAGAAATAACAAAATAGCATAGACTGATGCCATAAATCAAGAAATATTCAACCAAGAAACATTTATTTTGTTGGCCAACCAAAGAAGTTGCTGTGCATGGCTGTTTTGGGTGTCCAAAGTCCTGTTAACCCCATGTTTCTTTTCTACTGTTCACCGACCAACAATTGAAACATGTGGAAGAATGCTGATAATTGTATTTAGAAATACTTAATTATATTTAGACATCTAGAGGATCAGTGTTAGTGCCATCAGATTCATGGCAGATAATGATCTTCTGTTACATGATGGAGTGATGAGACAAAATGCATCTGACAGCTTGTTTCAGCTCACCCATAGTCTCATATCTCTGTTTTACAAAAAAGGGGTATAAGAACTTTGTGGACAGATACCCTGTAGAGTACAGCAATTGTATTTTGTAGGCAAATGAAGTAGCCAATTTGCATATAGCAATGTCCAACAAACAGCCATGAAGTTAAAGACCAATTTTACCTGGAACATTGTTGAAGATTCCAGGAGAAATTGCCTTCTCTTTTCAAGCAATACAATGGAAATCTTAATGTCTACCTGAACACACATACAAGATTTGGGTTCAATGTCTCATTCAAAGGACTGCACCTCTAGCAATGCAGCGCTCCCCCAACATTGTACTGGAGTGTTCATAAAACCATAACCATAGAAATTTACAGAACAGAAGAATTTCTGTGTTGACTCGTTAAGAGCGATAGAACTCCTTGATTCACACTAACTGCTGCTTTCAACAAATAGTGTTGAATCTGTCTGCATTTAGGAAGTATCTCAGCAAATATTACTTATGAAACATTCCTATTCATACAATGTCTGTTAAATTGCCATGTACTGCATTTCACTGAGGCAGATAAAACTGATGAGCAAAGACATTTACATAAGACAAATGGCCTTAATATTGACAGTTGCAAGATACACAAACGTTCTCCCTTTACCTGGCATATTCAAAGCCACTCCTGACTTTATGTAAGAGTTCAAATGCAAGAAGCAAATCGAACAATGGCCATGAACAACATTAATTATGAATGAATTTATGATAGACCTAATGGACACTTTGCAAAGTAAATTATGCTTAACTTCTTGATTTAGCATGATCAAATTAACATGCAGGCTTTTCCGTCAAGTTTCTACATACTGAAAGATATTAAAGCGTTGGAACATTTAAATTAAAATGAGCCAGAAAATGAGCAAGAAATTGTGCAGCCTGTGTAATACAATGCAAAACTCCCCAAATATCTTGGGAATGAAATAGAAATATCAGCTCAGAAGGCCAATCAACCCATTGTAAGCACTCAGTGTCATCTGTCAAACGGAGCTTTTCTTTTTGTCCCATTCCCCTGCTTTTTCATACATTTCCCTTATATCTTTAATCATGTTCCCTTTTAAATAATTGATACAACTTTAATAGCCACTTGCTGTAACACATTTCAAATACTAATGAGTCTTTTTTAAAAAAAAACTTCCTTGTTAATAAACTATGGAAAGTCTTTATTTTTTTTAGTACCTTCCTATGTGACACCTTACAAATCCTCATATAACTTTCGAATCCAAGAATGTTTGAAAAATTGTAGTCAGGACATCTTCTATTTCATCCTGGCCAACAAATCCCCAAATAAAATTGATCATTCACTTGATGTGAATGTGGGATATTCGTGGGATGTTGTTAGGGACAGTGAGAGGTTCCTGGACAGTATGATGGAGGAAACCATAACTCCCCTGAGGCTCAGGAGATGCTTGCATCTGGTTAATGCTCAGGGACAGGAAGGTTTCATCAGTCCTGCAGATAATGGGACCCCTGAGAGAGGGGTGATGGAGCCGTGGGCTTCAAACTTGATCAACGGATGTGAGTGTTTGATGGGCCAGACACCTCAAGAGGTGGTCACCTCACCCCACAGACTGAGGGTTCAGACGGAACATGACTGGGTGACTGTCCGGCATGGTAGGAAAAGGGGACAGGCTGGGCAGAATGCCCCCAATAGTGTAGCACTCTCAAACCAGTACTCTGTACTGAACATTGAGAGTGTTGACATCTCCAGGGAGGACAGTATAAACCGATTGGTAGAACAGGGGGACATAGGTAACAGGAGCAATGCTGTTGTCATAGGGGATACAACGGTGAGAGATATAGACCGACGTTTCTGTAACAGAAGACGGGAGTCAAGGATGATATGTTGTCTCCCTGGTGTAACGGTCTTAGACATCGCAGAAAGGGTGGATAAAATCTTCAGGGGGAAGGAGAACATCCAGAAGTGGTGATCCAGGTGGGGATCCATGATATTGGTTAAAAAAGGGCTGAGACTCTACAGGGTCAATATCAAAAGCTGGGGAACATACTAAAGAATCGAACATCCAAGGTGGCGATCTCTGGATTACTCCCTGTGCCTCGGGCAAATAAGTACCATAATGGCAGGATCAAGCATATGAATGCTTGGCTGGAGAAATGGTCCAGAAAAGAGGACTTCAGGTTTCTGGATCATTGGGACCAGTTCTGGGGCAGGTGGGACCTGTATCATATGGATGGGTTGCACCTAAACAGGGCTGGGGCGAATGTGCTTGCAGACAGGCTAACTAATGCTGTAGGGGAGGGTTTAAACTAGTTTTGAGGGGAGAAGGGAATGCAAAAAACGAAGAGCTAGAAAATGGAGAAAAAAAAACACGGGGGGAAGTGCAGAACAGGTCAAGTCAGTCTTGGAGTGCATGTGCCTAAATGCATTGAGTTTAGCAAACAAGATTGGTGAGCTGCAGGCTCAAGTGGTCACAGGGAGTATGTAGAAGTAGTAACAGAGACTTGGCTCAAGCATGGACAGGAATGGGAGCTGAATATTCCTGGCTATAATGTATTCAGGAAGGATAGGGAAGAAAAAAAAGGAGGGGGTGTGGCAATGTTAATCAAGGATACAGTTATAGCCGTGGAAAGGGTCGAGGTGCTGGAGGGCCCCAAAACAGAATCTATCTGGTTAGAGTTAAGGAACAAAAAAGGAGCTGTTACGCTGGTAGGGGTATACTATAGACCATCAAATAGTGGGAAGGAAATAGATGAGCAGATCTGCAAGCAGATCTCAGACAGATGCAAGGCCAATAGAGTCGTGATAATTGGGGACTTTAATTATCCCAACATAGACTGGCAAAACAACAGCGCAAAGGGCAAGGAGGGGGAAATATTCCTAAAATGCATACAGGACAACTTTCTTGATCAGTACGTTTCCAGCCCAACAAGGAAGGAAGCAGTGCTAGATCTAGTTCTGGGGAATGAAGTAGGGCAAGTGGAGCAGGTTTCAGTGGGAGAGCATCTGGGCAATAGTGATCATAATAATAATAATCCCTGCATTTGATATAGCGCTTTTCACGTCTTCTAGACGTCCCAAAGCGCTTCACAGAATTTACTGTAAAGTGAATTGACTGTATATTTGTGGGCGAACGCAGCAGCCAATTGCGCACAGCAATGTTTCACAAACAGTCATGGATTGAAAATGACCAATTTATTATTGTTTTGTTTTTTTGGAGGGATTATTATTAACATCATTAGATTCAGAGTGCATATGGAAAGAGACAAGGAACCATTTAAGGTGAAGGTATTCAACTGGAAGAGGGCAAATTTCAGTGAGTTAAAAAGGGACCTAACCAAGGTGGACTGGAAAGAAAGATTGGCAGGTAAAACAACTAAAGAGCAGTGGGAAGTCTTCAAGGATGAGATAGCTCGGGGACAGAATAAATACATTCCCACAAAAGGGAAAAGTAGGGCTTCCAAACCTCCCTGGATGACGAAGGTAATTATATCTAGAATGAAGCAGAAAAAGGAGGCGCATGACAAATGTCAAACCCAAGATACAGAAGACAACCAAATAGATTGTAGGAAGTGCAGAAGAGGTTTGAAAAAGGAAATAAGAGGGGAAAAAAGATTATACGAAAAAAGGTTAGCAAGTAACACTAAAGCGAATTCTAAAATATTTTACAAGCATATCAAGAAAAAAAGGCTAGTCAAAGGTAGCGTGGGGCCAATTAAGGACCAAGGGGGAAATCTTATTGTGGAGGCAGAGGGCATGGCTGATGTGCTGAATGAGTACTTTGCATCTGTCTTCACAAAAGAAGTGGAAGCACCAAATGCCGCAGTATCGGAGGAAAGTGTAGAGGAAATGGATAGAATAAGTATAAACAGAGAGGAAGTACTGAAAAGGTTGACTGCCAAAGGACTGGAGAGTGGCCAATGTTACTCCCCTGCACAAAAAGGGACAGAAGGATAAACCTGGGAACTACAGGCCAGTCAGCCTAACATCAGTAGTGGGGAAACTCCTGGAGACTCTAATCCGGGACAGAATAAATCTTCACTTAGAAGAATATGGGTTAATTAGGGACAGCCGACATGGATTTGTTAAAGGCAAATCTTGTCTAACAAATGTAATAGAATTTTCGATGAGGTAACGGAGAGGGTGGATAAAGATAGTGCAGTTGATGCAGTTTATATGGACATTCAAAAGGCATTTGACAAAGGGCCACATGAAAGACTTGTAAGAAAGATAGAAGCCCATGGTATAAAATGGACAGTGGCAGCATGGATCCAGAACTGACTGGGAGACAGAAAGCAGAGAGTTGTGGTGAATGGCTGCTTTTCTGACAGGAAGGAAGTGTACAGTGGCGTCCCCCAGGGATTGGTATTAGGACTACTGTTCCTCTTAATATACATAAATGATCCGGACTTGGGTATAGCAAGCACCATTTCCAAGTTTGCGAACGACACAAAGTTAGGTAGGGTGGTAAACAGTGAGAAGGATAGTAGCCAACTGCAGGAAGACATAGACAAAATGGTAAAATGGGCAGACACATGGCAGATGAATTTCAATGTGGAGAAATGCGAGGTAATGCATTTTGGTAGAAAGAATGAGGAGAGGCGATATAGTCTAGGTAATACAGTCTTAAGGGGGGTAAAAGAACAGAGAGACCTAGGGGTGCAGGTAAATGAATTCTTGAAGGTGGCAGGACAGGTAGATACAGCTATAAAAAGGGCATATGGGATACTAGGTTTTATAAATAGGGGCATAGAGTACAACAGTCAGGAGGTTATGATTAACCTATATAAAACACTGGTTAGGCCTCAGTTAGAATACTGCGCCCAGTTCTGGGCACCACACTATAGGAAGGATGCTCCTTTCCTCCTCCTCTACCTTTCCTCCTCTACCCTCAACTCCATGACCACCGATGTCCTGACAGCCTGCCTGTCCGACATCGAGTCCTGGACGAGAGACAACTTTCTTCAGCTCAATGTGCGTAAAACTGAGGCTATCCTGATTGGATCGCGTCAGCGCCTCCGCACCTCAGGCGCTGACACCATCAGCATCCAAGGCTGCACTCTCCACCTCTCAAAGCCAGTCAGGAACCTCGGCGTTTTGTTCGTCCCTGAGCTGTCCTTTCTCCCTCATATCCGCGCCACAACTGGCACCGCCTTCCATCACCTCTGGAATATCGCCAGACTACGGCATTACCTCACCCCTCACGTTGCTGAAACTCTGGTCCACGCCTTTATCACCTCAAGGATGGACTATGGAAACTCTCTCCTCGCCGGCCTTCCCGCCACCTCCCTCCACAAGCTGCAGGTCATTCAGAACTCTGCAGCTCATGTACTGTCCCGCACCAGGCTTTGCGACCTCATCACTCCCACCCTCGCTCACCTCCACTGGCTCCCCATCCCCCAGAGGATCGAATTCAAAATCCTCATCCTCACCTACAAGGCCATTCACGGCCTTGCGCCCTTCTACCTCTCCGACCTACTATCCCCCTACCTACCTGCCTATACCCTCCGTTCCTCTGGCTCCGGTCTGCTCCACATCCCCCGCCCCAATTGCCACCAATGGCCGGGCCTTCAGCCTCTCAGCCCCTCGGCTCTGGAACTCTATCCCCCAGTGCCTTCGCCTTGCCTCCTCCCTTTCCTCCTTCAAGGCCGGTCTCAAGACTTTTCTCTTTGACCGTGCCTTCAGCTCCCCTCTCGACTCTCTACCCCTCCTCGCTCCCTCCCTTCCCTCCTCTCACCCTGACCATTTCCCCCCTGCTCGGGTCCTGACCCAACTGTACAGCGCCTTGGGACGTCCTCCCGATGTGAAAGGTGCTCTATAAATGGAATCTTGTTGTTGTTGTTAAGGCATTGGAAAGGGTGCAGAGGAGATTCACAAGGATGGTACCAGGAATGAGGGACCTTGATTATGGGGAAAGGCTAGAGAGGCTGGGATTATTCTCATTGGAGCAGAGAAGGTTACGAGGAGACCTAATAGAGGTCTTCAAAATCATGAGGGGATTTGATAGGTTAGAAAGTGAAAAACTGTTTCCATTGGTGGGTGTGTCGGTGACTCGAGGTCACAGATTCAAAATAGTATCTGAAAGAAGCAGAGGGGAGGTGAGAAGAATTTTTTTCACACAGCGAGTTGTTCGAATCTGGAACGCATTGCCTGAAAGGCTGGTCGAGGCCGATTCAATAACTACTTTTAAAAATGCGGTGGACGGGTATTTGAGGAGGACGGGTTTGCAGGGTTATGTGGAAAGGGCTGGGGAGTGGGATTGACATTAATTGCTCTATTCAAAGAGCCGTCACAAACTCGATGGGCTGAATGGCCTCTTTTTGTGCTGTACGATTCTATGATTCTATGTGCAATTAGACTGCTGCTTTCATCCACAAAATACACAGTCACTACACTTTACAGAAGGTATGAGGCAGTGCGGAAAGCAACGAGTGAACTTGGATGCTAATTGGGTGGGCCAGAACCTTGGTTTAACATTTCATCTAAAGGATGACACCTCCAACAATGCAGCACCACCTTATTGAAGTGTCACCCTAGACTACGTGAATCTACGCGAGTGTCATCCAAGGCTATGTGAGTTCAAAGTCCTAAAATGGAGCTTGAATTCACAACCTTCTGACTTGGAAGCAAGTGTGCTACCAACTGAGGCAGCCATACACAATAGAACATGTTTTAAAAGCAAGGGTGTGATGGATTAGAACACGAGTCTTTCAACTTTGGAAGATAGCCTCAGATGTAAGCCAGTGAAGGGTACAGAAATCAAATTACATTTTCTGATTCACATCCAATTTTACATGATGGAATCTGGAGATATATTAGGTCTAATTTGTTGGTTGGGCTAACCATGTGCAAAACCATGTGCACACAGAGGGAATTACAGGTGCTGTTAATTATGCAATTATCCCATTTGGTAATCATTTTGGTTAGTGGCTAATAACATAAAGGACACCTATAATTCTCTCAACACATTTTGCTACACATGGTTATCACAACTCTTAAATAAGATAGTCAGTAGCTGATCTAAAAGGGAGTTTAGAAGGAACATCTTTATGCAGAGGGTGGTTAGAATGTGGGACGCATTGCTAGAAGCTGCCGTTGAAATAAAAAGCGTCAATGTATTTAAGAGTAAATCATGCATATATGAGGGAAAGGGGGAATAGGGGATAATGAGAGGGAAATAGGAGAGATGGTAGCCCTTGTAACATAACATAACATGTAGGAGCAGGACTAGGCCATTCAGCCCTTCGAGCCTGCCCCGCCATTCAATCATGGCTGATCTTCTAATCTAACTCCAGATAATAACCTAACCTGCCTTATCCCCGTATCCCTTAATCCCTTTTGCAATAAGAAATCTATCTATCTCAGAATCCCTTTTGCAATAAGAAATCTATCTATCTCTATCTATATGATATACACTGGGATGTTTTTTCTACATATTTATACAAAGGAAACTGGTCCACTCTATTGACCAATTGGAACCCATTCTCTTTGTATGTCTGGACTTCCTTTCACATCTAAAAGAAGCAGCTAGAATCTACATTGTTTCACACAAATTACATAAATTTATATACTTCAAGATCGGTTTGCAATATAAATATGCATTATATATAAAATATAATACAATTTTAAGATTAAAATATTATATGCTAAAAATATATATAAATTTGGCATTCTTTTAGAAGAAAACAGGTGTATAACTAAACTTCTGATCAAGGAAAAAATTTGCCACTAAACGCTGCTGGCTGCTTGATACCAATTCCTGAATAATCCTAATGGAAACAAATATTTTTATAGTTTGGAAGTAATTATTAGAGACAATTAGTAGTGCTTCAGGGGAAGATAAAATTCAGTCCTATATCCATTCCGCATGTTCATACCGTTTCATCAATAAGTTTCATTAATTCTCTGTAAGAGCGACTTGGAATCTTCATTTACATCATGACAAGTTGGCACAAGCAGAGAGTTCTGACTTTGTTCGTTACACTCCAGACAAGACACCTTTGACTTTTGTTTATCGCAGATACTAAGCTCTCGCTTCAAAACATACACATAATTTAATCAATCTTTGCATAACATGTCTTAATTACCCATTTATGGTCGCAGCTATTGTATTCTGCTAATCCTCTTTTGCATGCACCAATACATTTAGGGTTTTAGGCTCACAAGAAAACACATTAATCCTCCACTGCATAAACATAATAGTGTTGCTTCTGATTAGGTTTGATTTCAGACTTCCTTGTTTAATGTACAAAAGGTTTATTCCAGTCCAGTTGTAACCTGGAGATGGTAGAAATGCCTGATGAATGCTGTAGAAGCATTTTTCTTTAAACTGGAAGCTGCATGCAGCGTATTTATTCAAGACATTGATCATACTTGCAAAGGATGTTTATTACTTCACAGTTGGATTCACACTCCTGGAAAGAATCCCACATATTAAACATGGCTAAGTCTTCATTGTGCTCCATGAAGGCATCTGAAGGACCCTACATCCCTTTGTGAAGGTTTTCACAGGGTAGAATCTTTAGAGCACAAGATGAAGCCTCATTCATTCCTTAGTGCCTTTCTTCATCCAATGGAGCTATCTACTCTAATCCCAATCTCATGCGCTTTCCCCATTTATTTAAATATTTTTCTTACAATATTTGTGGAAATTTCAATTTAGTTATTTAACGCTCAATGGTAGTACTTTGTCTCTCAATCAGAAGGTTGTGGATTCAACTCAGTGTAGGGGCTGACATTGAATACTGCGCTAGTGGAGCGCTGCAATGCTGGCCGTGTCGTCCTTTGGGTGAGATATTAAACTAAAGTTCACTTGAACAGGTATAAATGGAATCTCAAGCAATCCCGTGGCACTATTCAAAAAGAGAAGGAAGTTTCTACCAGTGATCTGGCCCAAAACACACAGATAAAATTGGTTAGTCACTTTATGGGCTGTTTGAGGGACACTATTGTCTAGAAATTAGGTGACCATTTTCACCTGTAAAATACACAATCATTACATTTTGAGGTAAATTCTGTTAAGTGCTTGGAGAAGTCATCCCGACATGAAAAGTGCTTACCAAATTAAGGGTCATTATTTATTGATGACTCAATTGTGAGAATACATTTATAAATATTACACTTAGATATACATTACGCTACATTACTCAAATAATTAATGTAATGAAGGGAAATCTCTTTCCCTTCACTACATCAAATGCTGTACTTTATGCATGTTCCTTTAGAGGCTTTGAAAAAGACCAAAGCAAAACAAAAGCTTTTGTGGTGTGCTGATTAAATGAAATGTGCCAATTTTTCCAAGCCAGTCTTCTCTTCTCATACAACACTCTTCTTTGTAATAGTCACAAAATACTGTAATCCCTTAGCTAGACTTAAATCTAGATCAGCATTTACTACCATCATATCTCTTCAGAGTTTCACACCATCACTCACATGGAGCAATTACACAGGGCAAGAAGATTCTTAATTGCTTTGAGAAAACAGAGTATAAAACAGTCACATCTTCACATTGACTGCTGTGCACATTTCACAGAACATGTCAACTGGGTCAACATAAGGAAGTGATTCACACCTCAATTTGAGTGTAACAATGAACTTTATGACTAGTTGTAATTCAGATCGTCCTGACATACTATATATCTTGTCACAAGAGTTTAAAACCACCCATCATATGGATAGTTTATACATTACTTAATACAATGCAAGCTGGTCTTTAACTGCCATAAAACACTGCAGGCTAAGCCTCCGTGTTGAATTTGTAATATGCCTGATGCACTCCTTTTCATAGAAAATGCCACTGTAGGAATTATAATCAGGAATTCATACTTCGAGAAGTTAAGAGAAACACAGTGGTGTGTTGATGTTTCTGGCACAAAACTATTGTTCTGTGTGTTCGATTTCAGTGGTGGCAATAGGAAAGTGGGATGGTTTGTGAAAATTTTGATTTAATTAACCATCGTTATACAGAAACAAATAATGAAGCAGAAGTACCAGCCAATCTAATTATGGCTATCAAGCTGGGTACTTATACTACTGTAAGCTAACAAGGTCAATTACAAATGGTGCATATTCATTCTTACCAAAAATACCTGCAATTATCAGCTCCTCAAAGGGTACGCATCTGTGCATGTACTCTGATCTTTAGCAACTCATTCTTTATAGAGTTGATGGCTTTGAATTTATTTATTAAAAGGTCCAATCCTAAATTGCGTGGTTAGGCACAACAAATTCCATTCAGCAATGCATGCTGCATATTTGACAACACACAACTATAATACAAAATCTATTAAAGGCTGGCAAATCAATGAGCGTACCACCTCATGGAATTTTTAATCCAAATGTTGGCTAGATGTAAATGAGGACGTGTCCAGATGTTTATTGCATCATACAACAGTTTTGCCAGTGACACGTTTTAACACTGCTGACAGTTCTATATTTTACCAAATAAAGCAACTGAATAATTAAGAGGTTTTGCTCATTCTGATCACCTGTGGAACCTTTACCGTAATAGAAGGAAAAAGAAATCAAACAAAATTCAGGATTGGAAGAAATTGTGAAAATAACAAAAATTACTGAGTGAAAGAGCATACATTGCATAATTCATAATAACCATTGGCATTGCAAACAGTAATATTGAATCACACTAGGGAACTGCATAAAAACATTTGAGTTCCAAGCAGTTTGCCTTCTTGCACTTACTAATACAGTAAAATATATTTGAAGTGACTATTGTTTACTATTAATTACCTAGAAATATTTCATATTATAATAATAATCCTTGCATTTGATATAGCAATCCCCCCTCAAAACAGCCATTATCACCCCCACCTTGAAGAAACCTTTCCTTGACCCATCACAACTACCTAGCTACCGGCCCATCTCAAATCTCCCCTTCCTATCCAAGGTCCTTGAAAGCCATTGCCTCGCAGCTTCGTTCTTTCCTCTCCTCCCACTCCCTCCATGAACCCCTCCAATTGGGTTTTTGTGCTACCCACAACACGAAAATTGCTCTGGTCAAGATCGCAAACGACATCCTGACATGTGTGACCAGGGCTCCCTCTGCCTCTTCGTCCTCTCCGCCGCCTTTGACACCATGGACCATTCAATCCTCCTCCACCGTCTCTCCTCCCACCTCAACCTTCAAGGTTCTATCCTTGACTGATTCAGGTCCTATCTTTCACACCGCCTCCACTTCACTGCGGCAAACCTCTTCTCCTCCAGCCCCCGCACTGTCTCATGCGGTGTTCCTCAGGACGAGTGACAACTTTCTCCAACTCAACTTCAGCAAGTCCGAGGCCATCCTGATTGGCTCGCTAGTCGCCAGTGCCTCCGCACCTCGGGCGCTGGCAGCATCAGCCTCCACGGCTGCACAAAGCCAGACAGGAACCTGGTGTCTTGCTTGAACCTGATCTGTACTTCCTCCCCCATATCCGCGCCATGACCAGCACAGCCTACCACCACCTCCGCAACATTGCCAGACTCCGCCACTCTCTCACCCCTCAGGCTGCCGAAACCCTCACCCACGCATTTGTCACATCAAGGTTCAATTACGGGAACTCCCTCCTCATCGGCCTTCCCAACTCTTCCCTTCACAAGCTGCAGATCATACAAATCTCTGCAGATCGTGTACTCTCATGCACCAGGTTCCGTGACCCCATCACTACCACCCTCGCCCAACTCCACTGGCTCCCCATCCCCCAGAGGATCGAGTTCAAGATCCTCGTCCTCAACTTTAAGGCCATGCATGGCCTTGTCCCCTCCTACCTCTCTGGCCTGCTGAGTCCCTACCAACCTGCCCACTCCCTCCGTTCAGCGGGCTCCGGCCTGCTTCATGTCTCCTGCCCGATCCACTTTACCATTGGTGGCCGGACTTTCAGCCTCTGTGCCCCCACACTCTGGAATTCCATCCCACAGTCCCTTCGCCTCACTTCCTCCCTTGCCTCCTTGAAGGCCTGTCTCACGACCCTTCTCTTCGATTGTGCCTCTGGTCGCCCTCCCACCTCTCTGCCTTCCCTCACCCCTACACCACCCCTCCCCCATGCTCAGGCCCCGACACCTGACTGTTCAGCGCCTTGGAATGTCCTCCCGCCGTGAAAGGTGCTCTATATATGTAATTTTGTTGTTGTTGTAGCATCTTATCATGTCTTCAAGACTTCTCAAAGCGCTTCACAGAATAGACTGTAAAGTAAATTGACTGTATATTTTGTGAGCGAAATGCGGCAGCCAATTGCACACAGCATATTGGATTGAGTGACCAAATTATTATTATTATTTATTTATTTTTGAAGAGATAATTACACCCGGAAAAGCCATCTGCCTATCGAATACCAACCAGGTTCCTACTTATTCCTAGGTAAACAGAGGCACGTGGAGTAAGGTAACTTGCCCAAAGTTTCGCCCTGCCAGGAATCAAACCCAGGGCCTCTCGCTTACGATGCGAATGCTCTAACCACTGAGCTACAGGACTCCATGTGTATACATTGAGTTTACAGAATACAAGCACTGATAAGGGTATTGACGGCCCAAGGGGAGGTGTAGAGGTGGGGTAAAGTTGAATGAGTAAACACGCAGATGTGGGGTTTAAAGGACAGTTGAGAATCTAACAGGAAAAGAAGCCTTCATGGAATTCCAGGAAGTTAAACATTTGTAAGAAGAACAAAATACCAGGGTTGATTCTTTTCATCTAAATACAGACCAAGCCGGAGAAGTTTCTTAATCTTGCAGGGCACACATACCAATGCTTCAGTAATCGCACAATTTCAGATGTCTAAAACAAAAACAGAAGTCGTTGGGAATACTCAGAAGGTTCTGATGAATTGTCGTGGACCCGATACGTTGAATGACTTTCCTTTCTCCATAGATGCTGCCTGACCTGCTGAGTGTTCCCAGCGACTTCTGTTTTTGTTTCAGATTTTCGGTATCTGCCGTATTTTGCGTTTTGTTCAGGATGTCTATGTTAAGCTTTAAATATTTAGCTGAACATAAACGTCTTCCCACAAGGTACATAGTTACCAAAACGTCCTTGTACCTAATTTTGTATAAACATAGTTTTGATTTATCTTCCTCTCCCTTTTTCTCCTGAAGAGGGTGGCTCATGCTGGGGTAAGCTACCAAAGGTGCCAACAGCTTACCAAAACGGTCATCCATCACACACAGGCCACGACAGACTTAAAGGGAAATTCATTTTTTTTTCATTCAATATCCACACACACTTCCCAGGCAGGCGCATGGGTCATTGATCAGAATGAATCATGAAGCCAGCGATAAAATCTCCTCTGCCTAGATTTCAACCTCACTTTCTTTACCTTTACTTTCAGGGAAACATTTTGTGAAGGCCAGTTACTGATTTACGACCAGGTAGAAATAATGTCTTGTACAATAATAACACTGCGCAAAACCAGAAGCTACTCTAATTCTCAAGACCAACTTCAGCCCGTAACGGTTAATCAATCTGGAAAATATCACAACCCTTGTGCAGCCGTTTAGACTTTCAGTCCAATGAGTGAGCTCATTTGTTGTAATATGGATATTTACAGCAGGTCAATCAGCTTCTGGAAGAGAAAATTAGCGGAACGTTTTGGGCATGCTCTTTCATCAGTCCTGATCGGGTTTCTGTCTACAACATTAATCTATTTTTCTCAACTCTAAAGGAACAAGACAATATAGATCATGACAGGCTGTTTCAACTTGTCCAGAATAGTAGAACCAGAGGACGTGGACTGCGATTGAAAGGGGGTAAATTCAGAATGCATCTTCACAAACATTATTTCAGCGAGCGAATAGTGAAGCTGAGGAACAGGCTCCCTAGGGAGACGGTTGAAGCAGGAAGTGTTAATTCTTTCAAACACAAATTAGTCTTCTTTTAGGAAATAACATAATGGGATAAACTACATAGGTAGTTTGGGACATATGTGCACACAACTAACAGGAAACTGGAAGGCGATCAAGATGGACCTTGGTCTTTTTTTGTTTAGCATTTCTTATATTCTCTTTCAGATACTGATTTAACTGTTAGAGATTTCCAGCCGTTCTGTTTAAGATGAAATTTCTTTTAAACTATCTGCAGTTTTTCTTCTGATTTTACATGTTATGTCAGCATTGAAATCTCTCCAAATTAGCGTAGATCCTTCAACCGAGGGTGGGAGGGGTGAAGAGGGAGAAGCTAAACAATATGACCATGTTTCAAGGAGATTATAATTATGAGTAATGTACGGTACTTTCTAGATGGCTTCCTCAATAAGTGTTGCTTAGGAGTACAACTAGGTGTGAGGAAAGGTCAGGTAAGCAGGATTGAATGGATTGCTCTGAAAGAAGCTGACACATACACAATGGGCTGAATGATCTTCTTCTGTATCGTAAATTTTTATGGTTCTAAGTAATCCAAATGAGGATTTCATTTGGAGGCAGAGAAATCCATCTGATAATAGGAAGCAAGTCATCCCAAACCCACACACGGAAAACAGCCCAGATTTTATATCACATCTGAGTGCAATTCCTGTTCTGAGATATGACTTTACTCAGTACCCTTATTAAGGACTTCAGTTAGAAATATTAGATACCAATGTTTTAGAAACTTGAACTGAGTGAAAACCCCAACAGGCTGTTGAGGGGGAAACTGGATATCAAAAGTGGCAAGGGCATAAATCTTGAATTTCACCAAAACAATCCAATTTTCAGAATGAACGACAACAATAACTTGCACTTATATAAAGCCCTCCATGTAGGGTAGTGTCTCAGAGCACTTACCAGTGGCAGAGCCTGACGTTGAGCCGGGGGTGGAGAGGGGGCGAGGAGGAGAGATTGAGGGGAGTGTTCCAGAGTTTTTCGGCGTAGTGGCTGAAAGCGCAACCTCTGAAGGTGGAGCGGAGGGTGCAAGGGTCGAGTAGGGGGCCGGTGCCAGTCAAGCAGAGGCGTCGGGTGGTGGATTGGGGAGTGAGGGGGTCAGAGAGGTAGGGGGAGATGCCAGAGAGTGAAGGGATTTGAACACGAGTGTGAGGATCACTTTACCGGAGAAGCTCTCCGGTAGAGAGAAAAAACAACGTCACAGTTGGTGCAAACCCTCCAAATGGCATGATGATCATCTGGAGATTGGATAGCACTGCAATGTTATGATTAAAATGTTATGATTAAAAACCTGTTGAACAATTTGCAGTGAGTATTGATATTTACAATATAGGCACTGGGCTCAAATGGANTTTTTGTCAAAGAAGAATTTTTTCCCTTTGTTGAAGCACTATTGAGCCAAGAATGAAAGGCATTCAATAGCTCTGTGATAAATAGCACAGCTCTTTAGGGAAGCTACAACCCACATGGCTTAATCTAAATGTCCACTTAGCAGATTTTCAATACAGCACTCAGACCCAGGCGAAAGACAAATCCTGGCTCTCATGACTATAGAGAGTACTAAATCCCCTACATGTTTAGAATAATTCTAAAGTTAAATAATAACGTAACCACATGGTACAAGCAGAATACTTGATGCAATTGCAACATTCTATTAAAATCATCACTCACAAGTTAATGGAATCTATGTTCATGTACACATACATGTGATGCGTATGCATATGTCTCAAAGATAGTTGCATTTAATTTTTAAAATTAAGTCTCTGGAAAATAGCCCCAAGAAAATAAGTCATAGCTGATCTGAGAAAAAATATTTTCTTCCATAAATGTATGATGACAAGAATAAACTTGGCTCATACATCAAGGACCCGAAGAGCAGAAACCGAATACATTTTGCAGAGCCTGAAGCATTTAATCTTACTGGCACCATCAGTCCTATCTGCCAAAGCAGTAAATGAAAGGAACAATTTTCAAATAGGAAGTGCAAACCTTGGCATATTGAGAGCCAAGCAGCACTGCACAGTCTTATCCCTACCATTTAAAATTAGGCATTGAAGAACTGAACACAACTGAAGAACTTAGAATTCTATTTTAACATGGTTGATAACCATTTAATCAACAAATATTGCTGAATATGATAACTGGCTTCCATATGCAGAGTCACATCATATGTATTCTTTCCAGATGGGTGCATTATGAAATTTAAATTTGCAGGACTACTGTGGGATTTAAATTGCAACTTTCAGGGATGGCTACAACGTAGAAAGGAGAAATTGCCCCCTTGCAAGAGACATCAAGAGGATTTCATAATTCATTCCCAAGTCATTTGCCTCGGTGAAAACCACTCGACTTCTATTTCTGTAGTCAAACGGTAACATGTTGAACTTCCTGAATGGGAGAAAGATGGAATTTGAAGACTAATTTGAATTACTCAAGTCAACTGTCACAACTGTTATGTGATTAGATCTTCAATTTTCAACTGAATTTAAATGTATGTGTGAGTGCATTGCACCGGTTCTCATCCAATATTATGGTAAAAACGGATTTAAAATAATTCTAAAGTATGATTTTTTTTCTTTTTAAAAACTATTTCCATTGACATGTTTGGCCAGGAAAATAACCATTTTGATGTAACTGTATATGGAAACATTAATAGCAATTTCCAATTCATATTGGGATGAACTTAGCAGAATTGTTAAACTGGCATTGATATGATCCACCAGATGGCAGTACATTCCTCTCGGGATTGGAGTCCCTTTCAAATCCCATCACCTGTCATATTTTATTTTGCACCAGCTGATTTGTGTTTGGTAAATTATAGGTATTATGATGGCATCTAAGTTAGATCATTTTGCTGATTATTTGCCAGCATTGATCTGTCAAGGAGGGTGAAATTCCCAATCTAAAAGAAGCAAATTTTACTGATCGAATCAAAGGCCTCTCTGTAAAATATTAACCGTGGCAAGAAAATTAACTTAAGCAAAAATAAATTAACACACCCAAAAATAATAAAATTGGGAAGCAACAGTTAAGGAATACCAAAAACATTATCCCATTCCTTTATAAATGAATACAATTCTGAAATCACTGAAGTGGGTGTTCCTTCGTGCTCCACACCGATACAAATAATACAGCAATATATGTATATAAAAATCGAAAACAAATTACTGGCTTTAATGTTATTTTATCTATAATTGCCAAAACCTATCAGAGCGTTCACGATAATTATTGAATACGATTTTGTAGATGCAGCAGACACTTTACACACAAACTCCCAGACAACGATGAAATGAATGACCATTTTATCTGGAGGATTACTGACCTGGATATTGGGAACAAAACTCTTTTTGAATTCTGATGGGCTGTCAATCTCACCCACACAAGTACATGCACACCACCTTCTTTCCTCTCCCTCCCCTCATTCGGCCTGTCTCCTTCTCCCATTTTTCAACTTCTTGTGCCTCTCATTTCTCTCTCTTGCACACACACATATTCTGCCACATTTTTATCTCTCTTTTTTTGCACACTTACCAAAAGTACAAACACTGGCCTTTATGCTACGGAGAAAAATAAATCTCAGGATATATGTTGTGTTCCTGGCAATCTGATGCACATGTACACAACACGATTTTTTTTGCCGGTATTTTAGCCCCGTAGTTTGCACTTGCATTGGAGATCAATGCAGATTAATAGACATGCAGATAATTGATGTTTTACCATACCATCAAATCTGCTGAATCAGTGAAATTGACAAGGAGTTTAATTGGCTTCAAACATAGGGTTGCAATTTATGTATAAATTGCTACAGTTTTGCCAATTGGAAGAAAAGAAACAAGATTGCCTTTTGGTTTATCAATTGTTCACAGTACAGTACTACAATGCGGCAACATTAATTGTAATCCTTGCGTTTGATTTCGCGTCATCAAAAGGTCTCAAAGCACTTCACAAGATTTACTGTGAAGTGCAGTGACTTCAATTGTAGGTGAACATGGCAGCTAATTTACACACAGCAGTGTCTCACAAAAAGATAAGCAGTGTCTCACAAAAAGATAAAGTTAATTACCAATTTTATGTGGCGGACTGTTGCCTAGGACACCGGGAGAAACTCCTTTTTTGAGAAACACGATGAGATCTTTAACATCTACCTGAACTCACAGATGATACCTCAGTTTTACGATTCACCCAAAGTACAGCTACCTCCAACAATGCACTCACTCATCATTGTAATGAAGAGTCAGTCTTGGATCCCAATACCTGACTTAAATCCACAAGCTTCCAATTCAGATGAGAGAATCTGCCAACGGAGTCAGGATGACATCTATAAAATTTTAAAGTTATTGTTGCTCAGTTGGTAGCACTCTGGCCTCCAAGTCAGAAGGTTGTGTGTTCAAGACCAACATCAGGGCATTCTGTTCGAAGACTGGCTTGATACTTAAATGCAGTGTAAAGAGAACACTTGCTTTATCAGAAGTGCTTTTCTTCGATAAGACATTAAATCAATGTCCTGTCTGCCTGTTCAAGTGCACATAAAATATCCCTTGGTACCATTTTAAAAGGGAAGGGAGTTTCTCCTGTTGTCCTGGCCAATCATCTCCGAGATAGATTGGTAACTCACTGTATTGCAGAGTGTGAGATGTGGTTACAAATTACAGTCACTACACCCTACAGTAAAATCCTGTGAAGTGCTTTGAGATGTTTCAATGATGTGATAAATTGCTACATCAAAAGCAAGAATTATTATTACAGTATCATTGTTCTTTCCTTAAAAGTTACTTATGAGACTGGTTCTGGAAAGAGAAAAAATAGGAGACACAGTCAACCACAATGGAGAAAGAGTTAATAATTGCACTGTACAAACCCTTAAAATCTTCCATTGAAATCCATCAATATGGAACAGTCATAATTTACTTTGAAGATACTAAGTATGTGTATTAAATTTGAATATTCATTTGGAAAATGAAAATAAAAAATTTATAACCCAAAGGAAAAACTGGTTTGAATTTTCCATTACCAAAAGCTCATATTTCTAGAGGATTTTTCCCCAGTGATACACTTAACCATGTGCTTGATGAACTTCTCCTTAGCTTAACATATTATGTCATTAAATAACACCTTACAATATTATCACAATATATCATTAAGACACATTATAATACACACTGCACAAGATTATTTTCCAATCAACCGATGTCTTTTGCTCATCAATCAGTTTTATTTTCTTCTCAAAGTTTCCATAATTTGCCTGTCTCGTAGTTTACAAAGGTTAAATAGCAACTGCAATGTATTTAGATACAATATAATGTTTCAATGTAATATTGTTGCACAAAGGGAATGTAAGCCCGGAATTATACTTTCAGATACCCCATGCCACAGGCTCCGTTCGGGCTGTGACAGGCAATTTCAGGATAGAAACCAGGAAGTATTTCTTTACACAGAAGATGATTAATAAATGGGTCATCAAGCAAGGACCACAAGACTCATTTAAGAAATAGCTTGATGCTGAAAGGTAAAGGAAGTGGGATGTGTGTTCTGGAAGGGTGAAATCAAATGGGCTGAAGGACTTTCTTCATCCGAACCTCTCTTGTGAAAAAAATAAACTGGAAATTGGCCAAAATAAGGATGATAGTGGGTAAGGACTAAACTGATTTGAAAGCACTAATCAGTGTGAAATTCTTACTCGGCACTTTCTATCTTCAACAGTACATTCTTGAAATTCCCATCGCTTCTGAAAAGGAGGGAAAAAATGATAAAGCAAAGCCAGCATTGCCAAACCTGTAGAAAGGTGGAACACTGGTTGAACGCCATGAGCCCGCTATCAATCCTCCAGATAAATTGGCTGTTCATTTCATAGCTGATTAAGGACCAGCTGTGTATAAATTGGCCATCAACTTTGCCTTTGAAAGCACAGTCACTACACCTGATAACAAATACCTGTTATGTGCCGTGCAACATTTGGACATAAGAACTGCTGTATCAAACACAAGGGTTACTTTACTTCTCCACTCAGCTGAGTGTCCAACTTCAGGCATGCTGCTGTGGGAGCGAAACTTGAAGGGAGGATCATAATTGTGAAAGGGGCATATATCTTTCAATAAGCTGAAGACTGGAGTAATAAGTGGTCGTATGTAAGGGGTTATAGGAGAGAGCAAATAAATATATATCTAAATGTCTAGTATTAGCATCCTTCTACTGGCAAAATAAAAAATCCAGTTTATAAAATGACAAAACAAAATTGCTGCAGTCTTGCTTTTTGGTTAGCTTTCACACTGGCTTATTATGCATGTGATATACAACTCAGACTCCATTCTGGCAATCAACTAGCACTTTCAGACAATGGACACCTACCTGCTTAAAACTATTCAGATGATTTGCTATGGATTTTTTTTCAAGGGTTAAGAGTTGGAAACCATTTGACTTTACAAGGAAAAACATCGGTGAAGTTTTAAGCTACAAGTTAAAAGTGAAATTATAAAATTGAGAACGTTCTCAACAACCACTTCAAAGTGCAAGAACAATACATTATCTCATCTAAAAACAGCTGCATAAAGTTTTGCTCCAATTATGAAACTGGTATCCATGAAAATCCCTGCAGAGCTGGAAATATAGCGCGTGCAGCACTTAGCAAGTACATTTCTATGGGCGATAATTTGAATTCATCTCAATTGGTGCAGAACAATTCTAATATCTACCTTTGCTCATAATTCATTTCAAAAATATAAAAATTTGCAATAACCTACAATAGTATTTCTTGAGAAGAAAAGTGCAGTATTTTAACTCAGACCAAGTGAACCAGTCTCCATCAATACAATTTCTTGCTGCAGTGTTCTTCAGTAATACTGTACATCTTCAAAAGGGTTGATAAGTACAGCAGAACATGGTTACAATATGCTCCATTATCATGTGGGTTTGCTTATATTCGGATGGGGCGTAGGGCATTTACTTACATTAACTTAGCAGAAATCAAAAACGTGCAAGAAGCCAGCCAGTATTCTGTGTACATGTGCAGTGAATGTGTGGGAAGTATTGACCAGCAATTGTGCCCCACTAAAAGGTAGAATGGGATTTTATAAAGCCAACTACGAACTTTGTAATGGGGATCTATTTGGAAACTGAAAAGTGATGGGTCTTTGTTTAAGATTTAAAGTAAAGAATTTGTACATTACTTAAATTGGAGGCTTGGGGTCTCCATTTGTTCAATATCTTTAATTTCTACTCTCTTCTTAGTGCTCCTTATTGTTTCTGTAAAGTGTTTCAAGACAACCATCCAAAAAAAAGGCACTATAAAGGTGCAAGATGTTATTATTGCTGTAACTGTTCCAGTCCCAGACAACAAAATAACATAGAAAGATATAAAAACAAATCATTTGGTATGCTGTTTCTTAAATGCACAAGTTGAAGTACTTAACCAGTGAAAAGTCCACTTTGCTGTTTTCCTACACAGCAATTTATTCCTATAAACGCTTGCACTTCCAAATAATCTTCAATGATTTACGAGCCCTACACATTTAGTATTTTTTTTGCAGGCAGCAAGGGATCTTTTAGAAGCTGATACAGTACAGCCACTGAAAACCCTGGCTGGCAATCGGGCATTTTTCAACTTGACTTAAGTGCAATTACATTTCAGCATAAATGGCAGATTGCTCCACATACAGTTAGTGCCCTAATATTTTAAACTTACTGAATGCAGAGAAGACATTTTGCTAAAAAAAGCTTTGAAGGCATTTAGAAGTGACATTACTTGTTATACCATCACCTTAGGGAAACATTATGTAGATTTGGTGACAGCTCAAAATACAGTGCGAAGTGACAGTACAAATATATGCTGTAAAATCATAGCTTCACAATGGCTCCCACACCTATGCATACATCAACTACCTAAAATTTGTGTTTTTTTGTTAAGTCACATTTACAGTAGAAACCCGGTATGTGGGCACCTCAGTAATCCAGGCACCTCACAATTGCGGGCACATTTTCACAGTCTCTTTCATTGTCTATGTTAATAGATAGGCTGTCTGTCTGCTTCAGTAAACCGGGCACCTCACTATTCAATGATTGCGGCCGCTATACGTGTCCTCCTCCAGGACAAATGTGGTACAAACACCTCCCTCCATGACTACCCATAAACAGTGCGCTGGGCCTCAGGCCGGTCGTGCTGTTTGCTTGACGTTACCACTCTGGGTGGAGTGGGCTCTGCATGTGCGGCAAGTGCTGGGATCGCGGAAGTGGCGCGAGCAGAAAATCGACTTCGCCCGGCAACCGTGGCCTAACCTGAGCTCCTGCGGAAGAGTTTCTACCAGGGTCCAGGGACACTGAGGACCAACAGGAGAATGAACAGGAAAAGCAGCCGACAACAATAAAGACCCCTCTGACTTATGCTCATGAACTGGGCACGTTGACAAGTGAAGGACTTTTGCTTTGATCACTGACTCAATTTGTGGCAGACTTTGGCTGATGCTGAGGGTCAGCTGCAGGCAAAGGCAGTGCAGGTTAAATCAGAAACTCGGCAAACAACACTGGACTCTTTCTTCAAGAAATAAACATTTTGTGTGATTTTAACTTCTCATGTGAACTTTGAATAATGAAACCTAAGATCTGTTTAAAATGTGACATGCTTTATTTTAGTGAGATTGCCAAGTATGGTTGTTGAATGTTCATCCTATGTAAGGTTAAAGGTCACTATGTTCATCCTATATAATCCTGTTTCAGTAATCTGGTCACCTCACTAGGTAGGTCACTTTTGCCAAGTCACTTGAGTGACAGGATTAGTGAGCTTCTACTGTACATTGTTATTCTGGTCTCAAGGTCAGTGAATCAACTGGTTATAAACACTTTTCATACAATAAATTCAATTACATTTACAAAACATTCTTCCAATAATTTCTGGACAGAAACCAATTATCCATTTCAGTTTCTCTCACACCCTTTCAATCGTATGTTTATCTTACATCAAGGAGATTATCAGGCTGCGAGCAGAATGTATTTTCAGAGGGGAACAAATTGCTGGCTAGATTACCACAGTTTACAAGATACTTGCATAAATATAAGATAATTAAATTTACAAAGCACAAAGTATTTGCTATGCTGTGTGCCCATCTACCAGCTGCCTGTAGCAGTCCATGTCAATGCAGTACTGCTCAGCACAGTCTGGCTGTTTTAAGTGCAGCAATTTTATTCTTAATAACAAATCAGGAATCATTATGCCAGTGGAGCACCCACAGGTAGACAGCAAGCAATAGGACAGAGGGCTAAAGATGAATCTTTCATCATCTAGTATTATTGCTTCTTGCCACCAATACATCCATCATCCAGCTGAGACAGCCTGAAATGATGGTGTTGGACCCTCACATTACTGATCCTTGAACTCTGTCTCATCCATCTTTTGCATCATTCAAGATTTTCTGTTAAGTATCATCCGGCAAACGTAAAACCAAGTGTCAACTACTGCTGCTTTCAATTCATAGTGATGCTCTTTTAAGTAATTGATTTTTTTTTAAAAAAGTGGCAAACCTACATCAGCCTAAGCACAGAATTGCACAACAAACAGCGCAACCAACCATTAAATTGACACAGTGGTGCACGATTTTTGAAACAGTATTTTGAAAGAAGTTAATACCAGATTTCTGTCACAATGTCAAAAACAAAAATAAAATAAAACTTTTAGAACGTTAAATTGCATTTCATGTGTGTGAAGACAGCAACACATATCCAGTTCAAAAAAT
The DNA here is from genome assembly GCF_018977255.1 of Callorhinchus milii. NCBI lineage: Eukaryota > Metazoa > Chordata > Chondrichthyes > Chimaeriformes > Callorhinchidae > Callorhinchus > Callorhinchus milii. The sequence goes on along the minus strand of NW_024704744.1, from coordinate 30,971,971 downwards.
ACTGCTTTTGATTTTTAACCAAGATCAACATTGAATGCATTTTACACTTAAATCCTTTTTGCAGATAACCAACTTAAACTAGTATTACAACTTCCATTGGTGCTACATGGATTCTTATAATGTGCTTTTTTCTGTACTATAACCTCCCAGAGACTAAGTGCTTTAATTCCATTTCATTTGAATGCAGTCATAAAAGTTTAATAAATCCAAATGATCAAAATGCCCACAGTGGCAGGCTGGGATTCAGTTTCCAATTCAAATTCCCCTTAATATATGGCTTCTCTGACATCTTATATTTTCCATCATCGTCTGTGAATTTCAAACGACTTCCTTTCAATCACCACCATGTTTCAGCCAATCCACAACCATCAGCACAGTTTTCTCAGCAATCCCTCATCGTGTATATGGATGTCAAATCCAGTGCTCTTGCAGGAATTAATGATAGCAGTTAGAGGTACTTAAATCTCCTTATGAGAAAATGTTTGTCAATATTCACCTTGGCTTGAAATATGACAATACCAGCCCACTTCTTTTTTATGTTCTCCCCTTTCTTGAAGTGAGTGTCCTTGGATTATACACATCATCCATATCCAAACTGTAAGGCTTAGACCAAACATTCTGCCGAGGGATACACAAGTATGACCAAGTAATAATGACATGCACCGGGGAATGGTCCTCTGCACTTCCCACAGTGACACAGCAAGAATCTGTGTGGGGTAAGTGCCAAATATCAAGTCCTGTGTTGCTGAGCTTCAGCTCTTAAAATATAAAACTTTTCTCAGGCCCTCTGCTAAACATTCTTGTACATTTGCAACAATTCAATATCAAATATAGGATTAGAGAGAAACAAAGTATATTTTTATTCCAAAAATTAAAACACTGGCGTTTTTAAAAGCAGTGTTCAATTTATTCTCATTAAATTTTTGATGCAAATATAAAAAAGATCATTGTGGAGTCCTGTAGCTCAGTGGTTAGAGCACTCGCTTTGCAAGCGAGAGACCCGAGTTCAATTCCAGGCAGGGCGAAACCTTGGGCAAGTTTCCTTACTCCACACAGAGCCTAATAATAATCCCTCCAAAACCAAAAATAATAATAAAAATTGGTCATTTTCAATCTACGACTGTTTGTGGGACATTGCTGTGCGCAATTGGCTGCCGCGTTCGCCCACAAATATACAGTCAATTCACTTTACAGTGTGTTCTGTGAAGCGCTTTGGGACGTCCTCCCGACGTGAAAAGCGCTACATCAAATGCAAGGATTATTATTATTGTGCTGAAGTCGCCTGAAGACCCTCAAAATTGAGCATAGAATTTAACACATGAGTGACTGAATTAGGCACACCTCTCTCCCACCCTCTCCCTGTGGGATATATTCCAAACTATATAACTCAGTTGCAAATTCAGTTTCCATGACATTACTGCTATTTCGAAAGAAAAATATTGAAAGCAGATACAGAATCCTGATATTCACCGAAGATATGGGAGGCAGATTTAGCCTTCTCCAGATGGATGGAAATCCCCTAAGCAGAGAAGGAAGCCACAATGTAGCAGCAAGTACAGCCCAAAGAGACAATTTGTCATTTGTCATAAAGCCAGTTTAAATGTCTAGCTCCATGACTCATTGCAAGTGTAAATATTTAAAATTCAATTTCAACATCACTGACTTACCCAAAAGCATTGGCAGACAGGACATAAAGCCTGCTACAGTTCTAAATTAGTGTGGAACTCAAGTGGGAAATGCATCACCATTACTGATGGTTAGTAGCAAATACGGATGTTAAAATGCATTTGTATTATTACAATCACAATGAGTCAGTTATGAAATGAAACCAGTTCTGACAGTTTATTAAAATAAGTTTCCAGAGCTCGGAGTAATTAAGGAGGGCAACAGAGTGGTAGCAAAAAGTACTCCCAGCCCCCACAGCTGAATAAATTATGTAAATAAGTGTGTGAATGACAAATTTATTCAATTATCTGTATCCCCCCATTCTTGCAATATAAATATGGATTCCAAGATTCTGTTTTTAGAAATATAAAACTAATCAGCACCCAGACGGAAGTGTCAGTCTTGTCAAACACCAGAAGAATGCAAATGCAGTTACATTACCAAACCACCCCTTTTGCAGTTGTGGCTTGATAATCTACCAATATTTTTTACCCAAAGAACATTTCCGCAAAACAGCTGATTTGTGAAAGGATCCAGAAGATGTCATCTCCATATCACATCAATAATGTGTCAGTTGGCAAAGGTTGAGAGGCAAGATATTTCTGCACAGAGAGTGACCACGCAAAGACAAGAAAATGCACAACTGAACTGGAATGAATAGAAAGTATGGAATGAGAAAAGGCAATTCAGCCTTCCCACTCCTTTCCTATTATGTCCAAGACTCCACTCCACACAGGGTAAAATGGTCTGTTGCACAGATAATGCCTGATACAAAGAACAGTGCATTCAGTCATCCAATGTTTATGGAATATTGTGATGCACAAACTGGGTACCACATTCGCCTATAAAATACACGGTCACTTCACTTTACAGTATATCCTGTGATGCACTCAAGACATCCTATAGGTGTGAAAGTGCTATCTCAAATGTAAGGATTATTATCCATTCATCTCCATTAATCAGCTTGCTTCCTTCCAGTATCAGCATAACCATTAGTTTCCAAGCTCGGTACAGGGTCAAGCTGCTTTGATTGGGAGTTTATTCCACATTTCCACTACTCCTGTAAACATGAGATGGTAACTGTTCCATTTTTAATAAGTGGCAAGTATTGTCGATGATAATCAGCAGCTGTAAAGGCAGACCTTTCAGATCAACTCAGATTCAACCAGCAATAATCAAATCACAGCCTTGCCATCTCTTTTGATTTGTTTTTTTAACCCTGGTTCGATGGAAGGTAGAATAAATCCCTGCAAATCTGGAACCAAAAAACCCCCAGAAAAGATGGAAATGCAATGATAAGCACCTTAGGAGAAATGTATTCAAATCACAGTCTGCAAGGTCAGAGCTGAAATGATCACCTGTCTTTTCTCTTACAGATGCTGATCGTGTCTGCTATAATTTCAGATTTCCAACACTTCGGTTTTATTTTTCTCTTTTCATATTATGGTTTCAGCATGATGTCGTCGTGAGCCATACTTGATCTGTGCTTCATAAGCTAATCTCAGCTAGAAAAGCACTAAGATGCTACAATTGGTTTCTGTCCCCAGTTGGCAGAATAATACACATTATCTATCATTTTGCCTACAAAATACAGTCACTACAGTATACAGTATATCCTATGAAGCACTTTGAAATGGCCTCCTACTGTGAAAGGTGCTATATCATACAGGATATCGTATTATTAATACAATTTGTGTACATAGTACCTCAGTGTTCTTAGCTACTTATCAAACCTCTCAGAGATGTTTTGTTTAAACTGCTGTTCATGCTGAGTTGTCTTTGTGGGTAGAAAATAGAATGTTTAAAATTGCTCAGATCATAAACTTCAATTTGGGTATTTGAGCAGCTGTGATTAGGTAGAGCAGTAAATTAAAGAGCACAGATTAGGGAAAAGAGTACTTTAATTGTATATATATATATTTTATATATATCTATATATATACATACACACACAAAATGATATATATATATATATTATATGTAATTAGAAAGTGCCTTTTCCCTAATCTATGCTCTTGTAGATGCTGATTGTGCCTGCTGAACATCATTTAGTTTAATATTTTGTACATAATGTATACAAAATACATTATATGTAGTTTATACTGGCTTCACCCTTCCCATTTGTAATATAATGGGTCACACTTGATTCAAGGTTGGAATCCTTGTGAGTTCGTGCTGGTCTTCATCTTGTATAGCTGTTAAAATGAGTTGCATATCCACAAATATGATGGGGTAGGAGACAGTGTTGTCAATGCAAGACAACATTAATAAGGCAGGATTCTGAAAAGGTTTAATAGTAAGTAGCTGATGGCAATAATAAAATAGCTGTTTAACTTGAACTGCAGTTTCTGCTTCAAAAAGTGAAATAGGTTATTTTTTATCTGGTTTAAGAGCATCATAAATGAAAATTGAACAGCACAGCACACAGGCATTTTTATTTTACAGAAATAGAAATAAATTTATTGTGATGAATCCACATTTAATAATATAATAATAATGCTTGCATTGATATAGCGCCTTATCATGTCTTCACAATGTCTCAAAGAGCTTCAAAGAAAATACCGTAAAGTGAATTGACTATTTTTTGTGGGCGAAGATTAGCTTGGACAGAAAGTGCAGTTTATGTCATTAGTTTAATCTTAAAACTGTACCATTTTTGTTCATTGCACTGTATTGCATTGAATCAGTGTAGGAAAAAACCCTCCTCATACCAACTCAACCAACATCAAAAGAGGAGGCTATTGAAGCCTATGCTGAAGTGAACGTCTCTACAGAAGTAACTAATTTAATCCTAATCCTTCATATTTAATCCATTACTCTAATATTCACTGCAAAAAAGGAAGTGTTTCCTCCCGTCTTTTTCACCTATTTTTTATTCCTCTCTCATGCTCCTTAAATGTTTATTCAGCTGCTGAAACCCAGGATTGTACCAGGAACCTTTTGATCTAATGCTTTCCCAACTGAGCTATTTCCACAAACACACAGGACATCATTCAATAATCACTGCTCTTTCAAGTAAACAAGGCACTAAGAAAACTAGCTCACAATGTATACAATTTGCAGAGAAAATTCACACAGATGTGCGTGTAATTACATCATTTGTTTCTGTTGCTCTGAAAAATATAAAACGAATGGAACAAGAAAATACTACATGACAAGTGGAAATGCCCTGCTCCTTCCAATGAAAACTTGTTCTTTTATGGGCTTCACTGCATTTTCCATGGGAATGCTCTGCATAGGAATGTCCTGATCTTCAAAACTAATCAAATGTTCTATCTTTTCCCTCACGATTGAACCCATGGCTCCTTTGCAGATATTCCTATTTCCCGTCCTTGCCTCAGCAACACAGAAATCATCAAGCTACATGGAGTATTTGTCCATATCAGCTATCCTTGTAGCCTCTAATGTTAACTCCAAATAAACACTGACCCAGTATTTTTTTTAAAAAAAGGAATGAATCCATGTGCCATTAATTGCCTTTATTGTAAGTCTAATTCACGTTTGCAGTTACCTTGTTAGGGAAAAACATTTTTCCAATCTCTAATCCCACTAGAGGCTTTCTAATTTTAAAGCTATGCCCTGCAGTTGTGCTCTCACAGACAAAGTCAAATAGCTTGCATACATCTACACCCCCTATTTTGAAATAGCAGGATCATGGCCTCCTCAATCTTGCAATTACAAATGAACACCTTCAGCTCCGAGCCTACCCTCAAAACCTAAATCTTAACTTCTGGAATCAAAGTTGCACAAATAATTCAAATGTGATCTCACAAGCGATCTTACAAGGTTAGAACAACTTATTCGGCTTTTACTGAAATACCCCCGAAATGCAACCTGATATTTGATCAGTATTGTTGACAGCAGCTTTACATTGCCAGAATATCCTCATTGAATGATCAGCAATCATTGTTAAATCCTTTTCCACAAGGCTAAGGCGCTTAGGTCAAATATATCTTTTCAAACTGGCTCAGTAAGAAAAATAACTTCCTCAACACCAGAAGGCTTAATCATAGAACTGTTTTTTTTATAATATAAAAACACAATAGTAGAATAATATTGTTGGATGTTTCAAGGCTTCAATTTACTGAAAGGTTCAGAATGCACAAAACACAAAATGAATTACAACTTTGAACTTTTTGGTATATATGTTATTTAAGTTAGCAAATACAATTTTGCTTCTTACCATTCAGGGTTTCAGATGCTCACTGATATGAAATCTCAAGATGATAGTAGCTTCTTGTGATATTCATTACTACAGTACTTTTAGGGAATACATTCTACCAAGTTATAGAGAATCTATACTGCATAATACAAATTTTGAACTAGAACTTCAAATGCAATGATTTTTTCCCCTGCTCTTAATGCATTTTAAAAATAATCCATAGGGTAGTTTTTAAAAAAAAAATCTACAATATTCTCTTAAGAGATAGAATCTAGTGACCTAAAATGACTGATGAGTCATTATCTAAACTCGACAGTGTAGTAAAAAGAGTTGCAGAAAAACAGATGACAAGATATCAACTGGACAAAATGAAATTGAGATCATATATTGCTTGATATTACATTACATTTATCCATTCACTGCAGCTCCAAATAAATGTGAGAAAATGCACAATACCTTAGAGTGCAGCATTGCTCATTTGTCAATTTATTATTTTCCAAATGCAATAGGCAATTCAGCAAATAAACTGGATGAAGCTACAAGAGAATTGTATCCAGAGCAGGGATTTCCTTTCCCATGCCCACAAGAAGGCACTCCAGTAATCAAACTTCAATTACCTAGGTACTGTATTTAAATGATGAAACAAAGAAATCAGAGTTACATTCACACTAACAACCTTCAACTTTTTTTATACTCACCGCTTTGAAACTTACAGCTTGTGTTACAGATAAACATTGTGAGATTTTGCAAAAACTCAACCAAAGGAATTTGATAAATGATATCAAAACAGCCAGAGAAAGTGCATTGAGATAGATGCAGTAATATTATCTTATCAACTGGCCTTACTTCATGGTGCTTGTGCTGCACATTTTGATAATGAATCGTGTGATAATGTTTGTACAAATTGCACAACAATCCACTTGTTCCAAAAAAAATCTACACTGAATCCTCAAGGAAGAAGATCATCAGCAGCAGCAGCCTGGGAGCCTAAGATGCCTTGTGATATCCACAGGAGTGTAATAGGACCAGATTGCCCCTCAGTCTCCTCCAGCATGAACAGCTCTAGCCCAGTGTAAAAGGGGATATTTAGCAATGATCTTGGATGGTGGTGACTCAATCCTCTCCTGGCACATTATTGCCCTTAGTAGTTAGGAAGGAATTGTCTGGTGGTGGTGGGTGGAGGTTGTGTTTTTTAAAAAACACAAGAAAGGAGAAGGGAGTAGCTGACACCAGGAGAGACGTGCATGGGTACATTGTAAGGTTAGGTGGTGTGGGGAGTTTCTTCTGCGTGTAATCTTGATATGCCTTTATTTGCTTCTTCCAATCTATGTAAATGAATCTCAGAGACTGTTAGAAGATACATTTTTAACATTTTTAAGAGATGAATGCACAATCAAATAATGGGTCTTCAATAAGATTACATTTTTAAAGGCTGAATCCTTGACTCCCAAACAAATAATAATAATCTTTGCATTTGGTATAGTATCTTTCATGTCAGGAGGAAATGATGTCCCAAAGCGCTTCATAGGATATTTTCTTAAATTGAGTTTTGTGGGCGAATGTGGCAGCCAATTTGTGCACATCAATTTGTGTGCCACAAACAGTCATGGAGTGAATGACCAGTTTTATTTGGGGGACTGTTGGCCTGGAAACCAAAAGAAACTCCCTTCTGTTTTTGAACACTACAATTGGATCTTTAATGTCCACCTGAACAGGCAAATGGGGCCGCAGGTGAACATCTCATCCGAAGGATGGCACCTTCAACAATTCAGCATGCTCCCAGTATAGAATTGGATCGTCATCTTAAGACTATGAGTTACAAGTGCTGACATGGAGCTTGAACCCATAACCTTCTAACTCAGAGACGAGAGTGTCACCAACTGAACCAACCTGGCACAAATAAGCAAACCTTGATCAAAAGATGATTGAATGTTTTTTTTCAGAAGAGGCAGATGAAATAGATTTGAAAATATGTAGCTGGGAAGGGGGTTGGGTGGGGAAGGCTTCAGACTAACTTAGATCCATAATCAAACTGTTGTTCCACTTCAACAATATGTGAAAATGAAAAGATAAGTGATAAAGTGATGGCCTAAGTCAAATTTAATTTAAAGATTAATTGGGGTGGTAATTTGTATCTGATCTAAGTTTTGTTCTTTTCTTATGCCAAGAAGAAGGGTGTAAAGTGAATAAAGTCTACAAATCAATCTTCTAATTGACACAAAAGCCATGAGAATAGTAGATGAAACGTAACATCTCATAACATCAATAGTTCAAAGGAAGTCTGGGTTGGCATGTGCAAAACCAGATTAAGATTGCATGCTGACTGCAGCCTAAAGTTTGAAGGGTATATCCCAAATCACTTCAAGATGAGAGTGGAATACTTATTACTCCCACCTGCCTAGAACTGAGCTTCAGATGTTTAATGAGTAAGCTTTAAGGTACATTGAACTCACAATCATAAAACCTGCCTTTGAAATCAGGCAGCAAATCTCTCACATTTGAATTCTAAATTTTCTGAATACTAGTAGTTGCTTTTGAAACAAAATTGTATCAATCACTTACCAAAGTAGAATGTGGCACTCCGACCAGTCCACATTAATAACCGGCCTGACCACAGAATGCTTAGTTGGGAGAAGATGCTAAATCTCTTTCTGTGGCCATATATCATCTGCTTTTGTGGCAACATCTATGAAGCTTGGAGTGAATTAATATGTGCATCTCTTTAAATAAAAGTGTCTCAAAAATGTGACCGATGACAGATCGCTACTGAATTCGGAGGTAGATCCATTAAATGAAGTGAGTTCCCTCTCTGCAATGGTTCAATGTGAATAATTCTAAAAAACTATAACCACTTCCTTCACAAAATTTACCACAGTAATTTCCATTGGGTATTCAGCTCTGGATTTAATAAAAAATGGTTATTATAAGCAGACTATTTTGCCTCTGTGCAACAACAACAAATTAAATTTGTTTAGCACCTTTCATGTCGGGAGGATATCACTGCAGTCTGGTTTCGCGCTGTCCACAGCACAGAAACAGAGCTTGTCCAAATCACAAATGACGTCCAGGGCTCCCTCTGCCTCCTCGTCATCCTGGATCTCTGCCGCATTCGACACAGCCGACTACGCCATCTTCCTTCAGCGCCTCTCCTCCCTCATCCAGCTTAGTGGGACCACATTCGCATGGTTTGAGTCCTACTTAAAGAACCACCTCCATAACATCTCGGCAAATGGTTTCTCCTCCCACCCCCGCCCGATCACCTGCGGGGTATCCCAGGGCTCCATCCTTGGCACACTTCCTTTCCTAATCTATATGCTCCTTCTTGGTGATGTCATCCACAGACACGGGGTAAACTTCCATATGTATGCGGATGACACACAAATCTACTTTGTCTCCTCCAGTATCGAGTTCAGGTCCGACAATGTTCTATCAGCTTGTCTGGCAGACATCAGGGCCTGGATGAGTGTAAACTTCCTGCAGCTGAATGTGGACAAGACAGAAGCCATACTCCTTGGCTCCCGTCAACGTCTTCATTCTTGCGGATCTGAACTCCTCAACCTCCCTGAGCTCTATCTCAGACTCACCAAACCAGTACGTGATCTAGACATCCCCTAGCTGTCCTTCCTCCCCCACATCCGGTCCCTGACCAGGACCACCTTCCTCCACCTCTGCTATATTGCCCACCTCTTACTGTACCTTACCCCAAATGCAGCCAAAACCCTTGTGCATGCATTTGTTACCGATCTCCCCAGCTCCACTATTGAAAAATCCAGCTCATTCAGAGTACTTACCAGGAACAAATTCTGGATGGATTGACTTCAAGATCCTCACACTCTTGTTCAAATCACTTCACTCTCTGCCAACTCCCTACCTCTCTGACCTCCTCACTCCCCAATCCGCCACCTGGCACCTCCGCTCGACTGGCATTGACCACCTGCTCGTCCCTCGCAGCCTCCTCTCCACCATTGGAGGTCTTGCTTTCAGCCACTACACCCCAAAACTTTGGAACACTCTCCCTGAATCCCTCTGCCTTGGCTCCTTTCTCTCCTTTTTCAAGTCCCTCCTTAAAACCTTCCTTTTCAATTGTGCTTACGGTCACCTCCCCCCCCCACCCCCAGCTCGGAGTCAGACTCCGCCATTGTTAAGTGCTCTGAGATGCTACCCTGTGTGGATTGAGCTATATAAGTGCAAGTTGTTGTTGTGGTAATCAATGAGGTGTCTAGAAACAAATCAGAAATACGCTTTTGTGATCACAATGGGAGGTTTACCTATTATGGGCTGGATACCCCTGAACCTTTTGAAGGGAACCATTTAATAAGTGTGCCCCATTTACAATTTACAAGAATTTCTTCCACCTAGTACAAGTTTGCCATCTGATAGTAATCTCAGAGTTTGCATGGTTTAACTCCAAAATATTCTAAAGGAAAATATAGCTTCATTACCAAATCTAATGCTTATGCACAACATGACAGTTGAATCTTGGCTGTATGCACAATATCTCTAATCAAAGACATAGCTGATCTCATGCTAAGTTTACTTGACTTATCTGATTATATGAAGGTAATCCAGCTACTCCTGCTGTATATCAATGAATCCTTAACCTTCAAAACAAACATTGCATCCCATAGTACTGCATCAATATACCTGGAATCTCATCATTGGAACTTAATTCTGATAGCCTAAGAGAAAACATATCAATCCTTATTTGTACTCATCACAAGAATCAGATCAATACATACATCTAATGTGGTCCCAGAGGAATGATACGGGCCTTATAATATAGAAACCACAACAATTCAGATGCTAGTACTGTGCAAAGTTAAGCATCAACATTTAAACTATGCACATTATGTAGTATTAAATCAAAATAAAGCTGCTCTGAATTCAGACATGCTAGGTCCAGTTCACTATTGTATGCCTCTCTGAAAAACAAAACTCCAATCTTCATTCTCCTGAACATACCTAAATCATTGACTTTTCATCCAAACATGTCTGAACTGAAGTATCAGTTGAGATGAGGCACCAGAATAGATTTGCTAATAAGGTGACCCTGCTTAGATGGTGCTTTGTTAAGCTATCAAGCAAGTGGAATATACTTATCCAATACCATAAAAAAATACACCATCCAGATAGGTGTCAACTCAAATGATCACATTATACAGCAGTAAGGTCAACTTAATGTACTGGAAAAAGGCTGTAGAAGTTCCTGAGCAAAACTGGTTTGATAGCAACCTTGATGTCTTCATTTATTTGTGTGTAAGCATGGCTCAGTGGTAGTACTCTCACCTCTGAATGAGAATGCTGGAGGCTCAAACCCTGCATCAGAATCTGGAATCAGATAGTCTAAGCTGATACTCCAGTGCAATACTGGGGGTGTGCTGCATTGTCTGAGTGCCATCCTTCTGATAAGATATCAAATCAAGGTCCTGTTTGACTGTTCAGATGGATGTTAAATATCCCATGCAACTTTTTAAAAAGAAGTGAGTTTCTCCCGGTATCTTGGTCAACAAGTCTCCCAAATAAAATTGGTCATTCACTTCATGGCTATTTGTGGGACACTGCTGTGTGCAAACTGGCTGCTGCGTTTCGCCCACAAAATACAGTTTACAGCATATCCTGTGGAGCCCTTTGAGCACTATATCAAATACATGGACAATTACTATTTATGCCTTTCAACAACACCAGGAAATATCAACTGCCTTCTGAGCACGTAAATGAGAAATTCAGTCCTGTGTTTGGTGCTTAACTTGATGGTTGTTACTATAAAGGAGCAAGACTTGGCTTCACTGATTTCTGAATATATTTTACCACTACACTGTCACGTAGAAAGGCATTTCACATAGGAACATGTCTCAAACCGTTTCACAGAGGCAAGACAGAATGGGAGCCCAACCAGGTGGGAGATGGGGATAAGCAGTAGGAGGCAGGATTTATACTCCTTTATAGTAACAACCATCAAGTTAAGCACCAAACACAGGACTGAATTTCTCATTTACGTGCTCAGAAGGCAGTTGATATTTCCTTGTGTTGTTGAAAGGCATAAATAGTAATTGGCCAAAGGTGCAGTCAAAGAAATAGATTTTAAACAAGTTTTGAAAGCACAGAGCAAAGACGCCAGGTGAATGAATTAAGGTAACACATTCCAGATAGTGGTGACGTAATGACTGAAAGCTCATTCACCGTCAGTAGTGCAAAGGTGGATGTGAAGCAGGACTGAGTTAGATTGGAGTGAATAGGACCACAACACATTAGAGGTATTGTGAGGTAAGCACATGGAAGCTTTTGAAAGCTTGAACTAGAATCTTAAAGTCAGTCTGTTTTAGTTGCAGAATTACTATCCTCACATAGATAAATGACATGTTCCACCTTAATGCAGATTCTTTCATACGCTCACTATTTGTGAATCTGAAGTGCAACCCAAAGAAATATAAACTTTGAATGAGAGGACTCTTCTACCCTACAGAGAAAGAGCCAGCAAATTGATTCACGCTTTAGCTTTGGTTTTTGGGCAAAATATGCAACACAAAATATTTTGAGTTAAAAAAACTACTTCAAGCTTTGGGTTATTTTTGTAGATGAAAATTTACTCCGCTTTAAATTCACTAAATACTACATATGTATCCTCTTTTTTTCTAGTTCAAAAGAGGACAATTTGTGGGCTGAATTATCAAGGGGATTGGACCCAGCAATGCAAACATCGCTCACTATCGTTTGCGTGTTTGACCTTCCATAGAACTCCTGAGAAAACACAGGAATTACAGTTTATAATTATCCATCAGAAAAGCTGACAGAAATTGAAGCCAGTTCTTGGCATAAATAATTATTTAAAATAAAATCAGGAATCTGACTGGAGATACACACAAACAAATTTAGTGCATTCTTGGCAGAAGGCTCCCGTTCACTCGTGAGAACGATTCAAACGCAATAGATGTAGGGATGGGAAAACAGAACTGAAGAACCAAATGTGCATGTTTATAGGTAGTGGAGGGAAACTCGTGTTTTTCTAGGCAAAACAAATACAACAGCTCAGTAGCACAGAGTGTTATTGCATAATAGTTGCATACCGTGGAGTTCGGTCCATGATTTCCCACATGACAACTAGGTAGAAGTAATAAGGGAGAAAGTGCACAGCAAGACAGTCTTCATGGGAACTTGTATATATCAAGTGCTTGAAGTGAACCACCGAGTGGTGATTTCAACTGCAAATGCAATTCGCAGTGATGTTTAAATAGTCAAAACCACCAAAGCAAAATCGTATAGAAATATTCAGATCACTGCAGTTTCAAAATTCACTCAATATTTCTATCTTGAACAAAGTGGTAAAAATACTAAATGTTCTAGCCACAGCAACATTTACATGCTGTACCTACTCGAGTATTGTGTGCTATGTTGTACAACTCTTCCACTCTACCTTGAAATGCAAGCAAATTTAGGCTTTAGCTTTGGTCTTTTTCGCAAAGTATGCAAAACAAAACAAATAATTTCAGCTAGATATGACAGATTCAATCATAGGGTGTTCTGCACATATTTTCTGTTGCAAGAAAATTAACTTTGCTATGAGTTAAAATGGTTAACTAGGGGCAACCAATGTATTTGCAGATTTATAATCTCTCTAGAACAAGGTTTAGATGCAAGGTACACAACACCCATATTATTTTCAACCAATATTTGTGCCCTGGAAGGTACGTTGATAACAATAAGGCTTACCATATGCAAGTACAAGACAGTTTTTGAACTCAATATGATCCGTTCGCAATACAAAACTTATGACTAAGTGTGCTGTGCTGCATCTGGGCTTTTTTCCTCCAGCACTGAGTATTCTAAAATCAATATCCTAGCATGCAAGAAATCACTGCATAATTTTTCTTTGTTACATACAAAAGCAAAATTGCTTTAAGCGTATGCTGTCACTTTATGTTAAAAGGAAAAGTCACTAATAAAGTGCTGCCCTTCGGTCATCTTTGACAATGGGCAACACTCTGCCAGAACTTATTAAATGTAATCCATATCAGTGGCCCCAAATTTCTTTTAAAATTACCATCTTTTGTTTCTGTATAGCAGGATGTCACTTTTATGGCACTACTGAGATATCGGACCTGTCATTGCAGTTAATATTCAACTTAGTCTCAACACTAGGGTTTCTTAGCCCCGGGGCTTTTTTTGCTACACTAACAGGATTTATTTTACAGTTATTAAGATCAGCTGTTGTATAGCTCTTCAGATAGAAAACAACCAAGACACATAGAGGTCTTGTTTGCACAGCACTAAGTTTCCAGCACTGAGGCAGAATTTCCAATTTAATGTTTAAATGGCATAATTAGTTTACTGCATCATGTAATCTGTGCGTTCCATATTATTTCACTGTATTTTCCTTTAGACAAACAGCAAGTTGTCTTCCTATGCCTCAAGGTAGAATTTATTAGGCTAGACTTTTAAGGAAATATGCACAGGGCTAAAGCAGAGATAATAAACCTGCAAATAAATTGCTGGAGTAGTTACCCACTGGGCAGCCTCAGTCAATGCTTATTGGGTCGAGGTGCAATATTTGATTTTCCCATGGCAAGTCATAAGGGAATTTGTCCTATTCCAATAACATTTCAAAACTATTTTGTGAATACAATTTTGTGACAAAAAATTGGCAATTGATTTTTATTAGTATCCACAACAACTGTTACCTGCCGCAATATTGTTAGCCAGTTCTCTCCATGATCTCCTTCTATAACCATAGACGTGACAAAATTAATGCCTCAAGAGCCTGGGTTCTGTTCTCAGTGTTGCTCCTTGGTTTCATAAGCTGACCCCATGTTGCACTTCAATGAAGTGGGAAAATGGCTCATCCTTCATATTGAAGTATTTCAATAAATAGTCTGTCCATGAATTAATCAAACTTTCCTGCATATCATTAAGAAACTTGAAAGCTTTCATCACCCCTGGGACTTGTGTCCATAACCACAGCACAATATTATACCACGGCAACACTTTCACAAATTTCGTTCCAAGCTGTGCTGTGAACCTGTGGTCAGAGTAAGCAAAACTCCTAAATTATCTATTTTTTTCCCCCTCCTGGGTTGGGGCAGAGGGATGCGGGGGAGGTAAGTGGGACTCCTTGGAGCTGAGATGGCTCTAAGGTGGTGTGCTGGTAATGGAATGTTGGAATCCTGTCAACCCACTGTGGCAATCCAGTTGCCAAGCCAGGACACTGCTGATGATAGATCAGACAGCCTGACTCATCTATAGGATTTGGGAGGAACAGACCTCTCTAGAGGCAAGGAGTTTTCCTGCTCAACTCCTGTTAAAGCCTGCAAAATTCCTAATGGGTAGGGTGCTCGTAGCTGAATGAATAGCATGGAGCTTTCCAGACAGTGCTCTCAATGGCTGGTTGTGTGGTTTTAGCTGATTAAACTATAGCAGTACCCCAACACAAACGCTGGGGTCCCCAAGCCTTGACTCCTATCACCCTGCAATTATTGTTCTCCGGAATTAGGTAAGCAGAATGCTTCCCTCCAGGGAGAGAGAGGGTCTATTCCATTCCAAACACAGGAAACTTTCCTTGTTTAGGTGGCATACACATGTGGAACTCAGTCTGATCTGGATGTTGATCTGGATCCATGATGGATCTGCATGTTTCAGCCACCTGGCTAACCACAATAAATTAGGCCAGAATTTTTATATTAAAAAGTATTATACTCTATATATCAAATGCCTTACATTTTGTATTAGTATTCTAACATTTTTTTTCTACCAGCAATTGGAGAACTGCATTGAAGAGAAACCCATTAGATAAAATAATCTGCTGAAACTTTCCTCGTCAGGTACCTCAGGAGGAGGTTAATTGAACTCAACATAAAATGTATTTTCACCAAAGTTAAGGGTACCATACCTCGAACAATAAGCTCTGCAAAATTTGATACTCCAGAGCCTCTTTCAGACTGGGTCACGCAGCGGTACAAGTCTTGATCATTCTTGGCGACTTCCTTCAGTTTGAATGTCGCTGCAAACCGCCTGTGGTTTATATTCTTTGTCAGAGCAACTGGTATGTCTTCACCATTTCGCCTCTGATAAAAAAGAAGCACTAATAAACAAGTTGTATTATGTATTATTTCTGTTAAAATTTCACCCAATTCAAAACAGTTATTGAAGCGAAACGAACCACGATCACTTTTGAGAAATGGATACAAAACACTTCTGAATTGAATTCAATTGTTTTTCATTTTGGTTCTGTTCATACTCTGGTCTGTCAATCATTGCCTCACCACCCTCTGCATTGGAGATTAAAGATAATATCTTTGTCTCGTATTTCCTTTGAAAGCAGAGCACAGGTCACATTTTACATTTTATCACTGATCTTGTTTGACAGGATGAAATGACAACACATAAACGTCGAAAATTGCTGTAATTTTGGGGGGCTTTTAGGCACAAAAAAAGTTAACCATTTCCTGTACTGAAGTGAAAGGTATTGGTATTTTAATGGAGAATTCAGGATAAGATTTGTTTGTCTAAATTATCCAAGACATTTCATCTCTCACCCAAACCTTTCAGAAAGTAAGAACTTGCTGTGAGTAAGTGCTGCAACATGATCCTTAGGGCCAGCGGCATTTAGATACCTGATTCAGGTAGTTATTTTTCAACTGTGAGCTTGGACCATAGACAGTGGCATTGGCAAAGCAGTCGACAATGTAACCACTGGCAAAAACATTCTCAACAAACTTTGTTTTCTTCAGGAAGTGACCTGCATGTGACTCAGAGTCACAAAACTTCAGCTCCGCTAAGATCTCGGTCTAAGCTGTGGTCTCGCAACTCTGCATAACATGTAAGAGATTCCTTCGGTCTGTCACTGGCATTGCTCCTGCCTGTAATATACTGCTATGATGTGCTTTCAGTTGCTCTCATCTGGTTATTCAAGCACAGAGGTAATTCCTACTATTTCTTGTAAATTTCTCACAGCACATGCCAGTCAATAAAAGACAATAAAAACTATAAAAGTAAAACAGGCAGTCATAATCCTGTCCTTGTACACACAAAATATACTGTCCAGTAGAGGTCATTTGTTAACAATCAAGTGGAGACAGAATGGAATGGTTGATGTTTACCCTTCTCCCCAATAACCAAGAGAATGAATTGTATTGCTTCCATTTCCACCTCAGCGCACATCAGCTAACTCAACACAACAGCAAATCTGGGAGCATCCAGATCTGTATGGTTTAATACCACGGCCACAGGACACACATTTACTCACTTTAAGGATGAGTCCAAGACTCCCACAGATTTTAAAAATTAGCAGCTTACGAAAGTGAATATGTTTAATTCTTTTTCACTGGTTGATTATGTGCTATGAAGAGCGTAAGAACTGCTAGATGAAAAAGGACCAAGGTCCATCTAGTCGCCTTCCTGGCCGTCGCATGCACATATGTCCCAAACACCTATGTACTATATCCAGGAGGAACATAAGAAAGAGGAGTTTGGAGAATTATAGATTTTCCACCATTACAGTGATCGCCACCCCCCCACCCCGCCCCCTTCTGGTAAATGTGTTTCACAACTCACATAATAATAAAAATAAACCTTGCATTTGATATAGCGCTTTTCACGTCGGGAGGACGTCCCAAAGCGCTTCACAGAACACACTGTAAAGTGAATTGACTGTATATTTGTGGCCGAACGCGGCAGCCAATTGCGCTCAGCAATGTCCCACAAACAGTCGTAGATTGAAAATGACCAATTTACTATTGTTTTTGCTTTTGGAGGGATTATTATTAGGCGTGTGGAGTAAGGAAACTTGCTCAAGGTTTCGTCCTGCCTGGAATTGAACTCAGGTCTCTCACTTGCAAAGCGAGTGCTCTAACCACTGAGCTACAGGAGATGGCTGATTCAGCAGGATACCAATTTGCACCTCTGCAATATAAATGAAGTTTAGGCAAGTCGATTCCTCCACTTCCCAAACATGATCCCTTAAAGGTTCTTGAGACAATCCAGTGTCTATTTAATATTTTAAAAACTAATACCCATTTACAGAGGTAAATAAAGTGTTTAATCCTGACCCAACTGTCCAGCGCCTTGGGACGTCCTCCCGACGTGAAAGGCACTCTATAAATGCAATCTTGTTGTTGTTGTTGTGGTTAGAGTGTTCTAACCACTGAGCTACAGGACTCCACATTCACACACCTGAGATGTTGACTAAAAGTGCATTAATTAAATATTACTGCAAAACACTCATTAGAGTGGTTCATCAGCAATTCATTCCCTTCAGCAATATACACAGGATATTCAAGTGACCAGTACATTCAGAATTTGACCAGTTCATATTAGTTATAATTTAGTTACTAAATTGACATTGATGTTAGCAAGTACAGTAAGTACAATTTTATTAATCTAAAGTTAGTGATCAAGTCTCAGTTATTAAATTCTTTGACAATCTGGGCTACTGTGAACCATTTGATAACATATTCCTGCAATGTGGTCTCAGGAAGCATTAAAACACCAAAAAGAAGATTGATGATATATTTATAATGATAGGTTTCTAATGATAGATTTTTAACGATATACGCAATTACAATCATCTTTTCACGAGTGTGTAAGATTATAACACTGGCCCAGCATTCGCCTTGACCCAGCACTTCAAATGTAACTGTCAAGAACATAAATCACAAGACTACACACTTTTAGATAAACTTGTAATAACAACATGCATTTATTTTGCACCCTTCATGTGGGGTAGAGTCCCGGAGTGCTTCATGACTTGCTCTTAAATACGATGCTAAGAAAAAAAATGTTTTATCTTAGACCTTAATAGCTAACTCTAAGTGCTTATTTTAATTTCTTCAAAGGCATGAGTGCTTCAAAAAAATGATGTGCCATTTTTCTTTCCTTTCTCGAAATCACCAAAATTAGTCTTACAATTTGATTTTACGGAGAAACTGAATTGAAGTGCACAGCAGGCTTCCCCACAGGCTTGAATTGTACTCATTATACAGAAGATGACGCACATATTTGATCTTGCCTGTATTCAACAAGTGAGCTATACTGTTGTGCTTCACTGCAAGCTTATCAAATGTTTTAATAAACAGCATTCAGTTGAAAAAATTCCAAGTTTCTTATTTGCAGTTTTCTTTTAAATCTTATGTTATTTTATGTTCACTTTCTTGAGGATTATGATTTCTATTAGGAGAAGAAACGTTTGTGAGATACCCAGAATAATTATGAAAATGAGGATTTACATAAACTAATGAAATAAGTTAGGGTCTCACTGGATACAATAACTTACCCAGCAAATCTACCCGACAGATGTTATGTCATGTCTAATTGTTGGTTGAATAGCACATCCAATGGGACCCATCTGAATGCTCTGTTTATACCACTAGTCACGGGTAAACTGCTGCATTTTTTATTTAAAAATAGGGTTATGTTTGTGTTATGGGAACCAATAGGTATGGAGGGTGGATGAATCTGTGTGGTGATTTTGTTGATAATGAGTCTTGATGGTGACACTTCTGCACACAGGAAAATGGTATTGCGCGATATGTTGAGCTGGCAGTGACTCAGCCCATTAACATGTCTGTCGGGTCAGTTTAGTTTAGGCATATGACCATTATACAAATGGCAAACCATCCAGTGCTTCCAGACGCTGTTTTTGTTAAGCATGTATGTGGTAACGTATTTATCATAGATGTTATATTATTATTCTAGATTTCAGATATAAACAGATGTATTTCATCTATGCTGTAACCTGGTGGAAAAGTTATTTTACAATGTGTTTTTGAAGCAGAAAAACAAAGTAGTTTGAATCGAGTCCCATAGACACAGTGACTGAATGCTTGGCTGCTGAAAGCGTGGCCAATGACAGTGAAGAAAATGAAGTTGAGAGTGAACAACTGGATAGAGGTGGAAGGTAAGGATTTAGAATGTTTGGTTGAAGAACATTTGATAGGTAAGGGGGTGCAAGACCATGGAAAGCTTTTATGAACAGGACGAGGCTCTGCTGAGATACTTGCAGCCAACAACAATGGGGTAACAACAACAAATTACATTTGTGTTGCGCCTTTTACGTTGAGAGGACGTCCCAGGGTGAATTTAGTTATGAAATGTACATGGGGTATAAGATAAAAATTACCAGTAGGAAACTGTTTATATTGTTCACAATTTCTCATTCCCATGATGCTATTAAATCGAAATAAAAACATCCACATTGCATGACATATTGAGGGATACTTATACGCTGCAGAATTATTTACTTTACAGTTGCAGAATAATGTATTTTACTGGCAATGCATCACTGCTCATTTGTATGTCTGCTTGAGGGAAAGGCTTCAAAAATGCACTAATATCTGCCATATTATAGATCTTTTGGGAGGCATCAAAGGAAAGACGGGTGCTGTGGCAATAATGCAATATTGAACTAATAGGGATGGTATATTTGCAAGGAAGTCTGTGGGAAGGAGGGGGCAGAAAATGCATGAGGGACTTTTATCTCTCGGTTTCTTAACCAAGTGAAGCACTGTTTGCACCACACTCTATTTTCAAAACATGTTTCAATTTTGGGACTGATGCAGAACATTCATCACAGCGTTTCTCAAACTCCAGATAAAACATCATTCCACATTTTAAATACTTGGCTTAAGTCCTGCGCCGTTTGACTGCACCTTTCATATCAACTGGGAAGTCCTCAACTGGAAAGTGTATTCCATTGCCTTTGCCAGTAGTGCATGTGGCTGGAACAGTAACCACTCCCAGTTACAATTTACAGCAATGATTGATTTGCCCCCTACATCTGTGGAAGTCAACAGTCACACAAGTCTCATTATAAAATCTGAAACAGCGCAAAATAAGAGCAATACTTTGAGCACGGCATGTGGAGTCTGTTAAATTCCATACCAGATTGTGTGCCTTATTGATAACTGCATATAAATAAAGCATTAAAATGGTAACCAAAGCTATAAATTAAGCTATGTAAAGTTAGGTTAAATAAAATTTTGATGTGAAAAGTTCCCAATTTACTCATTGCAAACTCTCCATGGAATAATAAAAATTAGTATGGAATGGAAATCAGTGTCAGTTTTTTTTGACAGAATGCGTTACTACAGTTCAATGGGAGTACTCTTTTTGTTTGTTTATTTGTTTGTTTTGAACTGTTTGTTCTCTCACCTGCAGCCACAGATTGTTATTCACTGCTTCTCTGCCTGTAGCAATACACTGGAATGTAGCATTTTGTCCAGCGTTTACTTCCACATCTCCAAGTCGCAAGAAGTGAGGAGATTTGTCTGTTGAACAATAACAATAACATTTTGACATATTTACGACAATGGTCCATTCAACTTGGAATTACGAGCACTGTGCGCACTGGTGCTTACTGCTTTTCTTTTATTTATACAACATGCAAGTCTAACTTGGGGCACTGACCTAGGGCAGAATTCTGACATTCATGTGCCCAGTCAACATTGTGTTTTTATGTCGATTTGGCACAGGAATTGGCACACAAAATGCAGCATAAATCAGATTTACATCACACCAATTCACAGTGAAGTTCTGAAGCCACCTCAAGAAGGTGGCATTGCCAGGGTAGTGATAAGCACAACTGTTAATGCAAACAAATGCTGGAAACCCATTTGACCTTTACTCAAAAGGTGAGATACTCAAGAAGTTAAACAGAGCTTTTACTATTAAAATTATTTTTTTTAATCAAATTATTGAAGTAGGCTGCTCGTCTGACTGTTTAACATGGAAATCTGGAGCTTTGTGCAGCTTCATGGATCCCTTTAGCTTCCAGTTCTTTATATCACATATGAAAGATGGATTGTTAAAATGAAAACGTCAAGTTCGACAGTATGACTCTTCAAAAATTAAATTAATTTTAA
The DNA here is from genome assembly GCF_018977255.1 of Callorhinchus milii. Classification (NCBI taxonomy): domain Eukaryota; kingdom Metazoa; phylum Chordata; class Chondrichthyes; order Chimaeriformes; family Callorhinchidae; genus Callorhinchus; species Callorhinchus milii. Next base: position 30,950,296 of record NW_024704744.1, on the reverse strand, counting down.
AATAGGAAAAATTGTTTTGAGCTAAAACCATCAGCATTGAAAAAAACCTTATCTTCCAAAATAAAGAGTGCAAATATTGTATAGATGTTCTGGAATTCAATAATCCATGTGTGAAACTAGGAACATTGATTTTACCCAACCTCACTGAATGAGCTATAGAAAGTTTCTGGTTGAACTAGAAATCATATCTTAACATAAGAGCAGTACAGGCACAATGAGAGAATTCTCAGCATGTATTTGTGAATCCACTGGATAATTTGTAGTGGTTGATTATCACTTTTGGTCCAAGTTAGAAGTAACTGTTTGGTGTTTATTGATGGATCACAAAGTGACCAAAAACACATCACAAAAAATTAAATATTCATTTTATGAACCAAATTGATCACTTAGTTTAAAATGTCAATGTATCAATTTAGAAATTGTATATGAATTTATCAATCCAAAATTTGTACACAATCAACCCTTAGGAAAAACATTTGTAATTATATGATTTATACTGTAGTTGTATACATACCTGAACTAGAACTGTGGATTAAATGAATACTTACCACATGGGTAGCTCAACACCTGGATGTCATCAATGGCAATGTATCCACTTTGCTCACGGGAGACATCTGCTTCAAATATTACCTGCCGACATGAAGACAATCCAGTTGACACCTCTATTAATTTCCTGTTCCATTAGAACCATAGAAATTTACAGCACAGAAGAAAGGTTATTTGGCCCATTGTCTCTGTGCTGGCTCTTTGACAAAGTAATCCATTCAATCCCATTTATCTGTCTTTTCCCCATACCCACCCCTGAAAATTATTTCTTATTGATCTTGAGAATCATTCTAACTCAATGTATTCCTTTATTCTTTCAATTCATCACAAAGCACTGAGATACAATGGTCGAGGAGCACAAAGCTGTATGAGTTGTCATTGTTGTAGATTACTCGAGGGATTGGTTCAAGTATGATGTATATTCACTGAATGAAGAAACAGTACAGAACTGTTATGCATCTTAGCAATAAGTGGGCACAACTCATGCTCACTATCTATCAGTAATGCTACAAAAAAGATCATGAAAAGATGTGCTTTAACAAAGCATTTCCTTAATATAGAACCCCAAGTTTCAGCTTAAATATTCAGTTTCACCACACTTTCATTTTGTGTCTTCTGTGTACCAGACTCGGCAACAAGATTTAAAAGTAACCGGAAGAGATTGGAAGAAAGATAAGTGGGGTCTCCTTGGGCTGAGCTGCCTCCAAGATAATATGCAACAAGATGTCGGAATCAGACTGCAGGCTCAGTAGTCTGGCTCCAAAACCAGGTGGGTCTGCAGTACTGAAGGACACTGGTGATGACAGACCGGCCAGTCTGGCTTATTGTTAGCTGGTATACCTGCAGTAGCCCAACACACTCTGGAGTCTTCAAGCCTTGGCTCCTGTAAACCTGCACCGAATATTCTCTGGAATTTGGTAAACAGGGTGCATTCTTCCAGGGAGAGAGTGCACATTCCTTCCCAGACCAAATAAATCTTCACACATATGTGGCAGTTGGGAATCTCAGTCTGGTGATGGGTTTCCACGTGTGGCAAGATACGCAGCAATAACAAAAATGGATAAACATTTAATAAAAATAAGTGTGTCTGGATACAAGTTATATGCAAATTTAAACTAAAAATGTCATCTCTCTCGTAACCACTTTCCTCCTCTCTGTTTCACACCCTCGCTGGCCGCAAAGGGTAGGCAAGGGACAAGTTACCAAGCTTCCATCAATGATTTTGGGAGCTAACCGAGTAACTCATGATGTTTAGCTCTTCGATATTCCTTCTCTCTTCAGATAATAACACCTGGCTTCTCTACCACTGCATGGAATCATTTAGCATGTTTAAAAGAAAAACATCTTGGTCAATAAAAAATAATACATTTGCTCATTCATTTCATGGATATTTGTGTGAAATTGCTGTGTGCAAATTGAGTGATGCGTTCATCCACAAAATATACAGTAAATCCTGGAAGCGCTTTGAGGCATGCGCCAAATGTGAAAGGCGCTGTACCAAATGTAACGATTATTAATATCATTAGAAATATGGTATTATGGCAATAAGGAATAATAGAGAAGATTTTTTTTAAATAGAGGTTTATTAGAATATGGCTTGTATTACCACAAATGGCTGTTGAAGCCAAATGCCTCACAATATTTCAAAGGGAATTGGATAAACACTTGAAGAAAAATATCAAAGGGTATGGAGAACGAGCAGGGGAATAGGATCAGAGTAGAGCAGCTCCAGTGTGAGAGCTAGCAGCAACAGATATGATAAGCCATATGGGTTTCTTCTATGCAAACTCCCTGCATGTTCAATTGCATGCCAATATTTTCAGCTTAATGATGCATTATGCAGAAAAAAATAAGCAAGGCTTCTTGGCTGAAATTTTACCTCAAATTCCAAGCAAAGCATCTGGAGACTCAAAGAGTATTATGCTGACGTAGGTTAGCTCTTGGGACTATTTATTTGCATTTATTCCAGATATTCCCACACAGTACTTTGTATGTTCCAATTTTTCTTTTAATAGATGGGCTAAATTTAGCAGCATTCTTTGGGGATATTTCACTTATTATGTAGAGCCCACAACATAAAACTTTCTCATAGTAAGACATCTAGTCTAAATGATACAAATTATACTGCCAATATGAAGTTTTTACTGATCAATTTATTTCTTCATTATCCTGGACTAGCACCACCACCATAATTGGACCAATGAGTGAAAAACAATACAATACAAATTTGGTGCCAAGCACTGGGGTGTTCTCCTGTACATCAGGAGGACACCCCAAGGCACTTAACAATTCTGGCCTGGCACCCAAGCTGGGGATGGGAGCCACAGAGATGGAGAGGGAAAAGATGACTGAAAATGTAATTATAGAAGTAGTTCTTAAGATAGATCTTGAACAAGATAAGGGAGGGAGCAAGTTGGGGGGACTCTGGGACAGAGTTCCAAAGAGTAGGAGCAGATAAGCTGAAAATCTGTCCATCAATAGTGGGGCTGTTTGGGCAGAGGACATGAAGCAGACTAGTGCCTACTGAGCACAGGGAAAAACCAAGTCAGTAGGGTTTGAGGAGGCCAAAGAGGTAGGGTATGATCATGGAGGGATTTAAAGGTGAGGATGAGGCTTTTGCACTTGATCCAATAGGGAATTAGGAGCCAATGGAGCTAGGCAAGGATGGGATTTTCCAGCTCGCAGAAAAAGACATAGGCTACAGAGTTCTGCAACTCGTGTAGGGAAGAGTTGGTTTGTCTGGTGAGCAAAGCGCCTGGATGGGCTAAATGTATAATTAGGGGTGGAGGTGGATAATATTTTGGAGGTGGGAGGGTCGGGTTGACCAGGTCTGAGCATGCCTGTGAAGCTTAAAGAACATTTGGAATGAAACAAAACACAGAGGTTTTGCAACAGCTCTGGAAAGTGAAGTTTACGCTCACGCAGGTTGATCCTGTTGGGGCCCGAGGTGAGAAGGCACTGATGGGAGCCAAGCAGGAGAGCCTCTGTCTTATTGACATTCAATTGGAGAAAGTTCAGGACTTGGCTGTCAGCAGTGATCCTGGAACCCAGGATGGAGGCAGAGTTGGAATTGAGTGTCATCCATGTAAATGTGAACCAAGGAAGCCCATAATCTCCTCACATTTGGAATGGATTACTACATTAAAATACAGTATAAATACATGTTGAATATCTGCATCAGGCTTCAATGTTGGAGTGTGGAGTACATTCATACTGGATAGCCTGAGATACAGTTTAACTTGGTGTACAATTTACCCATGGAGCAGGACTGTGACCTGGCACACAGAGAGTGGTTATTAAATATATTTTCAGGTACAGTGTAGGGTTACAGACCGGGAGGTGGGGTGGAAGAGCAGGAAGAACACTGATATCACACAGGAAGTGAAAGCGGCAACCAGAAGTGGGACATGTTCCTCATGGACCTGTTATAATGCGGAGTCTAATTTTTGGGATTCCAAATGCAGTTATCAAAGGGTATGAATGCACATTAAGAATAATAGAACATTCACAGCACTGAAGGTGACCGTTTATTCCATCGTTAGATTTAAGCACCTTGGGACGTCCTCCTGATGTGAAAGGGGCTAAACAAATGTAATTTTGTTGTTGTTAAGAATTAAGGAAATTACTGCATATGAGAAAGGCTGCTTAAAGATTTCATGCTGTAATTTATATAAGGGAAATAAAGTGTTTAAGGAAATTGCTTTAAATATGATTTTGTCCCACTGGTTAAGGTTTAAAATTAATTACAAATCTCCTACCTTTTGGGAGATATTACTTTCATTTCTGCTTTACCATAGTGGAGGGGACATTGTTACAAGTTATCCCCAGCTGTTCCACTCACATTACCTACAGAAGCATCATTTGCCAAAGCCAATCTTTAGATGTCAATCTGCTCTACTCCCTGTGGAGCTGGTCACTGACACTTGCACAAATGATGCCAGAAGAATAGTTCCCTGCAAATTGGAGAAAGATCTGAAAGGGCAGGTCTCTTCTGGGCTGAATAGAAATGAAAATAAGATTACCTTGTGATAGGTAGAAATTTGTAAATGAATTTGCAACATTAGGCTGCTGCATAAGGGAGGATGGAGGAGGAAGCCTACACCTTTTAATGTTCTTTCTACCGTTTCTTTTTAGGGAGATTACCACAAATGCAAGGTTTATTATTTGATCTGAATCAGGTCCAACTTTGGATCCAATTTCTCAAAGCTACTGCTGCAATTCCTACAACTTGCATTTACATAGTGCCCTTCACATGGGGTAGCGTCTCCAAATGGTTAACAGTGGCAGGGCTTAACACTAAGCCAGGGTGAGGGGGGAGGTGACCACAGACACAGTCAAAGAGGAAGATCTACAGGTGTAATCTGAAGACGGGCTAGGAGGAGACAGTTGGAGGGATTGAAGCAGAGTTCCAAAGTTTTGGAGCGTAGTGGATGAAAATGTGATCTAGAATGGTGAAGTGCAGGAGACCAGGGACGTGTAGGAGACTGGAGCCAGCTGAGCAAAGGAGGAGGATAGAGGAGTGGGGTGTAAGAGAGGTAGAGAGGTGCCATGGCATGAAGTGATTTGTGCAAGTGAGAATCTTCAAAATGATCCATTCTGCAATAGCGAGCAAGTGGAGCCGGGCAAGAGCTGTGGTGGTGGAGGTACAGAGTTTTGTGCGGGTGATAGAGTTTTGAATTAACTGGATTTTATGAATCGTGGAGCTGGGGAGACTGGCAAGAAGGCATTGGAATATTCAAGACAGGTGACAAATGCATGGATGAGGGTTTCGGCTGATTTGAGTGTGAGGTATGGTTGAGCATGTGGCGGAGGTGGAGGAAAGTAATCCTGGTCAGGGACTGTGGGGATGTGGGGAAGCAAGGATAGCAGGGGATCAATTCTGACACCGAGGTTGTGCACAGGTTCAGTGAGTCTGAGGGAGAGACTGGGAAGGTTCAAGAGGTCAGAGCCACAGGTGAGGAGACATTGATGGGAGCCAAGAAGGATGACTTCTGTCTCATCAACATTCAGCTGCAGAAAGCTGGCACTCATCCAGGGCTTGTTGTCTGATAAGATTTTCCAAAACATCAGTTTAAATAGAATAACCTTTTAACCAGACCATCATGTGCTAGCAATATGATGCAATCTTTCAAAAAGATAAAGTTTGGAATGCTTTGGCAACAGTTCACCAGATCGAGAGCTGATTGAACCCCACTAACCGTCTGATTAAACAGATTCAGACATGCTCAACTCCAATCCGCACATGATACAAGCATGACATTAGTCAGTCTCATTCATCTGAAATGTACTGTAGAATTTGCACAAAAACACATCAAGTCTGGAAGTTGAAATAATAAAAAAGTTACATTCAATATGTCTTTCATTTCAGGAGGGTGTCTCAAAGCACTTCAGAGGATTCACTGTAAAGTGTAGTGACTATGTATTTGTGGGTAAATGCAGTTGCCAATCTGCATACAACAATATTCCAAAGCAGCCATGACATTAATGTATTTTTTATTTGAAAGACGATTGGCCAAGGCATGAGATGAACCTCCCTTCTCTTTTCAAAATACAGTTAATTCCCTTCAGAATATATTCTGTGAAGCACGTTGAGATGTCTCAATGATGTTATAAGGCACTTTAGTGCAAGCATTATTTATTGTTAAATAGTGTCTTGTATCTTGAACTTCCACCTGATCAAGCAGACAGGATCCTATTTTTAAAGTCTAATCCGAAAAATGCCACCTCCAACAATGCCACCCTCCCCAGCCATGCGCAGGAGTACCAGCTTAGAAATGAAATTAATAATTAAAAATAAATAATTAAGAGATTCATGTCACCATGGAGATAGAAGCTGTGTCTTATTACTGGGAGTTTTTCAGTGACTGATACAGCTTTCTCCTCCTCTAGTTACAAAATGTGGCACCTTGATACAATATACGTAGGTACTGATTTCATTAAAACAGGTATGTTACAGCAGGCTTCAAAAATGTATTCGCTTTGCTGCTATTTACTTTTTTTTGGCACGTTTCACCTTTTATTTCCACAATTGCTTTTCGATTCCATGATAATATCATTGCAGTTGAACTGATTTATCTTCGGGATTTTAATAATGTTTTAAGTAAAAGCCTTTGATGGGAAAAAGGTTCATTTACAGTAAAAACAATTCACAAGGTGAGCACCAGTGGCTTTGCTAAACTACATTTTACATGTACAGAACTGCTACCTCCCAATTGTAATCTTTCATTCACATCTCTATTTTAGAAGCACACACAAGTTGTTTTACAAAAAAAAGTGACTGGGGACAGGGAGTAATCCCACTCAGCTCCTGTTAACTTGCAAGCCAAAGCCCTAATGTTAGGATGGTCCAAGCTGGATAAGCAACAGGAAAGATTGCCAGACAGCAATATCAATGGCAAGCTATGCGGTTTAGCTGGCTAGACGTCAAGCCTTGGCTCTTGCCAACATGGTGTCTAACACTTTCCCAGAATGTGGAGTCCTTTAGCTCAGTGATTAGAGCACTTGCCTCGCAAGCAAGAGACCTGGTTTCAATTCCCAGCAGGGTGAAATGTTGGGCAAGTTTCCTTACTCCACACGCCTCTGTTTACCTAACAGTAAGTAGGAACCCAGTTGTTAGTCGATTTTCGGATTGCTTTTCCGGGGGTAATTCCTTAAAAAAAAATTGGTCACTTCAACGCACGACTTTTTGTACCAAAGCGCAATTGCCTGCCGTGTTTCGCCCACAAAATATACAATCAATTCACTTTACAGTATATTCTGTGAAGCGCTTTGATAGGTCTCAAAGACGTGATAAGATGCTATATCAAATGCAAGGCTTATATTTATTAATTAGGTAAACAGGATGAGTCTCTCCAGGGAGAGAGTGCGCATTCCATTCCAACGATCTATCTCTGGAATTTCTATGTGCAGGTGGGATGGATGAAATTTCCAGCTTGGTTTGGATACTCTTAATCATGGTGATGGGTCAGATACCCTGCTGACCAAAAAAACGTTTTTAAAAAAAAGGATCAAATGCAGGTTAACCCGAATGTTATAATCCATCTACACAACAGTGAATTATCACAATCACAATTGTCCAGGATATCAATATGTCATGACTCAGTCACTCAAACTGGGTGAATGCAGTATTCAAGGAGCTCTTTATCACAGTTAACTGGAGGAAATCAATCCAGTCCTCATCAAAACATTCCTTTGCAGAACTCTCCAAAGAGTCATCTGAACAGCCAAATACCAGATTCAAAGTCCACTAAAGGCAGCGTCTTGCGTTATTGTAGTTCCTCTATGATTCCAGCCATTGTGTATCACTGGATGTAGATATGTCTCATAACAACTCACCACCCACTCAGACACTACACCCATTAGCCTATCTCAGTTGGTAGTACCCTTGTCTCCAAGTCAAAAGTTTGTGGATTCACAACCCACGTTGGGAATTGAGTTCACGATCCACGTCGACACTCGAATGCGATGCCATAGGAGTTCCACATCATCAGAGGCACTGTCCTTCCAATGAGACATTAAATCTGAGATCCCGTCTGCCTGTATACTATAAAGAGAGGTCACTGTGTACCTTCTGGGCAAACAAGAAAGAAAAGTGGTCTTCACCCCTTCTCAGTACAGTCCTGAAGGACAGTGTTCAAGCAAAAGCTTATGTCACCACAAGCCTCTGGAACTATACAGGAAATACATCCATTGCTCGGGTGCAAACCATTCACTGCCCAACATCTTGGGATGTCTTCCCATATGCAATTTGTTATTGCTGTTGTGTAACAGTGTCCTCCAAACAGCCTTACATTAGGTATGACTACCCACTTAGCATTTTCACTCACTAACCTAATCATCTACAGCCAATTGGTTGGGTACAATCTAGTTTATATTTGCAATGAACAAATTAATCCACAAAACAATTCTAATGCTTTGCAAGCACATGCCCTGTTAACTACTGATCCCGTTCTCATGGTAACAAATGACAGAAAAGTGTTCTGGAACACAACTTACAGAGCAAAATTCTGTATATATTTTTGAATTCCTCCTGCTGTAAACTTCATTCATGTCTGTGCTCCCTGAATAGATGGCTATGGGCTCAGTCTCACTTAGAAAATTTCTTATCTTATGCTGAATAGTGCATCAATTACTAAAATATTGAGTTTGGGCCACTTTGAGATGTTCACTTAATGCCAGTGGAGATGGGTGAATCTTTTACAGATAGAAAATAAGCACTATTTTTTAAAACAAACGCAAGAATATGTTGGAATAAATTTGGCTATTCCTACTGTTAAAATTGGCTGAGTATTCTCCTGAATTCTAGGCTAGAGCATCGCACCACTGACACAGGAAGGACCTACAAAGGTTTTGAAAACAATACAACACAAGTTCCTGGAAATGAAAATGAATCAGGGTTGTTAGATGATAGAAATGTGTTCTTTGGAAGATTTGTTTGGAAAGTTAGATGAGTAGGAGACATGGCCAATGCCATATTTCAACATGAAACTGTAAAAGTGGAAGTCTTTTCATTCCCAATGCCCAAAGCACCATCAGTGCAATTTACACACAGGTAGTAGAAATATACTTAGAGATGCTCACAAGAAACAGGTTTGGCAATGGAATTTCAAAATTGAACCAACAATCTGTGGCTGTCTTGGTAGTCCAGTTCTTGAGCTACGCAGGTCCACAGTACTCCTCGGAATTGCTGATTTTTTTCCTCGCTGATGACAGCCCAGCCAACATAGCTTATCGGCAGGAAGGGCTTGGAAAGGCAGACCAGTCACTGGGGTCAGGGACTCTTCCCATTCAGCTCCCTTTAACCCTGCAAGCTAAACCCCTAACAGGTAGGTTAGTCCTAGCTGGACAAGAAGTGGGAAAGCTTGCCAGACAGTGCTATTAATGGCAAGCTATGCAGTTTTAGCTGGATGGACTCACTGCTATCTCCGGAATTAGGTAAGCAGGATGTATCCCTCCAAGAAGGGAGTGCACATTTCATTTCAAGATTTCCAAAAATCCATTCCAATAAATATCTGTCATTTCAACGATTAGGTTGGATGCATGGAACTCTGTTTAGTTTGGGCACTTTTAAACATGGTGATGGGTTTCTGCATGTATCGGAGACATAGCTGACAAAAAAAAATCCTTGTGTGACTCACAAGAACAGCTCTCAGAAGTAACAAGAAGTTGTGCTAGAATATCATGTCATGTGTTCAATCATTTTTCTTCACTAAATATTTTAACTCAATGTTGCTGAAGTTTAACATAAATCAAGATTTGTTGTGAATTCAAAGTAGATTTTAAACATGAAGAAAGGCAGCAATAAACAGGGTAATGATTAATTTGAAATCAAATCCAAATTGGAGTTCAATCTGATGCTCAGAACTGGCAGTTCTTCCCCTCTTTTCCCCCTTTTTCAGTTCTGACGAAGGGTCGTGGACCTGAAATGTTGACTCACTTTCCTTTCTCCATAGATTCTGCCTGACCTGCTGAATGTTCCCAGCAACTTCTGTTTTTGTTTCCATAACATTTAATATGACTTACATAAAGTCCAAATTGCAGGCAACTTGCATAAATCGTATGAAATCCAATTTAAACAACAATCTACACTTCGCATGTGTAATTCAATGCAGCCAGTAAGTGCACATTTGGTAGTTCGTCATTACAGCCGGTAAGTACGCATGTGGTGATGGGTCAAGACTACATTTCTGCGATTCAATACATCTCGAATCACTTACTGGAAACTGTTGGGAGTCACATTGAATCACGGGAAATGAAGTCCTTCTGCGTGCGCATCGACGGATCAAAACTACATTGCCTGCGATTCAATGGTAAGTGCGTCTGGGTCGACAGGTCAGGACGTTATTTCCCGCAATTCAATGCAGCCGATAAGTGCAGGAGTAATGGAGGGTAGGGGCATGGCATTACAAGTTAAGTGATGATTAACGCAACTAGTGCAAATAAATTTAACTGGTTTTGACAGGAAACTGAATGGGACTCGGGTGAATGCATGACAGGCAATTATACAATTTATAAAGATAAGACTCATACAAGTTTTACTGTATAGCCAATTTATATTTTGTGAGATGTACACTTATCCAATAGTGTGGATATCCAGCTTTCTACTTTACTGCAATGAGAGCATGGCTCCCCATTCAACACCTGATTTGCCCACATAACCACTCAAGACATTACTTCTATTTTTACGGCTGTACTGTGCACACCAATCAAAACCTCCTTAGTGCAGTTTCAATTCCCTGTGCTCAAGTGTTGCTTCAAATGATATTCCTTCCATTATTTGTACACAATTTCTTTATGATCAATCTTAAGTTTGCACACTGGTAACTGAAAAAATGGAAGTGAAAAGGTTATTTCAATAAATCTTTGCATAAGCCATACTGCCATGCAGATCAGTAAGCATAACCCAGGAATGTGCACCATACACCAAAAATCAATGAATTATAAAGCTTAGCGTTGTGACAGCAATAAAATCTAGATGAGTAACTAAATTTAGAATATGGATTGAAAGTCTTTATAACATATAAAATAGAAAGCTGCTCTGCCGGGCAGTCTGCACTGTTCCTTTGTGTTGTGCATTTCTCACGTAGAATCCACATGTTAATCACTGCTAAGTGGAGTGCTGTAGCTCAGTGGTTAGAGCACTCACCTCTCAAGCAAGAGACTTGGGTTTGATTCCCGGCAGGGCAAAACCTTGGGCAAGTTTCCTTACTCCACACGCCTAATAATAATCCCTCAAGAAAAAAGACAATAATAAATTGGTCACTGCAATCCATGACTGTTTGTGGGACACTGCTGTGCACAATTTGGCTGCCGCGTTTCGCCCACAAATATAGTCAATTCACTTTGCTGTATATTCTGTGAAGCGCTTTGAGACGTCTAGAAGACGTGAAAAGCACTATTTCAAATGCAAGGAATATTATTATTATTATAAATCAATCAGTATATACAAAGTTTTAATCTTTCCCTTCAAAAAACTTATTTTATTTGTTCAATTTGGATTTTAAAAGGTAGGATACACATTTTGTAGAGTTTTTTTTAAATTTGCAATAGCATTATCTTTTGCCCACAAAATAGTCAAATTCACTTTACAATATATTCTGTGGAGCACTTTGAAACATTTCAGCAATGTGATAAATCGCTTTATCAAATGCAAGCATTATAATAATAAATAATAATCCTTGTATTTGATATAGCATTTTTCACATCTTCTAGACGTCTCAAAGCGCTTCACAGAATATACCGTAAAGTGAATTGACTTTATTTTTGTGGGCAAAACACGGCAGCCAATTGCTCACAGCAGCGTCCCACAAACAGTTGTGGATTGAAATGACCAATTTATTATTGTTTTTTCTCTTGAGGGTTTATTATCAGGCGTGTGGAGTAAGGAAACTTGCCCAAGGTTTCGCCTTGGCGGGAATCAAACCCAGGTCTTTCGCTTGCGAGGCGAGTGCTCTAACCTCTGAGCTACAAGACTCTTACAAGATTACTATTGTTATTATCTACTGAGTTTCTATATAGGCAGTTTAAATAAGATTTTCCAAACTTTTTCTTTTTTTCACCCCTTGCATTCAGCAGTTGGGATTCTACTATGCTGTTACTCTAACGTCACTGAATAGAACTCGATGCAGAAGTACATGACAATGCGTTAAATCACGAATTACTGAGAAAAAAATAATTCAAATGTAATACGGCAGTAAAAAGATTAAGCTTTACACGTTTAGTTTCATGACAACAACTTTATTTGTTATAAATCACCTTTTCATTACAGGTCACAGAAGTCACAGAATTTTCAGGCAAGGAGAACAGGTTGTGCCAGAACTGAAGCAAGTTAATGAGAAATCAAATTGACGAAACTGTCCAATTATCTATGTCAGTGAATCTTACACCTCATCTCAGCAATGTGTGAAAATCTAGCTATTCCTACAGGATCATTTAGATGTAAATAAGTCAGTCATGCACTGTTGAAAGCAAAATTCAGCAGTTACTTTCATCTGAAACATCATATTTTAAGATATTTAATATCAGTAGAAAGGCATCACTAGCTACATACTTTCAGCAAGTAAATTCAAACAAACATTTCCATTTTACATAGTCAGTAACTACAATAAAACGTCTTACTTCTTATCCTTTTTTTCTCAGTTTATACCATACCATAAACCCGTTATTTTTCAATCTTTCTGACACTGACAATTTGGGGTCAGAGCAAACTATACAATACGACCACGGCAAACTTGAAACCCTGAGCTAGTGCTGTAGATGCAGTGAAATGGGCTCTCTGCAGAAATGCATCTCATAGCCAGATTTCATGTTAAAATCAAATCCGAGACAGAGCCTAAAAGTTAATTGGAGTTGTGACGACTTATTTCTTCCATTACACCACCGACACAACTGCTCATTATTCATTCTGCACTGTACTAAACCTACACACATAAAAACAGTTGGGGGGCTTCAGTCTGTCCTTGCAGATCACATACTGATGCTGGATTATATATTTAAGAGGTATGAATGAAGAAGATCCTGCTGCCATCCTTCTAAAGTTGTCCCCTACTATCTACCCAATATTAGCAAAAAGCTGAATCTTAATTGAGTTCAGTATTCTAGCCACAACCGCCTTTACTCGGTAACCTGTTCCACTCATTAATTATCCTCTGTGTGAAGAAAGGTTCTGGCAAGTTAGAACATCCCTGAATCTGCACCCTTTTCTGCTGCAAAGTATTATTTACATTCTCAATCCCATTTACATGTAAGGATTATTAAAAAACACTGTAGGGATGTATCCCTTTGAAATGTCTCTTTTCAAGGAAGCACACTACTCTATAACTGTGTTTAGATAACATTAAGGTCTAAAATGCTAGTTGAGCTAATAACTCGTAGCTCATGGTTTAACCGTGTTCAAAGACTGATGGGTTGAGTGGTTTCAGTTTGACGGGAAGAAAGTGTTTGCAATAGAAAGCTGTGCAGTTTAGCAAATTACACTCCCAAGAGTACCCCCAATGACCTCTCTGGGGTTCTCAAGTCTTGGCTCTTGCCAACCTGCTCTTCCTTTCTTGCATTAGATGAGAAGGGTGCTTCACTACAGGGAATATGTGTAATCTCTGTTCAAGCAACCAGAAATTTCCATTCAAATGAAGCAGTTTGGTTTGGAGACTCAAACATAGTGAAAGGTTTTCACATGTGTTGGGACACCCAGCTGACCCAAAACATGGAATTACATAATTAAGACATATATCCTAGAATATAGTGCATTTTAGTCACCACTAATACCTACATGATGAACCAAACCAAGAACATCATTGAGTTCTCAAGTGAGGAAGCTACTTGGTGTCAAGCATACCACCACCACTAAGATTGAAAGAACAGCAAAAAGAGCTGGGACTCAAAAAAACTTATAATAATCCTTACATTTGATATAGCGCTTTTCATGTCTTCTAGACGTCTCAAAGCGCTTCACAGAATATACTTGTGGGCGAAACATGGCAGCCAATTGTGCACAGCAGTGTCCCACAAACAGTCGTGGATTGAAGTGACCAATTGATCATTTTTTTTTCTTGAGGGATTATTTTATGGTATTAAGCTTTTTAAGGCATCCTCCTGAAAGATGCTGTATCAGGTGCAAATGCACAAATTATACTCGGTGAAGATTCAGAGTAGGAATGCTTTATGTTGCTTTAATATTCCAGGCAAACGTAAGTCAAAGGCTGGTATTATGGCAAAGCATAAAAGGAGAGGAATTTTCCCTCATCAGGCCTCCCTTTCTGACTTTACTGGTCCCTTAACAAAATGGTCCTGCTCTTGATTATTATTATACCTTATACAGTTAAAATAACTTCTAAAACCTTAAAACCAATCTGCAAACCAGAGAATATTATAAACATATCCATATTAAATCTACCTTTAGCAGAGCTTTATTAGTAGAAAGTTTAAATTTTATACAAGGTCATTATCGACTGCATTACTCTATTAAGAAGTCTCCAATGAATTGGAATTCTAATCTCCTAATTTAATGGGAACTGGTTTAATATTTTCATGACACAATTGCATGTTATTGACTTCATTTTGCATTCCTGATCAAAATTCTAATTTTTTCCAAGCGTTCAAATGAGTCTGCTTAATGTGTATTTTCTGATTTCAATTACAGCTTGTAACAGCTTAGCCTAGCATCAGTTTGGAAATTAAAGAAGTGTGTTCCATCTGATAGCCAGGGAAATAAAATCAGCTGTATGGTTGGATATGATTTGATTCTAGAACAATGGAGTATGTCTAATGTGGTATTTAACAGATTTCTCAATAAGAAACGTGAAATGTGTAATATTCAAATTTACATTTCTATAGAACCTTTCACATCAGGAGAGTATCTCAAAACATTTCATTTTGTTGCCTGGGCACCCAAGCTGATGGTGGGAGCCGAAGAGGGTGGGGTGGGGAAAGATACAGGAACATAGGAATTAGGACCAGGAGTAGGCCATTCAGCCCCTCGAGCCTGCCCCGCCATTCAATAAGATCATGGCTGATCTTCTAGGCTAACTCCATCTGCCCGCTTTATATCCATATCCCTTAAACCCTCTATCCTTTAGAAATTATCAATCTCAGTCTTGAGTATGTTCAAGGACTGATCATCTACAGCCTTCTGGGGTAGAGAATTCCATAAATTCACTACCCCTTGAGTGAAGAAGTGTTTCCTCAACTCGGTTCGAAAAGGAAGATGACAAAAACATGTTCAAAGAGCTAAATCTTGAGGTGGGACTTACCCTAACACATTCATAATAAGAAAAATCTGTTAATGAATCCTACAAGTGAGAACTCATAGTTCTACGCTATCCTATTAAGCTATGACAACTAGAAAATCATCTCTCAGAACTTCAATTAATACACATCAAAATACCACAATCATCTGCTTTTGATATTATTAATCATTTTCAAAATAGCTCACCCCAACCAACGGACCCAAATGAGAAAGCTGCCAGCATTTAAATGTCTGAACAATTTCACAAAGATTACCTTCAGAATTAAATTTAAGACTTTCAACGCGCAAGGAAAACCACTATGACAATATAAGATGTTTAACTGCATTCAATCTAATCTTTCATTTTTAAAAAAACTGCATTTTGTAGTCACTCAAAATAGTAAATTAATTTCAAAATGTTACCGTTGCTCAACTACCAGATACCTATTGAAATTAACTTCTTCCGTTATTGAAAAACAACATTTTGTCTACATTTTTGCACTGCCTGCCTCCAAGACTCTCAGCAGCTGAATGGGCTGGAGACTTGCTTCTAAATTTCCACTAATGATTCAAAAGAGGTGCAGTGCGAATGACCCTTCAATCCTACTCCTCCTCCCACACACAATGCAGCAGCCAAATTACCAGAATTAACACTGATGTGGCCACAACCTCGGCTCGCTTCCTTCCTGTGACAATATACGGACTTTAGGAACCACAGTATATAGCACGATCAAAAATACAAAGCAATATTCACTTCATGATACTTTGGAGCTTCTCTAATTTCTTACTTAATTGATCTACTCTACTTTAGCACATGAGAACGCTAATATATTAGACATATTTTCATCAAATATACAATTCAGCTATACTGTTTGGATTCTTATCTTTTCTGCAACACAAATTTTACTCAAAATTGTACAATGGTTTGTCGAACCAAAATATGTTTCTAAGTACTAGGGCTTTAGGAGACAAGTTTTCCCTCAAAATACATGACTGTACATACTAAACTAATAGTAATACTTACATTTGATATAGCGCCTTATGTCATTGAGACATCTCAAAACTGAATGGAGGAAGTGGAAACAAGAAAGATGGCATCTTAACTCTACTATAACTATTAAAAGACTGAAATAATCAGGCAATTAAGATTACAGCAAATGCCTGAAACTAGCCAAAAATAGATTAGTATTTACTGAAGCATTTATGAATAGAGCATCTGACCGTGGTGTGTTGATTTGAGGTTATTTTAAGACTTTTCTATCTGTTCTGAAATCCTGCAGTAATGTTCCTCACTGTAAATCCTATTGCAAATTGACACTTTTGAGATTCTGAAACCAATGGAGTTATGCAAGTAACACAGTGACTCAACCTTTGCTTTTATAATTGCTTCCATATAATCCACATGGAGTCCTGTAGCTCAGTGGTTAGAGCACTCGCTTTGCAAGTGAGAGACCTGAGTTCAATTCCAGGCAGGGCGAAACATTGGGCAAGTTTCCTTACTCCACACGCCTAATAATAATCCTTCCAAAACCCAAAACAATAATAAATTGGTCATTTTTAATCTACGACTGTTTGTGGGACACTGCTGTGCGCAATTGGCTGCCGCGTTCGCCCACAAATATACAGTCAGTTCACTTTACAGTATATTCTGTGAAGCGCTTTGGGACGTCTAGAAGACGTGAAAAGCGCTATAGCAAATGCAAGGATTATTATTATCTCTGTCTGTGTTGGACTGAAACAAATTCACATTTGAAAATATTCTTGAAAGGTTTAATAAAAACTCTCCAACATTAAAGGATTATTGATTTGCATTATTCTTCAACAAACAAATATTTAAGATTGTACAGGGCAATCCTGTTATAACTCTCCTCTGTGTCTATTATCTTAGTGGCCATGTCACCACGGGTGTCACTTCCGGCATGCTGAGCATACACACTATGCACAAGAAGCACCAATGATGTGACTGTTGATACCATTCATGTGCAGTTCACAGGAAGTGATATCTGGACCACTTCCTGGACATGCATGTTCTCATAAGACCATCCTGTATTCCAGAAAGAACATTTTATTGAGAAGAGAGGTGATAGGCCAAAGGTGTTAATGCAGACACTAAGACAAAGAGAAACAAAGATGATGAACAACATGAAAAAAAAAGGCGATAAGCTTGGCTTTCGAAATCTTCTGTGTTGCAGGAGTAAGAGGAGATTTAAAGAGTTCACAGCCTTGAGGTTCTGGTAAAGATTGATTTAGAGTAGAAATAAATTTTGATTGCAACACAGGCGAGGAAAGGGAGCAGCTTATTTAAGGGAAGGGCTGCCTCAAGCAAAGGAGTTACTCTGAAATACTTTACTACACCTACATATCAAATGACCACTTAACAAAAATTTGATTCCTCCTCCTCCCTTTCCCCTCACAATATTTCTAATTCACAAACTTACCAAAATGTTTAATTAGTCTCAAAAATAGATCAAATGTCATTAATAAACCAAAAGGAATGTGGATGTGCTCTTTCACATATGATTTTATTATATATTTTAGACAAGCTACATGTTCCTCACTATTCAGTATCACAAGACTACTGTTGGGAATATGTGGAAATGGAAGATTGCATTTCCACTGGTGTTGCCACATTTTAATCACTGAGGGACATCACAAAGTAGTTTCAAAACAAGTTTGTTTGGGAAGTTGCTCTAAAAGCTATACAATATTCAGTAAACATATACTTTTGACAATGCACCCCTTATATTAGGTGGAAATGTGTGAAAGCCAGCAGTGTGGTAATATCTCCACTTGTGAAGCTGACTTTAGCGCATAACTTTGTTGCTTGTCAATTATCTAGTCAGCCTCAATTGTGGATGCATCTATCCTAACACACTGTTGCCAACATCAATTCACTATTTATTTAAATCCCCCAGTGCTTTTGCTTTTTTAATGTATTTTTTCGCAATACAGATAAATAACTTTTGCCTAATCCAATGCATATACTTGATGAAAGATCTAAGTCAATTAAATCCAGGACACTGGGGAAAATGACACAACAAACTAACAGATGAACTAAAGTACAAGTTTGCTCCCAATGGAAAATTAGATAGATTCATGGCAAGACTAGTTTAGTGCCGAGTAAATTATAACAAATGAAGCAAGAGTGTCTGCAAATAGTTTACAAATGAATAGAAAAGGAGCTAACTCAACAATTGAGACCTTCAAGATTTCACTGAACAAGTGCAATTCCATTCTACAGCAATGCAGATGGTTAGGATTTGAAGTTAACCCATTCTTTTCTGAACAAAGAGCACAAAAGTTAAACAAGTGATTAATCCAGGATTTATGCTGAAGTTGTACTGCAAGAAGCAGAGTAAAACTGGGTTTATATCGTCTATTCTGGAGACTTCAGATCAAAAAAAGGAGTTCTGCACATAGCAACATCTGCAGAAACTTAGATTGGGGGTGGTGATGCTAATTGAACGATTGTCTAACCAGCTTTTTAATAGCATTACAAATTTCCATTCCCAGTCATTCTGTCTTCATCAAGATTCCAAAAGAAAAGCATGCAGATGATTAATCGAGATTAAAAAATATAGAAAATTAATTTTGGAAAGTTAGTTTTGTTCATTTGTGTGTTTGCTTTTAACAACAGTACAATCATTGAGCCAGGCTGACACAGCTTGTTATTGGTGCTCGGGACATACAGAAAGAAAGCCCAATTACATACAAATTAGCTGAAAAACTGTTGGGAGGAGAATTATTGTACTTCTATATGTATTACTCGGCTCTGGCAATTGATAGCAGAATAAAACATACTTTAATCAACATAATAGTTATTTAATTAGCTTGAACCTGCACCTCATATTTGACTCTAAGAGTGTTTATGTCATCATCATGTTCAACAAAAATAAACTAAAATTCAGAATACTTTCCCCACTACAACACTTTCAAAGGTAATAATTTTACATAAAATCTTCCTATTACAAAGTAAGGACGTAACAGTAACAATGGTTGTGTCAAATACTTTGTGATTACTTTCTGGGAATAAGTGCAAGTAAACACACAGTTCTGGAAACACACAGTTCTGGCAATGCTCAAGCACATTTCACAATCAGCAGTATTATTGTTCAGGCTGAAAGTAATTAATTTTAGAACAAAATAATCAGCAAGCTGGAAATCCAGCCATTCAGACAGCACCAAAGGCAGAGCTGTAACAAGCTCTGCGACTACAATACAATTTAGATTTATATAGTGCCTTTCATGTTGCGAGAAGTCCCAAAGCACCTGAAGGTTGTGAGGATCGCCACTGAAGGGGGGTGGGGAAGGGAAAGATAACCAAAAGTACAGCCAAAGAAGCTTGTTTTGTATCATGCATTGGGCGGGGAAGCAAGCTACAACAACTTGCATTTATATAGCGCCCTTCACATGGAGTAGCATCCAGAGCAGTTGATAGTGGCAGAGTCTGATCATAAGCAAGATCAAAAAGGAAGGTCCTTAGGTTGGACTTGAAAGTGTGTTGGGGGAAGGGAGGGAGAGAGGAGGCAAGACGGAGGGATTGAGGGAGAGAGTTCCAGAGTTTTGGGGCATAGTGGCTGAAGCCCATCATGCTGAGTGAGTTACATATCACCTCAACTAACAAACCAGCAGATTTACATTGATCAAACATATGAAGCTTCACCTGAGATAAGTGAAGCAAATGTTTTTTTTAAAAACTGATTTTACAATTCTGCCAGAGATTTGGATTTCACCCCCCACCCCCCACAAAATGTAAACTGGGCCAAATGCTAAAACCAGTACCTTGATGAGACCACATCTAAAATGATACAGAAGAATCCTGCACAATAAACAGGACTTCATGTTTTTCTAGATCAAACAGCCCAGGAATGGCCCTCAGGCACTGATTTGCACTAAAAGTCAGCGGAATTAATGCAAGAAGTATACTGACCTCCCTATTACCTGAATAAAAACAAGAACATTCTACAAGTCTGCAGATGTATCTAAAAGAGAAGTTATAGATCATCTTTCTGAGGACAATTTATGTGTATCAAATTTGTTGTGGAAAATTATTAGGATATACAATATATTTGGCATCGATTACATGGTAAAAAGTCAACACCTTGCAAAGACTGTATTTATGTAATAAAAAATGTGTGCAGCTGGTGGCCAACTGCAATCAGGAGATTGGAGACATTGATTTTGCCCACAAAACATACAGGCACAACTTTTCAACACATCCTGTGGAGAGTTTTGAGACAGTCTGACAATGTGATAAGGCACTATATCAAACTCAAGGATTACTATTATAATAAGAGTTTATTGACTGTGCAGATAATTAGCAGATAAAATGTAATACAGAAAAGCATAGGGTTATACATTTTGGGAAGACGAGTAAGGAGAAGAAGTTTATACTTAATAATAAGTAGAAAAGCAGAGAAACCAAGTTGACAAAATTAAAACAAAAAGTTCACGGGCCCCTAAAATTTATAAATAGGAGCATGGAGTACAAAAGCAAAGAGATAATGTTAATTCAATTAATTGATTAGGCAACAGTTAGTGTTTTGGGTCCATCCTATTCTGAACATCTCACTTGAGGAAGGAGAGAGCATGGCATCATAATAATTTACAGCACATTAGAAGGCCATTTGGCCCACTGTATCTGTGCTTACTTTTTTTTTTAAAAAAGAGCCATCCATTCAGTCCCATTTACCTGCCTTTCCCCAATACCCCTGTAGTTTGCTCCTTTTTAGATGTCTTTCTGCATCAAGACCATTGAAAGAGTAAAGAGGAGATGTACCAGGAAGATATCAAGGATGAAAGGCTGTACCTATGAAAACAAAGAAACTGTTGCACTTTACAGCAAAGCTCTTTGAGACATCTTGACAATATGACAATGCTCTATCAAATGCAAGGATTACAGCCCATAAGAACATAAGAAATAGGAGCAGGAGTAGGCCATTCAGCCCCTCGAGCCTGCCCTGCCATTTAGTAAGATCGTGGCTGTTCTTCTAACCTAATTCCATTTACCCACCCTATCCCCATATCCCTTAATCCCTTTAGTTTTTAAAAAATCTATCAATCACATTGAAACATTTCAAAGCTTCAGAGTTTTTCCGTAAAGTGTAGTCACTATTTAAAAGAAGCAATAGTTTTTTTAAAAAAAAAACAGGGTTATTCGGGCATGGAACGGCCTTCAAAAACAGGTTTGAAGGAGTATCCTTACGAGCTTTTAAAACAAAAAGACAAATATTTGAAATGGAAAAATGCAAAATGGTATTGGGAAAGTAGTGGGATTAGGTAGCTGTTTCAGAGAACCTGCACAGGCAGAATGAACAAATGGTTACTCCAATATGCTCTAAAATTCTATAGCACCAAAATACAAATCAATTTGGGAAGTATTACAAACAACAAATTGCATTCTCTAGTGCCTTTCACATCGGGAAGACATTCCAAGGCACCCTTAGAGTGAAGGGCTTGCACGCAAGCTGTGGGTTGGAGCCTCTAAAGTTTTAAGTGCCGGTGAGATGGGAAGATGACCGAAGGCAGGATCGAAAAGGAATAACATGAGACAAGCCTTGAAGGAGGCAAGGGAGGCAGCAATGTGAAGTGGCTCCTCGAAAGCTTTGTGCAGGAAAGGACACAAGCTGTAGAGTTCTGAATAATCTGCAGCTTGTGGAGGGAAGAGCTGGGAAGGCCGACGAGCAGGGAATTAGCATAGTCAAGCCGGGATGCAATGAAAGCAAAGATGAGGATCTCAGCAGCCTGAGGGGAGAGATAGTTATGGAGGCGGCCAATGCTGCGGAGGTGGGAGAAGGCAGAAAGGTTATGGAATGAATGTAAGGTTTAAGACAGATGAAGATAAAACAAGATACCAAGGACACAATTTCCTTTGCTAGCCAAGAGACATTGTGCATTGCCTATAAATGAAATAGTCACTATACATTGCAGTAAATAGTAAATACTTGCAGTAAAGCTCTTTGAGATGTTTACAATGTGATAAGCCGCTTTATCAAATCCAAGGTTTATCACTACATGCTAAACGCCCACTGAAAAACATCACCTTCAAAAACATCCATAGAAATGCTGCATAATAATGATTCCACAACATGCTACTTTAATAGAAAAACTATCAACTTACATATATAGATTTACAGATTGTATAGCATGGAAACAGGCCGCTCGGCCCAACTAGTCATTGCCAGTGTTTATATTCCACCGAGTCTCCACCCACTCCTTACTCATGCCCATACCCTTCTATTCCCTTCTCCCTCATTTGTACTGTATATCCGGCTTCTGGCTGAGTAAGATATTAAAATTTAATTGAAATATAGTTTGGTAAAATAAAGGAGATAGGTTGCACTCTTAAAGCGATACAATCTTCCAGTGGCCATAGTACGATAATAAAGATTTTCCTTACCTCCACCAGAAATGCTCATAAACCAAAACAAATTGCATATATATATAACGCCTTTCACATTGGGAGGACATGCCAAGGTACTGGACAGTCAACGGTTAACTCGAGGGTTATACTCATGGTGAGTATAAACACTGACAGGACAAAGTGACATGTTTCAGGGCTGCACAATTTGTGACAAACTCAGAAATGTGTTCTCATACTGGAATGAAGCAGATAACATTTAGAAGGGAACAAATACTTCTTGGGAGGGGAAGAGTGTTATCACATGGTTATTCTGCATTAGAAGAGGCCATACAAAGCTCAAGGAGCATGTTTTAGAAGGATAAAATATATCCTGATAATATTGCTCAAAGAAGCATGGTCAGGTATAAACTTGGTTCATACAATGATGTAATGAAAAATAGTACTATACTAGTAATAGTAGGATCGCCTGCTCATGTGGCAAGAACACCAGGTCGCAATACAAACAACAAAATTACATTTGTAAAACGCCTTTCACATCAGGAGGACGTCCCAAGGCATCAGCCAGACAGAGTTACGGACCCGAGCTGGGGGTCGGGGTGGGGAAGGGTGGAGGGCGGGGGGAGGCAGCAGGAAGCAGGGAGATTGAAAGCTCGGTCGACGAGAAGGGTCTTGAGATGGTTCTTGAAGGTGGCGAGGGAAGGGGCGAGGCGGAGGGACTGCGGGATGGAGTTCAAAGGGTGAGGGCAGAGTGGCGGAGGGGCCACCCCGCTAATAGTGGGGCAAGCAAGGCAGGGGACATGAAGCAGGCCAGAGCCCGCTGAGCGAAGAGAGCGAACGGGGTGATAAGGGGGTCGGAGATCACAGCGGTAGGGGGGAACAAGACCGCGGAGGGCTTTGAAGGTGAGGACCAATATCCTGAACTGTATCCTCCATGTGATGAGAAGCCAGTGGACTTGGGTAAGGATGGGGGTGATGGGATTGCGCAGCCTAGTGCGGGAGAGGACATGGGCTGCAGAATTCTGGATGATGTGCAGACTGTGGAGGGAGGAGTTGGGGAGACTGACAAGCAATGAGTTTGCATAGTCGAGCCTCGATGTAATGAAAGCATGTATGAGGGGTTCGGCAGCCTGCGGTGCAAGACAATGGTGGAGCTGACGTTGCGGAGGTCATCAATATAACATCCATTCAAATAATACATTCAGAAGAAACCAAGTGCTGGACTACTCAACAATAAGCAAAATGCTCCAGTCATCTAAGTGTTTCTCTTAAGTAAATGTTATTGGAAATCAATTATTTTGAAAGTGTCACCTCAAAGCTCATTAGTTGCTCTGTAGTAAATTGTTAACCTTTTAAAGGAGTTCAAGAACTGCTAAACTAGGAGATTTGGGTTTTAATGCGTGGTTTATGAGTACATTACCTTAAGTGGTGTTGCATATTAGTGCTGCATACTTGTTAAATGACTTGGCTGAATTAAAAAGAGCCATGTTCTCACAGCCTAGCACCTCCTTTGATAATGACCCAATGTTGTCAAAATTCCCTACAAGTGCTGTCACACATTGGAATTTTTTTTTAATTTCACTAAACATTTCGTCAGTTGCCCGGTGTTGATTTACACCAGCCTGTATTTGCCCCCCTGCAAGGGGCCTATCTATTTATTTGAAAACCATCCTCATTCTGGGAGCCTGGACGTCGCTTGAAAATTATGGCTTGGCCGGCTGAGGAACAAGGATAAGATCTAAACAAAATTTCCCAAATTAGCCAAAGAAAAACCCTCTGCCTCATGCCCAGAAACTCCGAAGGGGAACTGTTTGGACACATTTTATACGCCACAAGTTTAACCTACACTCAAAAGTGGCTATCAATGAACAGAGACAAGAATTTACCATGAGTGCCCTCATCTCATACAAAGCCACAACCTGCCCCACACACTGCCCTCAGGAATGGAATCAGACAACAGACAAAGGCTAATCAATTCTGATTCTGACACAAATTTATTTCATTTTTCATTTCAACACGCAACAGGGTACTACAGGGTAAAACTAAATGAAAATCAATTTTATCCAGACACATTATCTATTCCTTAGAGTGTTCCATTTCATTTTCTAGTTATAATAATGCTTGCATTTGATATAGCGTCTTATCATATCTTTGAGATGTCTCAAAGCAAACAGCACCACAGAATACACTGTAGTTTGTGGGCGAATACACTTTGTGGGCGAAATGTGGCAGCCAGTTGCACACAGCAGTGTCCCACAAACAGCCACGGAATGAGTGACCAATTTTATTTGTGGGATTGTTGGCCAGGACACCAAATCTTTATCACCCATCTGAACAGCATGCACACTTATCAGCTGCAATGAAAGTACCGCCTGTGCACTCACTGGCTACTTTCAATTACGCATGCGCAGTGTGAATTGATTAAATTGGATTTTATACAACTTGCGTCCAACTCATACTTTGTGTAAATCATATTAAATGTTATGGACCCGATTAATACTACTTGTGAGTTTTATTGTACTGGGTGTTTGACACCTTGCTATAGTTGGGGGGACTTCTCATAAGAAGTTAGTCAGCTTGGCCGCCTAGCTGGCCATTATGCCTCACAAGTCTGACTAAATTTATGATAATAATACTTGGATTTGATATAACACCTTATCAAGTCATCGAGGCGTTTCAAAGCGCTTCGCAGAATATACTGTAACGTGAAATGACTGTGCATTTTGTGGGCGAAACACGGCGGCCGATTGCGCACAGCAGTGTCCCACAAACAGTTGTGATTAAGTGACCAAATTATTATTATATATTTTTTAAGGAATTATTACCCCAGGAAAGGCGATCCACCAATCAACTAACAACGGAGTTCCTATTTACTGTTAGGTAAACAGAGGCATGTGGAGTAAGGAAACCTGCCCAACATTTCATCCTGCCGGGAATCGATCCCAGGTCTCTCGCTTGCAAGGCGAGTGTTCCAAATACTGAGCTCCAGGATTCCCCGGATTTTGGCTTAATTTATGGCTTTTGGGTGTTGTTAATGACATGTTCGTGGCCAATAAATACTTTGCATTCTTTTTGAGTTATATTATAGCAAGTATTTTACTCAATATAAGCAAGATACTGGTTTTGTCCTCCCGACTCAACCCCCCCGCCATCGACTCCTGTCACTGGGAGACTTGGTAGAAGAACCAGCTCTGCTGCAGGGAAATTGAATGGGAAGCACTTGATCCAGAGAATTCTCTGCATTGTGATCTGGTTTTTATTTGACGGGTGGAATCAAAAATTAGGCAATTGGACGTGGGGGAAAGAGACTAAGTTTGGAAAAGTTTAAATTTTTAAGGGAGAGAAGAGAACCGTTCAAAGTTCATCACAAATTACATTTACAAAGCACTTTTCATGTTGGGAAGTTACCTCAAAGTGCCCAAAACGTTTGCTGTATAATAAATCTCTCTATTACACATACAAACCTGCAAAGGATTTCATCTTCACATTCTTCTGTGCCCAGTGTTGTATTATTTTTATATAAGAGGGCAGTACCGTTGACTCTCAGTAACACTCAACAATAACAAAATTACATTTGTATAGTGCCTTTCATGTTGGGAGGATGTCCCAAGGCGCTGGACAGTGTTTCGGACCCGAGCTGGGGTCGGTATCAGGGAGGGTGGGGGCAAGGGGGAAGGAAGATGATTGAAGGTACAATCAAAGAGAAGGGTCTTCAGACGGGTCTTGAAGGCGGCGAGGGAGGAGGTGAGGCAGAGGGACTCAGGGATGGAGTTCCAGAGGGTGGTGGCACAGTGGCTGAAGGCTCGCCGCCATTGGTAGGGCAGGCAAGGCGGGGGACGTGAAGCAGGCCGAAGCCTGCTGAGCGGAGGGAGAGGGCAGGTTGGTAGGGGGTTACTTCGCAGAGGTAGGGGGGAGCAAGGCATGGAAGGCTTTAAAAGTGAGGACCAGGATCTTGAACTGTATCCTCTGTATGATGTCAAGCCAGTGGAGTTGGGCGAGGGTGGGAGTGATACGGTCACAGAGCCCGGTGCGGGAGAGGTCATGGGCTGCAGAGTTCTGGATGATCTGCAGCCTATGGAGGGAGGAGTTGGGGAGACCGACAAGCAGGGAGTTTGCGTAATCGAGTCTGGATGTTATGAATGCGTGTATGAGGGTATTGGTGGCCTGCGGTCTAAGACAGTGGTGGAGCCGGGCAATGTTGCGGAGGTGGGGAAAGGAGGAGCGGGTCATGGCATGGATGTGGGGTATGAAGGACAGTTCAAAACAGGACGCCAAGGTTCCGTATTGGCTCTGTGAGGTAGAGTGTGCATCCATAGAGGAGATGCTATCAGCACCCGAGGTATAGAGGCAGGAACACACATCAAATGCAAAGCTTTTGAATTATTCTTGAAGTTAAACATTTGTCAGCTAGCTGATTAACATGTTGAGCACCGTCAACACAGAATGAAGAAATACCTATTCTAAGCCTGGCCCATCTCACTCCTCATACACTGATGCCGGGGACTCATGCTAAGTTGTTCCACAAGTGGCACTAGTCCCACAGCAACTCGCTCAAGTTACTATTCTTCACTTGTAAACTTGACAGCAACTTGTCAGCAGACTCTCTCAACCATGGGCAACATTGCAGTTGAGAGGAATACGTGTCCTCATTCAACCTCTGCATGTGTGGACGCCTTGGAGATGGACAGTGATCAGGAGGCAGAAATGCTGGTTTGCTCACCCATGAGGTATTGAAGGCCAATTTGAATGGTGCCATTACCATTGATGGAGGAGAGCAGCTTGCTCAGCAGAGATCTGAGGTATAACCTGAGACTCTTCACAAGGCCATGCTGTGCAGCACATTTATCCATTGTTACAAAGCATGTGTGGGTGTTGCATGAAGAAAGGAACTGGATGTCCTCTGATGTTCCCATGGCTGATAGCCTGCTGACAGTCGCTGTCGAGATTCATATAAAAACTTTTGACAGTTTCTGGAGGAATGGTGCTGCTTGTAAAACAATACCCAGTCCTTACTTTCAAGAGTCGAAGCAGTGAAGGGATTGTACTCAAGAGTTTCCTCTTCTGCATCACCTCATGTTCTTAATGTAATTCACAGATTTCACAGATTCACAGACATCTTGATTGGGATAATAATGTGTCTACTGGTAAGATAGGGAAGAGGTTTCTAGAGTTAAAGGAAAACTGTTTTATGACTCAGTTTGTAAAAGTGACAACAAGGGGAGATAACATTGATAATGAGCAACAGGGATGACCAAATCTCCAACATAAAGATGGGAGAAGCGTTAAGCAACAGCGATCACAATGCAGTCAAATTTGACATCACAAGAGTTGGTGAGGTTATAAAAACCCAAACAAAACTGCCAAGTTTCAAGAGGATTGACTTTGTGTGCTTGAGAAGTCTAGTTGGAGTGGGCCTGGCAGACTTAAATATGGCAACGGGAGTAGAGGACCTATGGAATTCCTTCAAAGAAGTGATTATGAAGACATTGGAACAATGTGTACCCATGTGAAGCAAAGGTACCAAGCTTAAAGGCATTCCTGCCTGGTTGGACGGGGCTACAAAGCAAATCATAAAGAGGGGGAAAAAAAGCATTTAAGGCCAAGAAGATAAATGGCACAGAAATAAGTCGGACTCAAGACCGGAAAACTACAAAAAAGGCATCAAAATGACAAAGAAAAGCTTTGAATTGAACATGGCAAGGGATGTGAAGGATAATAACAAAAAGTTTTTTTTAGTTAAGAGTAGAAGAAAAAAAAGCAATGGAATAGGGCCACTGAAAGTGGGTTTGGGAGACAACATGACAAATAACACTGCACAGGCTGCAATAGTTCTCAATAAGTTTTTTGCATCAGTCTTTACCAAGGAGGAGACAGGTAACCTATCTGATCTGGAAAGAGAACTCAAGGATGTCGCAGAGAAAAGTTGCAGCACTATTCATATCATTACCAACATGGCTGCCAAACAGCTATGCAAACTTAAGGTAAATAAATCTCAGGGGCCAGATAAATTGCATCCGAAGATCCTTAAGGAACTAAGGGAGGAAGTCGCAGAAACGCGAGCACAAATCTTTCAAAAATCACTGAATACTAGAGAGATCCTGGGGGACTGGAAGCTTAAGAAAGGTAACAAAAGTGACCCAGGAAACTACAGACCTGTAAGTTTGACGTCCATTGTGGGTAAAATTATGAAGACTCTTAAGGATAAAATCATGGAGCATCTGGATAGAAATAAAATCATAAATGATAGCCAATGTGGGTTTATGAAGGGAAGGTCTTGCCAATCTAATTGACTGTTTTTCTTTGATGGTGTGACAAGGAAGTTTGATAAGGCAGTGGATGTTGTATATCTGAATTTCAGTACGGCCTTTGATGCAGTTCCTCTTGAGAGGCTGGTACTGAAAGTAAAAAAAGTGGGAATCAGTGAGGTATATTACAATGGATACGCAATTGGTTGACCGGAAGACCCCAGAGGGTGGTGATTTAGGGAATATCATCAGAATGGGAAAATGTTACTAGTGGCCTTCCATAAGGGTCTGTTTTGGGACCTCTTTTGTTTAATTTTTTATAAATTATTTGGAACTAGGAGTCGCAAGCACAGTGGCTAAGTTTGCAGATGACACCAAGGGAATGAAGGTGGTACATTGTGAAGCTGAACAAGATAGGTTACAGGAGGATTTGAACATACTTGAGAATTGGGCAGATCGGTAGCAGACGAAATTCAATGTGGAGAAATGTAAAGTACTTCACATGGGGACAAAAAATCCCGGAAGGGACTATTATTTGATGGAAGGAAAATAATATGTATACAAAATGAAAACGACCTGGGGGTCCTGATTGACAATAAATTGAAGCTCTCCTAATAATGCTCTGTGTTAGTGAATAAAGCAAACCAGATGTTGGGATGTATCAAAAGATCAATAGCAAGCCAAAATAGTGGGGTAATCCTACCACTGTATAAATTGGTGAGACCATACTTAGAGTACGGTGTAGTTCTGGTGGCCGCAGTACAAACAGGATATTGGAGAAGGGCAACCAAAATTATTGAGGGAATGGAAGGACTGGATTATGAGGAGCGACTTAGTAAATTGGGCATGTTCACACTGGAAAAGAGAAGATTGAGAGGTGACATGATTGCTGCTACTGATTCTAAAAGAGCAAGACAATATAATAATATAATAATAATCCTGTCATTTGATACAGCGCCTTATCACGTTTTCTAGATGTCTCAAAGCACTTCACAGAATATACTGCAAAGTGAATTGACTATGTATATATATATATATATATATACATACATACATACATAATAGATCGTAACAGACTGTTTCAACTAGTCTAGAATACTAGAACCAGAGGAAATGGCCTGCAATTGAAGTGGGGTAAATTCAGAACGAATCTACGCAAACACTATTTCAGTGAGTGAATAGTGAACCTGTGGAACAGGCTCACTAGGGAGACGGTTGAAGCAGGAAGTGTTGATTCTTTCAAACACAGATTAGATAGTTTCCTTTTAGGAAATAACATTATGGGGCATAGGACATAGGTAATTTGGGACACATGTGCATGTGACTGCCAGGAAGGTGGATGGCGAACTAGATGGACCTTGGCCTTTTTTTGTCTAGCATTTCTTATGTTCTTATGATGACTTGCAATGTGATAACTTTAACTGGTTAAGAAAGACAAAACTGAAGTACAAACAAAAGCAGATAATCACTGCGTTTGCACCAGGCTATCACCAGGCTATATTAAAAGCTAATAAATTCTACGGAGAACGTTCAACTAGAAATTTTTGAAACAGACCAATTTTTCAATTAATATGTGGTGCAAAAAAAAGCAAGCAGTGTAAATAAGAGAACAGGATGTTCTGGCTAGACCAACAAAACAATCAAGAAACATTTACCTAAATATAAAGGAAAAAAAGAAATGTAATCAGAGGAATTACTTTGCCACTGGAGTTGAACTCAACTGTAATTACAGTCACACTTAAATTGAAAGGCCATTTAAAGTTACCATTTGGATAAGCCATTAGGTTGGTAGAACAGGTTTTGTGCCAGCAGCCTTCTTCAGTTAAGCTTTTCTTCAAAAATATATTATCTACAGAGTTCAGCTTTTTGAGAAGCAGATATTGAATTGTGGACAATAACATGCTCTTGAGCACATCTTCATGTTT
Organism: Callorhinchus milii; assembly: GCF_018977255.1. Lineage (NCBI taxonomy): Eukaryota > Metazoa > Chordata > Chondrichthyes > Chimaeriformes > Callorhinchidae > Callorhinchus > Callorhinchus milii. Next base: position 30,919,498 of record NW_024704744.1, on the reverse strand, counting down.
ACTGGTTAGATCATTCTAGTGCTTGCAGCACCAATAGGTTTTTATTTCCAATTTGGCCCTTTCAGACACAACCATGATTTATTCATTTTTGTAACTTGATTTTCAAAGGTTTTGAAAAACAAGTACCTGGCAACTTAATTTACAAACATATCTGAGGTCATGGCTTTTACACACTCCATGGTTTCTGAAAGAACATTACAAGAGGTAGGCGTCGATCTACTTGATTTAGTGTACAGAGATAGGGTGAAGGATATCACCTCGATCGTGGACCAGTGGCATTGGATTAGGTTAGTCAGGATTAATCAGGATATTTGGACAGCAAGCCAGGCCTGGAAGTGCAATTTATCAGTTGATGTTTAAACTTTCACATTTAACAACAACAAAATGACATTTATAGAGCGCCTTTCACGTCGGGAGGATGTACCAAAGCGCTGAACAGTCAGGTGTCGGGGCCCGAGCATGAGAGAAGGCAGAGAGGTGGGAGGGCGACCAAAGGCATGATCAAAGAGAAGGGTCTTGAGACCGGCCTTGAAGGAGGTAAGGGAGGAAGCGAGGCGAAGGGACCGTGGGCTGGAGTTCCAGAACGTGGGGGCAGAGAGGCTGAAAGCCCGACCACCGATGGTAGGGCCAGTCAGGTGGGAGACATGGAGCAGACCGGAGCCCGCTGAACGGAGGGAGTGGGAAGATCAGTAGGAAAATGTAAATCAAACAGGTCTGCTGGCCATTAATACAGTGCGAGTCCAAAGAAACACAATGAACTGTGGAATTGTTGTCAGTGACTATTCCAAGCCAAGCCCCTGAACAATGAATAGTAAGAGGAATACCGCCAGCAGAAATGGGTCAAAGATGCTGTACTCGCACTTTCGTGGTGAGATGCTGAGTGGAGATAGGTATCATCTTATAGGGACAGGAAAGTAATGAGCACATTGCGCCAAACTCCAATCACACTTTCTGACTGCTCAGTCATTAGAGGGCAGGGAAGTTAGTTATCTGCCTGCACATTGATTGTAGCTCAGGCAGAAATGTCATCCCTGCTTTTAAAAAATTCCTGAATGGAAACATTTTAAAATGGCCATTACTTTAGTTATTGTGTGAAATAAAGATCTTTCCTAAATGCAGACCAATCTCACAGTAATTAAGACCATCAAAGTAAATAAGTCGATCTTAATTGCTAGGTCTTTTTACAATCTTAGCGCTTTGTCATGCAAAATGTTGTGCATTGTTAAATCGAGCTACTTCAACTTTCATTCAAGAAAGGATCCAATAAATGTTGGGAGATTACTCTACAAACATTATTCCCTACCAATTTGAACGCAAAAATAATCTGGTACAGGCACCAAACAAGGGAGATAATGACCATTATAAGTTATCTAAGTGATGGTAATTTTCATACTAACTGCATATTGCCTTAATTTAGCTCTTTACCACAGTTGGAAGCCCGATTAACATTAAGCGCGCGCGTGTGTGTGTGTGCGATAAAATTTCCAAAATGATACAGTAATTGCAACACTGAAATACATTGTATCCCACTACAACCTCTCACCTAAAGAACAATCTTTAAAGCAACATTGCAAAAATTTAGTGGCACTAAGTTAACTACATAGCACATAATTTCTCTTCTTTCCTCCAAACCGTACAGCAAGTACTTTTTTGGCTATACAGATTGAATACATACAGGTTTCAGTCAAAGGCCCAGAAGGAAATCTCTGAGCTTGTACAATGAGGCAGCCGTTAGACCAAAGAGCCGCTTCAGCTCAAACTAGCAATTACACCAAAATCATAATTCTCAATTTTAAATGAAGTACTGTACAATTATCTGCAGAAGCCTCTTATCTTTACATGGCAACAATCATGAAAAACTGCTCCAACTGGTATTTTATATACAACTGTGTAGAACCAAACACCCAGTTCTATGATCTGACATTTCTAAACCAAGAGCAGAAATGATTTTTTTGTCAAATGTAAACCTATCGTTCCACACCACTTTTTTTTAAAAAAACACCTTACTGGGACTTCCTCTGCCGCTCCACCTACCAATTTGAGGTTAAAAGAAAAATGCAAAACATGTTTTGCCCCTAAATTGCTCCAGTCCAATATTCTCTATTCCTCTAGTCTTTCTATGCAGATTTTTTTAAAAAACAGCTTTTTCCAATCCGCTATTTACATGAGCATCGGCAGCCAGTGTTAGCAGCATATTCAACCTCAAATTTGAAACAAATTCCTCCTTACCCAGTATCTGCAACAAAGGTTTCTGACAGGCAACACACCATGAAAGATCAAATCAAACAAACTTAAAACAACTTTGAGATAAACAAAACTGTCATTTCCAAACAAACTCCTCCATTATGTTTGCCAACGTTTACAGGTATTCAATCCCTGCATGTAAACGGTATAATTTCAGTAGCGTACTATTTAACACATGACAGAAAAGAATTTAGAAAACTACTTCAGGAGGCAGTCTGGTGGTGTACTGCACTGGCACGTCACCAAAGTGCAATGTGTTAGGATACTGATGCATGCCCCAATTACCCACACTCAGTTCTCAGCTGTGAAGAGTCAATTGGGGAGAGAGAGAGAGATGAGCACTCAGCATTCTTTTCTGGACCTTCTTGTTTCCAAACATTACTGGTGTTCTGGAAGGAGAAAATATAAGAGGGCAAACATAGTCATTTTAATATAAGATCACAAGATTGGTCTGGAGGAAGAAGGTCCTCCTGCCCAACCAATCTCATCTCTCCAGAACACCCTCATAAGTTGCTTTTCATTTAACAACGTTAAGATTGATTCCTTTCCATGGAGCATATATCCAGTGGTAACAATTAACTATAACTCCAGAAGCTTGGAGCAGATCAGTCACTTGGGGCAGGGATTCTTCCCACGTAACTTCTGTTAACCAAGATTGGTCCTAGATCAACAAGCACTGAGAACTTTGGCAGGCACAGCAAGCTGTACAATTTTAGCTGGTTAAATTCCAGTATTATGATGCTTTAGGTCCTCAAGCAATTTAGCTGTGCCAAATATTTTTCAGGATTAGATGAGGAGGGTGCAACCCTCTAAGGAGAAGGTGCACATTCCAGTCTAACTGAAAATTCCCATGCAGAACTCTGTCTGACTAGGATAGTCTTAAGCATGGTGATGGGTTCCCATGTGTCAAACATTCAGCTGATCAAAATAATGTATGGTGCTTCCATTACATATACATTCTGTTTAATGCATGCAAGTGTGGCTCAGTTAGTAGTATTCTTGCCTTTAAGTCTGATGGTTTGGGGTTCAAGCCCTACATTGGGATTCTGAGCTCATAGCAATTGACATGACAATTCAATGCAATGTTGGGGATGCACTGCATTGTTGAGGGTGCTGTCTTTCAGATGCGATTCTAAACCAAAGTTCAATCTCCTGGCATTCTGGCCAACAATCCTCCAGAAAAAATGGCCATTCACCTCATGGCTGTTTGTGGAACATTACTGTACCCAAACTGACTGTTTGTTCAACAAAATAAAGTCACCTATACTTTACAGTATATCCCATGAAGAGCTTAAGATGTTTGAATGATGTGATAAGCCACTATATCAAATGCAAGGATTATTATAATTACAATAGAAGTATACAAAGTGATGAGAACACAAAATTAATGTATCGAGCTAGAAGAATCAGAACAACAACAACAAGATTCCATTTATAAAGCGCCTTTCACGTCAGGAGGACGTCCCAAGGCGCCCTTGAACAAATCATTCCCACACCTTTGATAGGTATTCAAAATGTCTAATATTCATGCTGAGGCGGAAGAAAATAAAAGGAGCAGCTACAATTATTTAAACACAAGGGAAATGAGAAATAAGCTTTTCCTCCACTTTGTGTACCAATGTCAAAGTTTCCAGGCCACTTCATCAACTCAGCATTTTCTTCTGTTGATCTCAAATGCTAAAAAGGTGTTGGGTAAAGTGAAAAATGAGCTGAAATTTTACTTGTACACTGGAGAGAATAACTAACTGCCTCCACAATGCAATTAAGAAACAAACAGCATTTCTAACAACACCAAACAGCATCAGAAAATCAGTTGCCACAACTGGAAATGTCTATCACATCAGCTTGTTAACACTGGAGGAACATGCCCAAAGCAAACTAACAAAGCAGTTTAAACAAGTTAATTCTAAAAGAAGAACAAGGAAGAAAAATGGCCCTCTGGAAGGGATGCAAGGTCAGGACAAAAAGAAGACATTCTTTTGGGCTATCCTGACTGTCAATAAAATAATAATAATCAGCAATAACCAGAGTCCCGTAGCTCAGTGGTTAGAACCTCGCCTTGCAAGTGAGAAACCTGGGTTCAATTACCGGCAGGGAGAAACCTTAGGCAGGTTTCCTTATTCCACATGCCTGATAATCCTTCAAGAAAAAAAATAATAAAATTGATCTAGAAGATGTGAAAAGCGCTGTATCAAAATGCAAGGATTATTATTATATTATAATCCTTGCAATTAATGTAGCATCTTATCAAATCGTCAAGACATCTCAAAGCACATCACAGGACATACTGCAAGATGGTCTGATTATTTTACGGACAAAATATAACAGAGAATATTCTTATTTGAAGTGTACTTTTCATAGTGATTTTTTCAATCGGCTCTGATCAACCAAATAAATTTGAAAAACTTTTATACATAGTAGTATACATTAGTATACATAGTAGATCCAAGTTGTGTGATTGCAAAATGTAGCCTGCCTGCTAAAAACCCCTTTGAGATAATAATAATAATCCTTGCATTTGATATAGCGCTTTTCACGTCTGGAGGACGTCCCAAAGCGCTTCACAGGACACACTGTGAAGTGAATTGACTGTATATTTGTGGGCGAACGCGACAGCCAATTGCGCACATCAATGTCCCACAAACAGTCGTAGATTGAAAATGACCAATTTATTATTGGTTTTGGTTTTGGAGGGATTATTATTAGGCGTGTGGAGTAAGGAAACTTGCTCAAGGTTTCGCCCTGCCTGGAATTGAACTCAGGTCTCTCGCTTGCAAAGCAAGTGCTCTAACCACTGAGCTACAGGAGATGGCTGATTCAGCAGGATACCAATTTGCACCTCTGCAATACAAATGAAGTTTATGCAAGTCGATTTCTCCACTTCCCAAACATGATCCCTTAAAGGTTCTTGAGACAATCCAGTGTCTATTTAATATTTTAAAAACTAATACCCATTTACAGAGGTATGCATAGCTAAATAAAGAGTTTAATCCTGACCCAACTGTCCAGCGCCTTGGGACGTCCTCCCGACGTGAAAGGCACTCTATAAATGCAATCTTGTTGTTGTTGTTTTATGCAGAGGTCTCCTCGGCCACAAATGAACAATTGGGAGAAGAAATCCCAACATTCTGCTCCAAATTATTCTGGTGCTTGAAACTGCATTGCCTAGTTTCTAACAACTTCAACCAAGCATAACCAGATGTACCACTACTCGAGTCCATAGCATGAGTCCTGGGGAGCAGGCATGAGCCTTACTGCTCAAATATTTTAGACACCCAGACATGAATAAGATTCTGGAAGCTCTCCAATTAAAGTCCATATTTCTAGTTAAAGAAAGTTGGAAGGTTAAATGCACACACATATTTCAGAGACTGAACATGTGCAACATACATCACTCTCAATGAAACTAGTCCTATTGGACATCAAGATGTAGCTCACAAACTCTAGGTGGAACAGGAGCTGGATCTAATTACACCAAATCTGCTATGGATATTGACCTCAATGGACATTGTGGAGAGCAAGAATAGAAAGTAGTGGAGCTGGCTGAATCTTCCATGAATAAGTGAACTGGTAATTCAATAGGATTTCCTTTGTTCTTGTCAGATTTATTGCACAATTTAACAGATGTCTCTTTGCTTATCCAAACATCTTATGGACATAATGTTGGGACTGCTGTACGTTTTCGTACTGAAAGCCAAACGCAAAAGCTTATGCAGACTTCAATGTGGCTTCTTATTTTGCATTATTTATTTTAAAGTTGGATGAAAACTTTCAAAATCCTACCATCGTAAAAAATTAGGCACATCCATCAATAAAGAGTTTAATCAAGTCTGGTCTGGATTGATTTTGCTTCCAAATCAGTAGCTAAATCATCTAACTCTAATGTATTTTTAACATGACCTCATCAATTTGGATGTATATATTGTTGATATTTTAATTGAAATGATAAAATGGAGGCTAACCCTGACTGATGCTACAGCAATATGAAGAGATGATGTGCATAGATTCAGGTCTATTGACCAAGACTGAGAGCGCCTATACTAAATTAATATCTGGAAACCTTCTTTGCTTTCCATCAGTTACCACTTATTTCCAAATTTAAGAAGTAAATGTGGAACTTAATAAAAACGCTTGTACTTTATATGTAAATACGACAGCTTGTTTACCCATAGAAACTCCCTTCTCTTTTCGAATTGTGCCCTAGGATCTTTAATGTCCACCTGAACAGGCAGACAAGCCTCCAGTTTAATGTCTCACCTGGAAGACAGCATCACCGCAGCAGCCCCCAGCATGGCACTGGAGCACCAGCATAGACAAAATGGATTCCAAGTCCTGACGTGCTGGTTGAACAGACATTTTTCTGACTCAGAAGCAAGAGTGCTACCAACTGAGCCAGGCTGACACCCCTAAATGGAAAGTTAAGGAAGCCAGAGCAACCCTCACTTCAGGTAAAGATTTCAGATGTTGAACATTATGTGCACAGAGAAAATTAGATTTCATTGGCAGAAATTCAGCTACTTCAAATGTGAAACATCGTTTGGACCATGGTTATATTCATTGTAGATGTTGTTTTATGATGCTATTACTTTGAACCTATGGTTATTATCTCCATTAGTTAAGTGTCTGGGTAATCCTTTCAATTGGTCTCTTTTTACTTGTTCAGGGCTCCGGGACTCTACCCCGCATGAAGGGCACTATATAAATGCAAGTTGTTGTTGTTCACTCTGAAGCCACTGAAGTTTGGATCAGCGAACTCTTTACAACAGAGTAACTTTACGCTTTACAAAAGTATGCAAATGATATTATGCATACTAAGCAAAACAATCAGCTTTTACTTCAAGTCAACATTTCAGCACTTTACTCAGTAAAGAGTTTAGAGCCTTTAGAGAAAAAACATCACATTCCGAGGCTTCAGTAGCTGCCTAATCGAGATGAACTGCAAAACTTTTGGGATATTTAGTATCAGCTTCAACCAGTTTTAAAATAATTGATTTAACGCCTCTATTTAGTATTGAAAATAAATACTTTTCACAGTCAATTTTAATTAGAAATACACTTTTCACAGTCAATTTTATTCAGTCAGCCCAGGCAATGTCCACTTCTACAAGTGTGCTTCACAAAGCCTTGGGGAAAAGAAATTGGGAGAGCTGTCATTGGGTTAATTTACCAACGTGTTCCAGGAAAACTATACTATAGGGTATATGCTTTAAGGATATGCAATACATTTATCATACAATGCTCTAAAACCCTCGGACTGTTAGCAGGTCTCTGTGGACCAACTTTGGTTATGCATTTTCAGTTCACGCACAATGATGCTTAAATATATTGCAGCAATAAAGCTTCTCAAACATTAGGAGAGTTTTATTACTGTAATATTAACCCTAAGCCACTAAAACAACGTAAAAATATTTCCATAACTTGTCCTGCTTCATTCATCTTCCTTTTTCCCCCCAGTCCTATTTTTACTTCAGTTTTTTATTATTAATTTCTACTTTTAAAATATTCTTTCACCCAGCATCTACTGTCCTTGAGATTTTCAATGTATCAAACCTGGCCTGACAAGCAGATTGTACCCTAAAAATGTAACTATGTCAGTGGCACATTAAGATTAAATTCACACTTGCTTCCTCCAGCATTGTATTGTTCAACATTTTCTATCCAGACACAAGCTTGAAAGGTCAAAATCTATAATTGCACGATCAGGTGTTTTTCACAATCCAAACAGACATAATGTGAAGATGTCACATGCCCACTGTGATGTTTTCTGAAATTCTATTAGAGAGGAGAAATGGAGCCACACAAAAATGCTAAATGTCTACTGTTAAATTCCACTGGTTGGTGGGTCAGTAACCCAAGGATACCAATTTAAAATAGTTGTTAAAAGAAACAGAGGAGAGGTGAGGAGAATTTTTTTTACATAGCACGTTGTTCGGATCTGGAATGCATTGCCTGAAAGGATGGTGGAAGCTGATTTTAAGAGAGAAGTTGATAATTATTCAGGGAGGACACATTTACAGGGCTATGGGGAGAGTGTGGGGGAATGGGATTGATTTGGAGAGCTCTTTTCAAAGAGTCAACACAGATCCAATGGGCCGAATGGCCTCCTTCTGTGCTGTATAATACTATGATTCCATGAAATAAAACCAGAATGGGAGCACTGCTCCTGTCTGTGAAATTGGGACAACTGGTTCACTAAAGTCTTGCAAACCCCAAAAGGTAGTCTTTATCCTATCAATTCAAGTCAAATTTATGACGACTCTTCCCTTTTCAGCCCAGACACACATTGAAGAACATCGTTGGTGGAACGGTTGATGTATATGGCCTAGCCAGAACTTCCAGGCCACCCATTTGTGTGACTGTCAGCTCTGTTTGCATTGGAGGTAGGACATGTTTTTGGACTTCTGTGCACTTTTATTTCAACTGCAGAGGTACTCTTTGAATGAGAACGGTGGGCATTCCATAAAGAACACGCATTCAGAAAATCAAGTTATGAACTTGGATTTTTTATCATGTCAAAAGTTGGTATGAAGTTGTGTAAAGAGGTTGTAGAGTGATATGGCACAGAAATAGGCCATTCGGCACAACTAGTCAGTGGGCATTAAGTTCCATCACCTGGAAGAATATGATCTGAAATGTGATCCGTGACAATGAAAACAATCAGGCAGGAAAAGTACACATCAAACCGTGTCTGACTGTAAAGGAATGGGGAAGGGTATTACCTGATACTCATTCGGCCAGAAGGTGCTAACTGCCAGTTCAGCCCGAAGCCAATCATTCCCTTGAGTGCCGGTCACATTCCAAATAGGATTTGCAAGGGCTCCCTTGTTCACTCGGACAAAAATATTTAGCGTTCCTGGGCTCAAGTAATCTCTGCTGTATAGCAAATAGTTGAAATCTATGCAGTGAGTATCATTTTCTTTCATCACTGGAAGCAGGAGTCGAGCTCTTTCTCCTGGCATCTGCTTAGAAGAATCGACCATCAAGTAGGATCCTGAAGAGAAAAGAAATACATTTCTGCATTACAAAATATTCAGCATAGAAGAGAGACATTCAGCCCATCATGTTTCAGCCAGTGTTACATCAAGCTTAAAAGTTGCTTCTTTATTATTCCATTTTCTTGCTCTATCTCCATCTCTCTTAATGCTTTAACTTCTGAGATGCTTATCTAGTCTCATTTTGAAGGATTGTATTGATTCAGCTTCAACCACCATATGTGGTAATAAATTCCACATCCTTTTAACTCTGAAGGATAAAAAACCCTTCTAATGTATCCCAATTCGTCTGCAAACAATCCTGGAATTATGCCCTCTTGTCACTGATTTTCCAAATAAGGACAAGTCCCCCCACCAACCCCCCCATTTACCTAATTATGTCCCTTCGGAATGCAAATACTCTTATCCCTTCTCAAATTTCTGCTACAATGGGAAAGCCCCAGAAACCAACCTATCTTTATACATATTGTCTCAGTTTCTGCTTCATTCTATTGAATAAATTCTCTAAAGTTTACTTAAGGGAAATCAGTCACGACAGATCTATGCAATCAATGGAGGTACATCAAGAACTTGATGAAGATTCCCGTACACTGACTGTGACATTATGTTTACACAATATATTCAGTTTTTCCACTTTAGAGACTTCTAAGGAGGAAATCTAATAGCTGAAATAAGCAGCACTTCAGTGGTTTAACAAAAATCATTCATAATCCTTTTAGGACTGCAGAAGTATTTACAATTTTGAAAAAGGCCAATATCTTCTGATACAATAATCCTTGCATTTGATACAGTGCCTTCCAGTGCCAAAACATCTCAAAGCGCATCACAGAATTTTTATTCTAACGTATAATGACAGTTTATTTTGCAGGCAAACAGGCAACCAATTTGGACAAGGCAATGCTTCCCAAAACAGCCATGAATAACTAATCATACCATCAGCCAAGATATTGGGAGAAAATCCCTCTCTTTTCAAATATCGCCATGTCATCCTCACTCCTTATCTCCCAGCTCCACTTTCTTGCCCCACACATCACTGACATCATCAACCTGTCCCTCTCCTCTGGCTCTGTCCCCATTCCATTAAAAACTGCCATCATCACGCCCACCCTGAAAAAACCCTCCCTTGATGCGTCGCAGCTATCAAGCTACCGGCCCATCTCCAACCTCCCCTTTCTCTCCAAGGTCTTGGAAAGAGTTGTCGCCTCCCAACTGCGCTCTTTCCTTTCCACCCATTCTCTTTTTGAACCCCTTCAGTCAGGTTTCCGTGCTGCCCATAGCACAGAAACTGCCCTGGTCAAGGTCACCAATGATATCCTGACCATCTGTGACCAGGGCTCCCTCTGTCTCCTCGTCCTCCTCGACCTATCGGCAGCATTCGATACGGTCGACCACGCTATCCTACTCCACCGCTTGTCCTCCCACCTCAACCTTCAAGGCACTGTCCTTGAATGGTTTAGGTCGTACCTTTCTCACCGTCTTCACTTTGTCTCAACGAATGGCTTCTCCTCCACCCCCCGTACTGTCTCATGTGGTGTCCCTCAGGGCTCTGTCCTCGGTCCCCTCCTCTTCACCCTCTATATGCTCCCCCTCGGTGACATCATCCGCAGACATGGAGTTAACTTCCACATGTATGCGGATGACACCCAACTCTACCTTTCCTCCTCTACTCTCAACTCCACGACCACCGATGTCCTGACAGCCTGCCTGTCCGACATCGAGTCCTGGACGAGAGACAACTTTCTTCAGCTCAACGTGCGAAAAACCGAGGCCCTCCTGATTGGCTCACGTCAGCGCCTCCGCACCTCAGGCGCTGACACCATCAGCATCCAAGGCTGCACTCTCCACCTCTCAAAGCCAGTCAGGAACCTCGGCGTTTTGTTCGACCCTGAGCTGTCCTTTCTCCCTCACATCCGCACCACAACTGGCACCGCCTTCCATCACCTTCGGAACATCGCCAGACTACGGCACTACCTCACCCCTCACGCTGCTGAAACCCTGGTCCACGCCTTTGTCACCTCAAGGCTGGACTATGGGAACTCTCTCCTCGCCGGCCTTCCCGCCACCTCCCTCCACAAGCTGCAGGTCATTCAGAACTCTGCAGCTCGTGTACTGTCCCGCACCAGGCTTCGGGACCACATCACTCCCACCCTCGCTCGCCTCCACTGGCTCCCCATCCCCCAGAGGATTGATTTCAAGATCCTCATCCTCACCTACAAGGCCATTCACGGCCTTGCTCCCTCCTACCTCTCCAACCTACTATCCCCCTACCTACCTGCCCGTACCCTCCGTTCCTCTGGCTCTGGTCTGCTCCACGTCCCCCGCCCCAACCGCCCTACCATCGGTGGTCGGGCCTTCAGCCTCTCAGCCCCCAGGCTCTGGAACTCCATCCCCCAGTGCCTTCGCCTTGCTTCCTCCCTTTCCTCCTTCAAGGCCGGTCTCAAAACCTTTCTCTTTGACCGTGCCTTCAGCTCCCCTCTCGACTCTCTCCCCCTCCTCGCTCCCTCCCTTCCCTCCCCCCCCCCCCCCCCCCCCCCCCCTCACCCTGACCTCCCCCTCCTCGCTCCCTCCCTTCCCTCCCCTCACCCTGACCATTTCCCCCCTCCTCGCTCCCTCCCTTCCCCTCACCCTGACCATTTCCCCCCTGCTCGGGTCATGACCCAACTGTGCAGCGCCTTGGGACGTCCTCCTGACGTGAAAGGCGCTTTATAAATGGAATCTTGTTGTTGTTGTCTGAAGGATGGCACCTCTGAAAAATTTGCACACCCAGCAGTGCGCTGGAGAGTCTTGACTACGAGTTCAAAGTCCCAGCGTGTGCTTGAACCCACAAACTTCTGACTTAGATGTGAGAATGTTACCAACTGAGCCAGGCTGACAAATGTCTGCTCTATGTCAGGTAAGATTTAGGAACATTTCCTACTTTCTCCCAAACTATTACACCAAGGTAAAGTGATGAAGCACAATATTGACTATTAGGTAGAAAACAGTTGATACTCAGAATCAACTGCAGTAGCCGGCAGTGAGAGAGAGAGAGAGAGAGAGAGAGAGAGAGAGAGTGGAAGATAGAGACTTTAAAGACCAAAATCTGAAAATACGGTCACTATAGTAAATCTTGTGAAGCGCTTTGAAACATCCTCTCGACATGAATGCTTCCATATCAAATGCAAGATTTATTATTCATTGCCTGGAAATCACTGCTCTTATTTATTTATGGGTGGTGTGGAAAGTTGTTTCAGTCTTATAACTGTTTTGTTTGTCAGCAACAGATGTCATTGAGCTAAGATGCTCCTTGAGGTTACTACATGCTGAGATCTTCACTGAAAATAGCTGACCAATAATTTTCAATTACGAAAAAAATACAAAGAATGAGTGTATCCTCAGGATAATTATACATGATTGGGACTGAGAAGGAAAGGACCCAAGACTTCCTGCTTACGATTGCCATCCAGCTACCCCTAACTACTGGAAAATGGAGGCTCCATTAAACAAGAACAGGAATATGTTCAGCAGTGATGTCCCACATTTCAACCACTCAATGTCCAGACTCATACATAAAGTATGGTCAGTTATGTAAAGAGCCAGAGAGACTGGCAGTACTGTGAAACTGTGCCAAAGCTCAAGTGACAGCCTTCAGTAAAAAGAAAGGAGGTTAACAACTGGGGGAGAAAAAAAGCTCCTTCTACAGATGTGTAATAGTGGACTATACCAGTCATATATTGCCACACAGTCCCTTCAGAAAACAAACCTTATAATGTATAATCATTTATATATCCATGGCAACAGCATGATTGGATAGACTGTACACTTAGGAAATATTTTCTGGAGAAGGTTTATTTTTTTTGCAAAAATGAATAAATAAGTTTATACAGTTCTCAAAACAGCTAACAACTTGGAGCAAAGTTTAAATTCTAGACTTAAACACCTACAACTTGGAAAATGAACAATGTTACATTCAGTTCAAGTAGTTGCAATGAGTTGGAACGGTTTTAGGAGTCAAAGGTAAATGGGTTCAGTCTGGAGAGAATAACAATCCTTACATTTGATATAGTGCCTTATCACGTTGTTGAGACATCGCAAAGCACTTCACAGAATATACTGTAAAGTGAATGTTTTTGGGTGCGAAATGCAACAGCCAATTGAGCACTGCAGTGTCCCACAATCGTAGATTAAGTGGCCACTTTTTTAGAGGGGGGGGAAGGGATTATTACCCCCGGAAAGCAATCTGACAATCAACTAGAGACGTGTGGAGGAAGGAAACTTGCCTAATGCTTCACCCATCCAGGAATCAGATCCCGGTCCTCTTGTTTGTGAGGCGAAAGTCCTAATCACTACACTACAGGAATCCAGATCATGTTTTCTGGAGAGAAGATTTCTTTTTTTTTGGCAAAAATAATCAATAAAATTTATACAGTTCTCAAAACAACTAACAATTTGGAGCAAAGTTTAAATTCTAGACCTAAACTCCTACAACTTGTTGAACATTCTTAAGTTTCAGAAAAGATCAGCTTTGATAGGACATCGCAAACCAAACTCGATAAATTTCCTAGTTCAGAATACATCTAATTTGACCAAGTAAAGCCTTCATCTGCAATAACCCACATCAAATTGTGAAATGCTTATTAGAAATTGCTACAATGGAAAGAGAATTAAATGGCCAAAAGCAGCCTTGCATTGTTTAAAGATTATTTGGTATGTTAATCTGAATGGGTTTGTCACAAAAGGAGCAAGAGACGAGACACACCACAGATGTGTTCATATTGAGAACATTCACATGCAACCCCCATTTCAAACAGCTGTTATGACAGTGATTTTACTGCTCTGCAAACAATTTTTCACAACACTGCACTTGAAACTGAATTGCTGACTGCGCAACTTTACACAATGCAAACTTTAACAAGATGCCTTTTCCCTCTCTCCCAATATTGTTCAGAGATAATGCATCACATCAATCAGATCAATGACCTTTCATAAAACTAATGCAGCACAACACAAATCTGTTATTTGATTGCACGATACATATGTTTCAATTTAAAACATTTACAGCATTGCTTTACAAATAAAATATGAATAAAAAATGCCATACATCACAATAATCTCTTTGTGCTAAAATGTACATCTTTACACCAATATTTACATTAAGATTTCAATGTCCACATTATACTGCATAATAATTTACTATTTGAATACGTAATCTTGTTTTTGAAAACTTAGTATTCGCTGAGTTGGATTTTTACACATTTCAGGTGTCAAGGAAAAATTAGCAAACACTATCTACATTTATACAATCTGTTAGCCCTGAAGCTTTAACATCAGGAGAGCCCCAGACAGCATTTGCAGCAATTTGTCACTGTGCCAACACATCTGTTCTGCATTTCAAAACTCTAATCATGCAAATGTACACAGCCACAAGTGTGTCTTTGTAGTAGATTGTGCAAATACCCTACTCTGCACTTCCATCTTGATTTGATATGCTGTGCCAACTTTCAAATATTTAAGGAAAAAAATGCCTCTACACATACACACACACCTACACATGCATGGGGATTTGGATAAAACAGACCAAATGGCATGATCAGTACTGTAATCATTCATTCACATTGGCAATTTGAGTGACCAGTAAGCTAATTAACAACCGACAACCATTCCAACATAATGGTATCAACATAAACATTGCAGCCGTTCACCAATTACATCTTGCATTACACCAAACAAAACCAATTTTAAGTCAATTTTTCCATTCCTGAAAAGAATAGTTTTACCAGGAAAAGCCCATCAATTTTCCTTCCCTTCACAATAAAACCTGGAGTACAAAGGCAGATATAATTACATAAGTGACAATAGCGGTGAATTATTGACCAGTGTTGAATCGTTCATTTATTCTGGGGCTTTATACATGGTCTTATTGTTTTGCCAATTATGTATATGCTGGCGTCAAAATATTTCAAAAGTAAATACCAATTCATCTCTGACCATCCATCATCTTTGGAGCAGGAGCACCACATGTATTTCCAGTTCTAAGCCACTCTTGCGAGAGCATTCTCAACCTTCACACTCGCTTCCTGAATTTTTCTTACATACACGTGAAGCCTGAAGTAAGATTATCCTAGACCTGACAACCAGAAGGTTGGACCAACAGACTTCTTTTTGGAAATGTGTGAACCGCTTTATAACACACAATCCAATATTTTAATCCAAAGCACCAATGATAAAAGGGACACCTTATACTCTGATTTATTTCCTGCTCTTTTCACTTTATACTTTTTACAGATGTTTATCAAATGTTGGAACATACCACACAAATTCTGAAGGTCAATAAACCTTGCAATATTCAGAAAAGCTATTACAAATATGATGTAAGGATTTCAACTTTATTATATAGTTGACTTTCAAAAATAATGCTTGGTTTTGATACAGCACCAATTAATGGCAAAACATCTCAAAGCGTTTCACAAGTTTTCTGTAAAGTGCGGTAACTGTGCATTTGCCTCTGTGTGGTAACTGTGCAAGGCACCGCATCCTAGGCAACTTCAACTGCACTTCACCCCTTCTTGCTCTACTTATCTCAAGTGACTTCTCCTCCCTCCTTTCCTCTCACAATCTCTCCCTCCACATCCACTCTGCTATCCACTTCCAGCAGATTGGGCTGACCTCTTGAAGTGAAAGGCAATACAAATGTAATTTGTTGTTGTTATTTGTAGATAAACACAATAGTCAATTTGTGCATAGGAATGTCGCACAAACACAACTTCAGTGAATGACAACAACAACAAGTTACATTTGTGCAGCGGCTTTCGCTTCGCCTTTCCATATCATCTGGATGATTGCTCACCAGGACTGGGAGAAACTCCATTCACAATGGTTAAACATTACGGTATTGTACAATTTACACGTCTATCAGAGACAAAGGAAGTTGAGCACAATGATCAATATACACCAGATTTTATTTTAGGCGATCCTCTGACCCATCCATTATATAGAATAGGTAGAGTTAATTAACTAACAGAATCTAGTAAAACACACATATGAAAGATATTATACAAGTGCAAGACATGTATCTGTTGTGACATTAGTCTATTCATTTTTTGCCTTGATCTCTCATGTAAAATCAAGTTATACAGAGTTCGGGTCCAATTACTTGTCTGTCCTAAGACATCTCTGATGGGCACAAGAGGTATTGGAGGGCAACAAACACTGACTGTATCAGGTGCTTCGTGATTGGAGACAGGGATGGGGGAGGGAAATAAGCCTTTTGGACAGGATATCTGAGCATCCAAACTTTACTTTCTACCATGTTAGCAATAGGAGACCAAAACAAATGGCAGACACTTCTCTTCAGATATAGACACTTAGCTGGAAAACAGCTAATCAAATCACCCCCATTTTATGTTTTATGAAAAGAAACAATACAAACTATTGTTCATTCTTTAGGCACGAGCGTGTATAAGTGAGATTAATACGTAATAAATTTAAAGCAATTTGACTTCAAAGAATTTTCATGAGCCTGGAATCCAAATCAATATCAGCAGCTTCAGAAGATTACAGTGATTTAAATAACTATTTGTTCTGGCTCGATGAGTTCAGAATAGCAGAACTAGCAGCGATCAAAAAAAAATTAAGGTCTGAAGCAGGATGAACATTTCTGAAATCCATTGTTTAAAAAACGTTATCTAACACTGTGGATTAAATATGATTTGTGACCTTAATAAAACAGTCTAAAACTCTGAATACAACATCTTAAAAATATTTCAACCTCCATAAAGGTTTCTTTTTCATTTGTTTGAGAGCAAATTTTCTCATTTTCAATTATGGATGAAAGATCAAAAAATTTTGTTTTCTGGTTCACTTTAAAATAAAAATATGCTGACAAATATGATGAATTCATGTATATGGGACACACAAGCACTCTTTCATGTATGTTTAAATCAGTGGTGCATGTCACTTACAGATTTACATTTACATTCCCATGCAGAGTTCAATGAAATTCTAAACATCCAATTTAGTGCAGCCTATCTAAAATTGCTTTGCATTATCTTTGCATTTTTACGCTTTCACGGATGCATTTAATCATTTTCATTTTATTAAGGAAAAAAAAGTTCCACATAGCATCCAATAAGAATGCGATCTTTCCCGTTTATTAGGGCAATTTAAATCAATGTGGAGGAGCATGCTCCAGCTATATTGCATTAAATTATCATTCACAGCATTTGAGCTGTGAAGAATCAGCTCTGTGCCAATCAAGATTAAAGTCACCTAGGAGGGTGACTTTAAATCTGATATCCAGATTTATCAAAAGAAGAAAAAGAAAATAAGGTGAGCAGTACACAAATCCAAGAATAGCAGACTACGCAAGTTGTCCAGATTTATGCCAGAGACCAACATTTGCCAGATATATTACTGCCCCACCCCATGTTTAACAGTAACATACATTAACTGCAATAGCAAAGGACATCAATACCAATAACTGGAACAATGTTATTTATTCACATCAGTAGATAATACAAATTCCTTTAAACTGAAGAATAAAATTCAACAGAAACCCAATTTCATGAAAATTGTAAAATTTAAAAAGTGGTTCTGGCTTTTAAAAAGTTTGCTCTTCCATTTTTATTATAGTAATAATACTTGCATTTGAGATGGTGTTTTTCACATCAGGAGGATGTCTCAAAGTGCTTGACAGAATTCACTGTAAGTTTAGCATTATCGCTTTGCTTTTAGATTCTAAACCCCTATTTACAGTAGATTAGCCGATTAGCTCCCCAAAAAGGACACCGGATTGACATGTAAAAAGGGGGTGCTAAAAATCACAAAACATCCATGATTTTAAAAACTTTGTCAGATTTAAATTGAACTTCTGAAGTATATTCAGAGTATATTTTGGGTGGTAAAATATACTCGGGAGTCATTTGAGAACCAAAACCTAAGATTCCATTGGCTTTTTTGACAGCTTTGTCCACCTGCCTTCCCACTTTTAAATATTTCTGTACATTAACTCCCAGGTTCCTTTGCTCTTTTACTCCTTTCAATAATTTTAAATAATTTTAAAATATACTTATTCTTCACATTTATTTCCATTAAATTTCATCTCCCATTTCTCTGCCCAATCAACAAATCAGTCTATGTTTACCTGAAGTTGCTTACATGGTCTGCCCCACAACACTGTTTGAAAGAGATGGAAGTTTCTTCTGGTGCCCTGGCCAACAACCTCCAGATGAACTGGTTATTTGTGGGATCTTCCTGATCGGTAAGGAGTGGAGTGAAATCCATATGAATTCCTCTTCCTGCAAGCTCACAGTTGTCGTCAGATCATTAGGAGAGATGGATGCTACCTCACAGGTAAAGAAATCCACTACACCAGTAAACTAGATTTACTCTAGGTCACCTTCTAGTGGCTGGAAAGCACATTTCAAGTTCATCTTGCACAAGTTCAACATTGCCTCCTCACTTGTGTATCCTCCACTATGCCTTCAGTCACAGAATTCAAGCATTCGGTTTGCCTTTATAAGTTAGGTTAGTTATAATAGCCTTATTTACTTTCGCTGCCAACATTAATGAACTATATCAGCACATCAATATCACTCTGCTCTTGTGCTCCAATTAAAATCTTACAATTTACGTTGTATTCCCTTATTATTTTTATCAGATTATACGGTTTCACGTTTCTTGGCATCAAACTGCCAATCGCATTGAATTCATCCAAAATCAAATAGTTGGATTTTAAACCCATCGGAAGCTGTATTTTTAATAAGTAATTTGATGAAAAAGCTGCTTTAAATCTATGATAACTATAAAACTACCTAATAATGAAATCTAATGTGGGTACTCAAAATTCAACATACAATTTTAATTTCAGATATCAGCTTTTTTTAAAGACTAGTTTTAGGACATCTGTGTGGTATCAGACTTTTTGGGGGGAAAATTTGGATTCAGAAAAACCTATGAAGAGGGGTCATGTCTTGAAAATAACAGAAGGGAATAGGAAATACATGGACTAAGTGAAAAGGTGACAGGCATCTGGAACAAGAAGCTACAAAGAGTTTCAAAAAGTAACTAGACAAGCTCCTGTCAATTCAAAGGAATAAGGGTTATTAGAAATGCATACATGAAAGGAATTGCATGGGAAATTTGATAGGTTTGTGAGATAGACTACTCCTGCGTGAAATGGTTACTATAGAAAGCTACATCACATTTTGCACAGTCCTAAAGTTCTGCTTCAACATTCACTCCCACCAGATGCCATAAGTAGGAGGCCTGTAGCTCAGTGGCTAGAGCACTCACCTCACAAGCGAGAGACCTGGGTACGATTCCTGGTAGGGCAAAATGTTGGGCAAGTTTCCTTACTCCACACGTCTCTGTTTACCCAGCAGTAAGTAGGAACCCAGTTGTTGGCCGATTGGTGGATCTCTTTTCCGGGCTAATAATTTCTTCCAAAAAAATAATAATAAATTGGTCACTCAATCCATGACTGTTTGTGGGACACTGCTGTACGCAATTAGCTGCCACATTTCGCCCAGTCAATTCATCTTAAAGTATATTCTGTAAAGCGTCAAAATCCTGATAATGAGCTATATCAAATACAAAGATTTTATTCACATAGTCAGAAGCACGATTTTGTAAAGTCTTGTGTAAAATAGGAGTGTGGCATACAGATTGAAATGAATAATGATTGCTGAAGTTGGGACATCCTAAGTAAATTGCGTTTCTTTAAGTGATGTTTTTAAAAATGTTAAAAATGTTAAAAAAAATTAAAAAAGAATTTGGTCACTCAACCCATGATTTGAGATGGTGTTTTTCACATCGGGAGGATGTCTCAAAGTGTTAAGCATTATCGCTTTGCTTTTAGATTCTATACCCTTATTTACAGTAGATTAGCCCGATTAGCTCCCAAAAAAGGACACCGGATTGACATGTAAAAAGGGGGGTGCTAAAAAGCACAAAACATCCATGATTTTAAAAACTTTGTCAGATTTAAATTGAACTTCTGAAGTATATTCAGAGTATATTTTGGGTGGTAAAATATACTCGGGAGTCAATCACGGGGGCATTTAAGAACCAAAACCTAAGATTCCATTGGCTTTTTTGACAGCTTCACATCCCCCGCCCTAACCGCCCTACCATCGGTGGCCGGGCCTTCAGCCTCTCAGCCCCTAGGCTCTGGAACTCCATCCCCCAGTGCCTTCGCCGTCTCCTCCCTTTCCTCCTTCAAGGCCGGTCTCAACCGTATTATAGTAATAATACTTGCATTTGAGATGGTGTTTTTCACATCGGAGGATGTCTCAAAGTGCTTGACAGAATTCACTGTAAGTTTAGCATTATCGCTTTGCTTTTAGATTCTATACCCCTATTTACAGAAGATTAGCCCGATTAGCTCCCAAAAAAGGACACCGGGTTGTCATGTAAAAAGGGGGCACTAAAAATCACAAAACATCCATGATTTCTTCGACCGTGCCTTCAGCTCCCCTCTCGACTCTCTACCCCCTCCTCGCTCCCTCCCTTCCCTCCCCTCACTCTGACCATTTCCCCCCTGCTCGAGTCCTGGCCCAACTGTCCAGTGCCTTGGGATGTCCTCCCGACGTGAAAGGTGCTCTATAAATGAAATCTTCTTGTTGTTGTTGTTTGTGGGACACAACTGTGCGCAATTGGCTGCTGCGTTTCACCCACAAAATATACAGTCAATTCACTTTACAGTGTATTCTGGGAAGCGCTTTGAGATGTCCCAACGACATGATTAGGTGCTATATCAAATGCAAGGATTATTATTATCCTTTCCTGAATATATTCAACCTTCAAATTTTCACCCCTCCAATCTTTCTCCCAGGTCATACAGCACCTATAGCCAGATGGACAAACTGCCATCAGGCTTCTGCCAGGACCATTCTGAACTATTTGCCAGGAGCAGGAAGTTGCATCACTCCATCCGAGATTTCCCTCTCTCCCTACAGCAGCCACCGGACCACCATCTGTCATTTATTTAAAGAAGCATTGGCAACTAACTCTGGAGTATATCAGACTGCACCGGATCAAAAAAGATCCCTGCAGTCCATCTGGCTAGTTCCAAAGTAAGCAAAAATGTTTACATTATGCCCTTCACATTTCTTTGCCAAATAGCTATCTAATTCTCTCTTAAAGTTGCTGACACAAATTTAAAAAAAAATTAAGATGCTAAGTAGTAGATCACGCAGCCAACCACAATCTCATGTGATTTTTGACTCAGTTTAAGTGAGATGCTGGCTTTTGTTCCATACAACTCCGGTCAAGAACAAAAATGTAGCATACTGTATCATTACACACCGCAATACGTTTGCACGCCAACCCTGCTGTTGTGCTCCTGAGACACTACACTTATTTGAATTGTTTCATACGAAGCATTTCATTATCGAGCAAACCCAAGCATTGATGAAAAAAACTTGATTGGGAAAAAACCCAGGAAATAATTATTTGCAACTCTCCTCCTCATTTACAGAAACCAGCCTGACAAGAACCACTAATGGACAAAATAGTTACTTTTGGAAGTCATCAATCAAACGATGAGACCTGTGCAAACACAGAACTGAGGGTATTTACCATTGAAAGAAATTTAAATACTATAGTTACTTAAACAAAAGTACAGGGCTGATGAATAATCTCAGTGCATCGTGATAATCAGCATGTTTAGAGTATTTTTAGATGATAACAGAGTGAAATAGAAGGTGAAATGAAAAATAATACAATTAATTTTGGTAATTAATGCATTCAAACTATTGGGCACAAAGGTCTATCTTTAGAAAGTTATTTACTCTTTCATACCTTGTACAACGCTAGAGTAAAGATCAATGTGAGGGGAGGGGTGAATATTGCACTAAATGACAGCAAAATGGTGAAAATGCATTTGATACTGAACTGTTGAAACTGAAAATAAGTTTGTACGTGGTTTTGAGGAAAGAACTTTTTATGCGACAACTATACCATTTAGGCTACAGTCTCTACAAAGGAGGTTCATGGCTATCACCTTCATTGGAACTTCTGCAAACTATCATTGATGTGTGGATTATATGGTATATCCCTCCAATCTCTATAGCATTACATTAAGTCTGTTACATAACTGAATATAATAATACTTGCATTCAATATAGTGCATTATCAAATCTTGAGATGTCTAAAAGAGCTTCACAGGATATATTGTAAAGTATATTGACTGCGTGTTTTGGGGAAGAAACCAATTGTGCACAGCAGTGTTCCACAAACAGTCGTGGATTGAGTGACCAAATTAGTCTTTATTTATTTGGAAGGGATTATTACCCCCAGAAAAGTGATCCATCAATTGATTAACAACCTGGTGCCTACTTCAATCTACGACTGTTTGTGGGCACTGCTGTGCGCAATTGGCTGCCGTGTTTTGCCCACAAATATATAGTCAATTCACTTTACAGCATATTCTGTGAAGCGCATTGAGATGTCGAGAAGACGTGAAAAGCGCTATATCAAATGCAAGGATTATTATTATTACTTACTGCTATATAAACAGAGGTGTGAGGAGTAAGGAAACTTGCCTGAGGTTTCACCCTGCCTGGGAATCGAACCCAGGTCCTCTCACTTGCGAGGCTAGTGCTCAAACCATTAAGCTACAGGACTCCACGTAGCTACAAGTATGAATCCTAATGGTGAAGTCATTGCTCCACCAGAGTTAAGGTTAGTTTCTCCAGAGAACATTTTATTTTTTCCACTCATGGAAT
The DNA here is from genome assembly GCF_018977255.1 of Callorhinchus milii. Classification (NCBI taxonomy): domain Eukaryota; kingdom Metazoa; phylum Chordata; class Chondrichthyes; order Chimaeriformes; family Callorhinchidae; genus Callorhinchus; species Callorhinchus milii. The sequence goes on along the minus strand of NW_024704744.1, from coordinate 30,896,556 downwards.
TTCTGATTTTCAGCTTCATTATATTCTTTTCCCCTCCCCTGTCTTTCCTAAAGAGAATATTTGCAACCCATTTTAACCTTCCTCCAGAGCAAAGTTCAGTGACATGTGTAATGCCTGTGCTAGAGACAGCTCTATGATTCTTCATGTGTCATTATTTGTAATTTAGTGACAGATTTAGAACACTTACATTTATTGTGCATTTTCCCAAGAAATAGAAGCAAAATGCCAGATGAGCAAATGTGTACAGTTGAATATAAATTTGACATAGTTGACATCTGCAGTAAAAGACTATTTTCGTTACTATATAAAGTCTTTATATTGCTGCTCTTCAGCATTCAATAAAAATACAGACAGCATTACTTAAGACTAATATATTCTGTTAAGAAGCCAAAGCGTTTATTAGAATTATTTATTATATTAACTGAGGGTAAAGGTTCTGTGCACATTAGGAGTTTTTAACTTGCTCAATCAATCTAATTTAAATCTCTAGTAATGCAGAGAAAGGTAGCTGAAGCCTGATTCAGAGTAACCTCATTCAGTTCATAAAACCTCCACCCTTCAAAAGGACATCATTCAAATTTAGTCTCCTTTCAAAGATTTTTTTTGGGGGTACATTATGGCTAGAACCTAGATACCATGGTTTGATACTGGCTCAAATTCTCCCACAAAACAGAGTCACTACACTTTACAGTGTATCCTGCAAAGCACATTGAAATATCTTCCCGACATGAAAGGCACTGTACCAAATATAAGAATTTTTTTATTGAATTAGCCCATATATGCCATATTAGACATTCTTCTCTCAAAGTCACAATCCTTTCCAATTCCAGTATAAAACTACTTACATTTGATCCAGGATTTTACCTCGTCAAAATGTCTCAAAGTACTTTAGAGGGTTTTTTTCCCTCTAAAATGGAGTAACCTTGTATTTATAGGCAAAGAATCAATGTTTCTTTCGGGTTACTTTTGCTTTTAATCTATCTATCTCCATTCTAGTGATTCGATCCTGGGGGTTTAAGTCATATTACAGCAAGGACAAATCTAAACCATGAGCCTCACCTTCACTCTAATATTTTAAGATTACTTCTGCTGTCAGTCAACAGTCGATAGCCTGTCAGATGCAATGTTTTTTTCTTCAAAAGAGGAATAAACAATATGCAGCAATAGAGCAGAATTCAGTTTTCCTTCCCCTACTTTCAAAAGCAAATAAATGCACATCACTGCATGCATAAATATTCAAGGCTAAAGAAAACTGATCGCACTCTGTGCGAACACTTTTAAGTGCAAATCTCACAGTCAGGTCCCCTTTCTAAAAAGACAACATGATTATACAAAGAATCACTAATTTCTGCCCCCAATCTGCTTCTATAGATTCTTTGAATATTTTTCTTGAAACTGACTGCTAATGGCATTGGGGGCAGTGACACAGAGGAGTGAGTTACTGAGTCTAACTGTCATTAACCCAGTGGTACTTCGTCTTTGCATGCTAATTCACCTACCCCCACACTGCTGCGCTCAATCACTCCTCCAAGTCAATTTTCTCAGAATATATCAAGATTGTTTAACTAAAATTACTCCAAGATAAACTCTCAAGACAGACAAAGGAAGTTTGTGTTTTTTGGAAATTATTGGTTATTTTAAGAGACAAGAATAGGTACTTTCATTGCATCTGGGTAGATTTTTGTTTATTTTTCTCTGCTTCTGCAATTGAGATGTAGAATTTTGCTGGAACTCATCGATTGGTCATTTTTCTGAATATCAACAACCATTGGTATGACTGCGTAGGGCATCACAGCTGAGCCCAATGTTGTCCATGCAGAGCATAGTTTACTGCAAAATAACCCAGAGCAGAAACCCTGAAACTCTTTTTTCCACCTTCCTATCCCAGAGGGTGCTGAGACAAGTCGAGATATTATAATAATACTTGCATTTGATATAACACCTTATCACATCTGAGACATCTGAAAGCGCTTCACAGAATATACTGTAAAGTGAATAGAATGCATATTTTGTGGGCGAAACACGCCAGCCAATTGCGCACAGCAGTGTCCCATAAACAGTCGTGGATTGAGTGACCAAATTATTATTAGTTTTCATTTATTTTTTTGAAGGCATTATAACCCCTGGAAAAGCGATCTGCCAATCGACTGACAATCCTATTCACTGCTAAGTAAACAGTGTGGAGATAGGAAACTTGCCTAACGTTTCACCCTTCTCGGGCGAGTAACCGAGTACACCTCTGGTAAATTGGATAACGTTCACTAAATGAATGCAATGGGTTTCACATTAAAACCTGAATTAAATTTAGAGAATAAAGTTCAGCCAGTCATAGCCAGGAAGCTTTCAATTTTGACCCAAATAATAACTTAAAAGTTGAACTGAGAGTGAAGCAAGCATCAAAGATCTACCCTAGAGCTTGAATTCAACATCAAAGTTTGTTTAAGATCTGCAGTTTCGAGATCAGTCCTAACATCTGAAATGAACATTTATTATGCTGAGGAGAGATAGCTTTGTGGCACTAAATCTTCAATTAGCAGTAATTGTAGTTAATGTCCAGTGAGGGAAAGACTCACTAAATGTTTCAAGATGAGAAAAGCAGCCATTCATCAAAGTTTCCATTATTGGCTTTTGGCCAAACAAATGATTTGTGTTAGTGTGAAGTAACAATTCATAAGTGGTGTTCCAACCGGCACATAAATGCTCATTTAAATTCACTTTCTTTTCACAGGAGCAGTGAATACCCACATATTTGTACTGTAAACTTTTCAAATTTCAAAACGTGATCCTTAGACTGGTCCATGGCCAGGTGAAAAAGTCAACATAGTGATCTTAAGAAATTTACATTACACGTTAATATCTGCATTATTTGGGAATTCCTCCATTAGTGAAATTATCACAATCTACCGAAACCATCACATTTTCATTAAACTGCCTCATATGTTTTATGATCAGCAGGACATCAGATCAAATACGACAGCGCGTTATTCAAAAATGTTACATCAATTTGTCAGTTTGAATTCAGTACACAAATTTTAATTATTTGGGAGATTTAGTTGAGATTATTTAATAATTGATTAAAACAAGTGTTTTAGGGAACAATGAAGAGACGGTATTACAGGGTAAAACCTGGCATTAAATATCAATGCAAAGTGGCTTGTTTAATTGATGGATATACAGCACCCTGCTGAAGCTACCTTTCGAAAGCTGTTAAGACCCGTGAGACAACAATCTCTCATTAATGGAACCATCCTGGAATATTATGAGACTTGAGGCAAAAGCTCAACATTTGAAAGGTAAGATAGATATCTGTCCTTGTAACAGTGAAGCAATTCTTAACCACTGAAGTTAAAGTTTCACCTGGTTCAAAACAAAATGTGACGTTTTAATAATGTTGAGTATGAAGTAGTAAGCTAGTAATTAAATATTGCTGTTTAAACGATGTACCTATTTCCTCAATGTAGGCATTTTCCACATTCCTTTTTGCCCATCTCTTCTATGAAAATACAATCTATGCTTTCAGTTGGTTAGTGACCTGAAAGGTACCTGAGGTGATGTTGGGGCATGTTTTATTAGCTGGCTGCAGGAACAAAGGGGGCTTCAAAAGGAATACTTGGCACAGTAAGCACATTGGGGTGACAGAATGACCAAAATAGAGATGTACTATTGCAGAAGGCAGGGGAACGAGAGAATGGGAATGACTGGAGAAGAACAACATTTACACTGACCCATCACATAGTTTTTAAAAAAGTATACATAAGGGAGTTTCTAAAAATACATTTCATTGCCAAATGGTTATAATGATATTGTTTACAATGCTGAGTTATACCACTCATGTCAAATCAATCTAAAATTGACGCCTATGTCATTGTAACTAATCCTATAAGTTGGAAATGCTGCAACAACAACAAAATTACATTTGTATAGCGTCTTTCACGTCGGGAGGACGTTCCAAGGCGCTGGACAGACAATTACGGAACCGAGCTGAGGACAATATAGCTTTGATATCTTTTATAGAGATTAATTTATTCTGAAATATATGCAGCGCAATAAAGTTAACATTTAAATCAGTTCATCAATAAGCTGTAGCCTATTAGCTTTTTCAAAAATGTTTACATTCCTAAACATAGCGTAGTCACAAACTAGTGTACAACCAACAATTGCTTATGAACGTCAGCGAGTCATACTCTATCAATCAACACAGACACCACTCTCTGGAACTGCATCCCATTGACTGCACCTTCAATCATCTTCCCATCCCCTATCCCTTTTGAATCCAACCCCCAGCTTGGATGCAAATGGGATGCACCTTCACTAGAAGTTTGCCAATTTGCACACAGTAATGTCTCACAAACAGCCATGAAACGAACAACCAATTTTATCTAGACAGGTTGTTGGGTCGGAATATTGTGGAAAAACTCCCTTCTCTTTCTGAATAGTGCCAAGGGACATAATATATAATAATAAGCCTTGCAAGGTATCACTTTGGATCACCCCAGGTGACACCTTCCCTCTCACTGAGGCCACACCACCATGCCTCACATCCCAACTGTCGTGGCGATGGTGTGGCCCTCATCTCCAGGGCATCACTTGCCTTATCCCCCTACTCCGCTGGCTCATTCCCCTCTTTTGAACACTTTACCCTCTGCCTTCCCTCCCATCTCTCACTAAAAGTTCTCCTAATTTAGCATGCCACCAAATCCTCCTCACCCAACTCTATCTCTCTGCCTCCACCCTCAACTCCAGGACTACTGGCGTCCTGACCAACTGCCTGTCCGACATCAAGTCCTGGACAAGGGACAACTTTCTCTCAACTCAACGTCAGCAAGACCGAGGCCCTCCCGATTTGCTCTCGCCAGCGCCTCACACCTCAGGCGCTGGCAGCATCAACCCCCAAGGCTTCACACTCAAACTCAATAAGCCAATCAGGAACCTGAGTGTCTTGTTTGACCCTGAACTGTCCTTCCTCCTCCACATCCGTGCCATGACCAGCCCTGCCTACCATCACCTCCGCAACAATGCTAGACTCTGCCACTGCCTCACCCCTCAAGCTGCCGAAACCCTCACTCACGCATTCGTCACATCAAGGCTCGATTATGGAAACTCCCTCCTCATCAGCCTTCCAAACTCTTCCCTTCACAAGCTGCAGATCATCCAAAACTCTGCAGCTCTGTACTCTCGCACACCAGGCTCCGTGACCCCATCACTCCCACCTTCGCCCGACTCCACTGACTCCCTATCCCCCTGAGGATCGAATTCAACATCCTCGTCCTCACGTTCAAAGCCATCCATGGCCTTGCCCCCTCCTACCTCTCTGACCTTCTAACTCCCTACCAACCTGCCCGCTCCCTCCATTCAGCGGGCTCTAGCCTGTTCCATGTCTCCCGCCCGACCCATCCTACCATTGGTGGCCAGACTTTTAGCCTCTCTGCCCCCACACTCTGGAACTCCATCCCACAGTCCCTTCGCTTCCTCCCTTGCCTCCTTCATGCCTGTCTCAAGACCCTCCTCTTCAATCGTGCTTTCAGCTGCCCTCCCACCTCTCTGCCTTCTCTCACCCCTCCCCCATGCTCGGGTCCTGACCCCCGACTGTCCAGCACCTTGGGACCTTCTCCCGACGTGAAATTTTGTTGTTGTTGCTGCATTTGATATAGCACCTTATCACCTCTTCTAGGCATCTCAAAGAACTTCACAGAATATACTGTAAAGTGAATTAACTATATTTTGTGGGCAAAACACAGCAGCCATTTGTGTATAGCAATGTCCCACAACCAGTCGTGGATAGAGCGACAAAGTAATAATAATTTATTTATTGAAGGGATTATTATCCCCAGAAAATCGACTAACAACCGGGTTCCTACATACTACGAAGGAAAACAGAAGTGTGGAGTAAGGAAACTTACCCAACGTTTCGCTCTGCCAGGAATCGAATCCAGGTACTCTCACTTGCACTAAATGGTTAGAATACTCTAACTACAGGATTCTAACATCCATCTGAACAGGCGGATAGGACTGTGGTTAACATCTCAAATGAATGACAGATTGCATCTTGAGGCATTTAACTAGAGGTTCAAATAGGTATTCTAAACTTACACAAATCACTGGTCAGGCCAGATTTTGAATAATTTAATCATCCCACTTTTGAAAGAGGCAATGAAGTGGAAACGAAAGGACAGGAGAGTTCTCTGTTGTGAGAAGAGGCTGACAGAGTTGAATTGGCTTCGACTTGAAAGAAGATTGAGAGAACATTATTCAGACCTTTAAAGTTTGAGAAAGAAATATATGATGTTGAAGTAAGCAACCTTTTTGATTAACACCAATGAAAAGAACTAAACAAGCATACAAATTCTTAATCGTGGACTATGATTGGATCATTTGTCTCCCCTCACAGAGAACAGTGGATAAATGAACAGGCACCAAACAGAAGCAGATGAAGCTGTGCCAGACAGATCCTTCAAAAAAGAATCAGTATAATGTTTGCAAGAATTTTAGGGATAAGTGAAAGCGCTTAGAACAATTTTAAATTGCTAAGGGTCCAATATGGTACAGTGGTCCTTATCTAATCCCAGGTAACTGAATATCTGTTTATCTGCAACAGAGCTAAAACACTAAGTAAAGTGGCTCTGAAATCTGAGATAAATTCTTTCAGTGTGTACATCATAACCAACTGAGCGCATTTGTCCATGTGCACGTTTAAACCAACAACATGAGGTAGATATGAAAGTTACCAGGAGAGTGTGTGCAAGTGCACGAGTGAGCGAAAGAGAGAGTGAGATACACACAAGCTTGATCATAAATACAATGTGTGCACAAAAGAGATTTTTCTCCAGACAGATTGAGTCAAATGTAAAAATACCCCGAGCACATATTCACCTTGAACATGCTCTTTGAAATATTCTCTTATCACAATGGAACCCAAAGGTTCTCTGACAACACATCCCTGAAATGGAGTTAAACTTTGAAATCTCTTGAAGAAAAACAAGAAGAAAACAAAAGATCTTGAGATTTGTATATATCCACTACCCACAATGTTAACAAGCAAAGAACAAGGCAGGCAGGCAAGATATGTACAAACAATTGCTTGAAAAAATGCTTGTAAAAAAGGAAATTGAAGAATGAGCTACAAGTTGCAAAAGTATACATTTGATAAGATTTTGTTTCTTCACATACTTTCCAAAAGGGATATCCATTTGAAATATTGTAATTAGAAATAGTGCACACGAGTGGACAAACTTTACACTCTTAAGTTGTTAATGGTCACATCAATCGTACAGGGATTATATCCTAACTTGATGATATCTGTCCATCTCTCAACAAGATAGATCTGCACCAGCACAGAAACGAGGACATTTTCTGCCTCAGAGACGTCTTCAATGTTCGCAGTGATTTACTTCCACGTTAGAGATATTGCTTCAAGATGGTCTTCTTGCTATGAATCCCCATGGGGAAGCAGAAAACGCACTTGAATGCGAGCCAATTCAATTGAGAATAGCTCAAGGCAGCCTGTAAGGCACCACAATATTACCACTTAAGCAAAGGTTAGAGCTGGGTAAGAAAATTATACATTGCATTATCTGCTATAACACTGCATTCTCACTGAATTCATAAGTTAATCATACTGGCATGGAGGCTTTGTTCCAGCTCCAACTGCTGTGCAGCAAGACTATGCAGGTTAGGACCTGCAGTTCCACACATGGCAAAATCTCAGTAGAAACATTTCTTTGGACCTCCCACAAGGAAGCAGGACAGGTCAGTCACAAGTTCAGAGATATGAAGGACAATTTTCGGACAGATACCAAGTACCTCTTCATACAATCCATAGCTGGAACAGCCGTTCAGGCCAGAACATTGGTCTCATTTAAGTTGCAGCACTATGCTGTGATGAGAAGACAGTTTGGTAAGTAATTAAGAAGCATGAGATCAAATCAGCTGAATGAGTTTATGCTCCCTTGCAACAGAATCGTCACCCAGTGGAGCTTAGTATTGAAGTTCCCAAATTCTTCTAGAACTTTTTTTAATCTCCATTTGCTATTTCGAATGATAATGGGTCAAAGGAGAACTTGATAAGCACTCAAGCAGTAAAAACATTAGGTGATATGGGGAGAGAGCGAGTGTTGGAAAATGGGATTAATTTAAAAAAAATAGAAACATATCTACCATAGAAAGGTACCTGTTTTTCTAAGGTACGTCTATGGTAAATGCATACAAGGCAAAACTATCCATACAGAGTCTGATTAGTTTATCAGATAATCAAAGCAGCAATGAGTACACTATAATTTCCCAGAGGGGAGACAAATCAGCCGATGATTCCGTTTACGTGGGCGCCAGGATTATGGTTGGCTGTAAAGGCTTCGACTTTCAAATAACCATCTGACAACTTTTAACCAGGATTACATATGAAGAAGTCTTAAGTTACTGTTTCAATAAGAAAATTAGTGAGAAAGCACACATTCCATTCCATGCGAGAGTGAGTGGAAGTATGAAGCATACACCACAAGGGGATTAATATCATGAGAAATCATGACCCCTTTAAAAATATATACCAAATGATTCATTTGTGTCATTGAAATCTAACGATTGCAATAGCTCGCAAAAGCGACCACTTCACATAAAGCTATTAGTGATGACATACAACTCCTCTCCAATTAACAGATTGCTTAATACACTTCCACAATGAATGTATTAACTCCTTCTCCCTCTCCTGACAGCAATGCAAGCAGAGCAGGGTAACTTGATCCAGTCATTCACTGCTGCACAAAGCTGGTACTTGCCACAATGAATCTATTGTGTATGTTGCCTGTTTTCAGTTCAGATTGAGACACAACTCATGCACCCAATCTAAACTGAGGTAAGCATCATTACAGGAACATCTATAAAATCCTTCTAAAATAAGTTCATTCAGAATTTTCCATGCATCGTGAAAATCTAGCTTTAAAGAGGTAAAAGATACAACACTGGTAAGGCAAGAAGAAGCCACTTGTTTTGGTGAGATTCTCAGTTCCAAAGTTTTTTGTTTTCAGTGCAGAAAAATCCTTTGGTTAATAGATGGTCACACACCACCATTTTTTTACAATGCAATTATGAATATGCACAATTCATTTTTGCACTTCATTCAAATTCAATGAATTCCAAGAATGTTTTGTATGAAACTATTGGTATTGCATTCAACTTCATTGATCTGAAATCTGACCAACAGAAGATGTCACTCATTCTGCACAGTATCTCTATTTTAAAAGATTTCAAAAAGATTGCTCGCTTTCTGTTCATATTTTGCACAAATTTATTGTGCGTCCCTGAGCAGAGCAATATGAGCTTTAATTTGTTCCACAGATCCCAGATCAATTGATTTTTTTTCTCCCTACTGCCAAAATATGCCAAATAAAGCAGTATTTCAGTGGTTTGTAAGCATCAGCAAGGGAATTTAAGCAGGTCGATGAGGGAATTTTGACTATATTTTCTGTAGATATTACTGTGGGATTTAAATACCGCATGTTGCTATCTCACAGACATCATACACACAAATACAATTCAACTACAATCACCTAGATAAAAGTAGATGTGGTTGTTAATTAAATTAATGATCGGAATGATTTTTTCCCATCGTGTTATAAATCTAGATGGTGTCATATAAAGGTATCTGATATCTCGTGTATTTCAAACCTTCCAGCGTTGCATTGCTCAAAGATACAATCCACTATCAAAAGTAATGGTTTACAACTCGTAAAACAAAAGTAAGTTTACGTACACAGGTCACAGATCCTTTTTGTTTGCAATATAAAATTACATTTGTATAGCATCTTTCATGTCTAGGGAATGTACCATGGAGTTTAATAACAATGGCCTAATTTTCCTGTCAAATGTATTTTAAAGTGCATTCGATATTTCTAAATGTAATTGATGCATAATAACAGTATGAGTGTCCATAAAACCCCAACCCATCTTATGAGGGAGCTTGATGACCAGTCAGCACTTCTGCTTTCACTACACACTGTGTAGCCAGCCGCAGTGTACAGAAAGCGACTCCGGTGACAATCTGATGACCAGGATGTCCTGAATGTGCATTAACACGCAAGAAAGCAGCCAGCTTTGTGAAGCAAGACATGATTTGAAGCAAGCTGGCTGGCTTTCTATGCACATTTTGGATTAATAATACTTTAATTTGATATTGCACCTTATCACATCGTTGAGATGTCTCAAAGCACTTCACAGAATACATTTTAAAATGGGTTAACTATTTTGTGCGCAAATACAGCAACCAATTGCGCACAGCAGTGTCCCCCAAACGGTCTGTTTTTTAACCAGGGTTACAAAAAAAACAAATTGTTTTGTTTGGAGGGATTATCACCCCCGGAAAGCGATCCATCAATTGGCTAACAACCGAGATCTTACTTACTACCAGGTAAATAGAGGCATGAGGAGTAAGGAAGGTTCCTAAGGTTTTGCCCCATCCAGGAATCAAACCTGGGTCCACTCACTTGTGAGGTGAGAGTAGTAACCACTACTCTACAGAATTCCACACCCCAAAAGTGCAAAGCTGCATTATTGTAGGGGTACTACTGGAGCAAATAGCAAAAAGCATCAGTTACTCAAAATATTTCTTAGGTTTACCAGAACAGTACTTAACACTCCCTTTGTAAGCATCAGTAGAGCAAATTAATTTCCAGTAAGCCATCATCCAAAAGCAAAAGCTTTGATGGAATGCCAAACTCTGTAACTCATTCCTTAGACGAAAACACAACCTGCAACAGCTGGAAATCTGAAGGGGAAACAAAAAACACTGGATACTTACAGCAGAAATCAGCAAATTAAGTAAGTTAATACAATTTAATTTACAATTAAAGTACCTTTTACATCACGAGAACAACTTTGAAAATTCTTCACAGAATATACTGTAAATTTGAAAATTCTTCACAGAATATACTGTAAAGTGAATTATCAGTGGGCGAAACACGGCAGCCAATTGCGCACAGCAATGTCCACAAACGTTGTGGATTGAGTGACCAAATTATTATTTTTTAAGGATTATTATCCTTTGTAAATTAGGATTATTCTGTTATTCTGGACAGCCATAATTTGCATTTGACATCACACCCTATCAAGGAGACGAGACATCTCAAAACACTTCAATGGGATTTTACTGTGAAGCATTGAGACTGTGTATTTGTAGACAAAATCAGCAGCCAATTTTGCGCTCATTGGTGTCCCACAAACAACCATGAGTGGAGTGACCAATATATTTGGAAGATGCTGGCCAGAACTCTGGGAGAAACTCACTTCAGTGAATGAATGTAAGCCCTGTAGAACTGAGTTGACAAAATATTTCTTCACTCAGACGGTAGTGAATTTATACCCCAGAAGGTTGTGGATGCTCAGTCATTGAACATATTCAAGACTGAGATCGATAGATTTTTAAAAACTAAAGGGATTAAGGGATATAGGGATAGGGCCGGTAAATGGAATTAGGTTAGGAGATCAGCCATGATCTTATTAAATGGCGGGGCAGGCTCGAGGGGCCGAATGACCTACTTCTGCTCCCATTTCTTATGTTCTTATATTATGACGACTGTGGTTGGAAATGTAACAGTTATTGTGATACCCTACATATTTCATCAAATGAACTAGAAACATCACTACAGATGAGCAAGATCCTCATCTTGAGTAGCCTGTGATCCCTGGGTGACAATTTTGCAGAGAGAAAATCAGCTGATCTGTCACTCATTTACCTTTCTGAGACTTGTTAAATCATAATGAATCAGTCCACCTCTCAAAATCAACACTGGAGCCCAAGAATATGAACATTTGGGTATAACTAATGCAAAAATAATTGATCCTGCATAGATTGAATCTGTGCAGCTCATCCAATTTAGCAATTTGGAAAGTGGGGACAAACTCTGTAGAATTACAGAATTAAGGACAGCAAGATGACTTTGGGGAAGGGTTTTATGTTGGGGCAGAGATCTTTAAGCCTTCGTGCAAAAACAAAATCAATAAGTAGAGCATGTGACAAATTGATGTCAGTTTTTTTTTAACAGACATTCATGCCTATTCGAACGTTTGTACTGACTTTGGATATGACAAAGTTTGTAGCCTAGTGATGAAGGACATATTCATTGATAATAGAAGTTGAATTTAATTAAAAGCATCAAAATGAGACCACTGAATTTCCATGGAAGTCTTTGTAAAAGGCAGTCAATGCTAAAATACAATAGAGGTCATAATGGAAAGATTTTAATCCAGGAGTCAAGACCCTGAAGGTAAAAAGGGACATTATTTTGAAGGCAGTTTACCAGAACAATTAGGTATTTGGATGAGATTCAGCTTCTGGGGCTTTATTATACATTGTGAAAAGCTTCAGTGAGAAGGTCAAAGAGAAGTGATTGCAGTGATGCCCAGTCATGTTAGTCTTGAATGTTATTGGTATCTTCTTAAGAGGTTACGGGCCCTCAGCAGTTTCTGGAATTTAGCACAAGACTGGGAAGATTGCTCATCAATGGGGCTGCACATATTGTCTTAAAACACAGAGGCATCAAAGTGACTTTCGCCTACAAAATTCACTAGCCTTTACAGGAAAACCTGTGAAGCACTCAGTCATTCCCCCTGATATGAAAGGTGACATATCAAATGCAAGAATTATAATTATTTTCTCGAAAGCTTTGTCACAAAAAGTGTTGCTCACAGCTTCAACTGAAAGGAAAGCATTTTGAGAATTTTTCAAAGGAGATTGCATCCAATTTGGTCTTTTCAATAGTGGCATTCATAAAGACAAGTCCATTAACCTATCTGATTGGATACGTAGTTCTTAAATTCAGTCAAGGAATATTCAATACAAAGATCTTAGTATCCACTGAATTACAGGCAACTGAAAGTTTCATTATAGTCCCAGGCCATCCTCCAGATTAAGGTTCAACTCCAACGTGAGAACTTCAGTCTATAAGGCATTGTCTAAATATAAATGTGTGACTTTCCTCAAAATTTAAATTGTGATCCCACATATGCTATCAGTATTCACTAGATGCTTGAATTAATAGTAGCTTCCGAGATCCAACAAAAAGTGGTTCAACAAGCAGCTGATTCTAACACGGGTGTAAAAATATTAGTGGGTCATGACAGAAGTAACAGTGAACGCTCCACGAGGCAGTGCATCACAAATATACGCTGGCACCCATTGGGCTGAGAATGGTGTAGCAAAAAGATGTGGGTAAATAATTTGATATTGCACTTGATCACATTGTGACTAGAGAGACTAGGTAGCATTAGTGTTCAGAGGGATTTGGGTGTCCTTGTACACCAGTAACAAAAAGTTAGTATGCAGGTACAGCAAGCAACTAGGTAGGCTAACGGCATGTTGGTGTTTATTGCAAAAAGGTTAGAATACAAGAGCAGAGAAGTCTTGCTGCAACTGTATAGGGCCTTGGTGAGACTGCACCTAGAATATTGTGTGCAGTTTTGGTCTCCTTATTCAAGAAAGGACATACTTGCCTTAGAGGGGATGCAGAGTAGATTCACTAGGTTAGTTCCTGGGATGAGAGGGTTGACCTATGAGGATAGGTTGAGTAAACTAGGCTTATATTCTCTAGAATATTGAAGAATTAGGTGTGATCTTATAGAAACATACAAGATTCTTATGGTGCTTGACAGAGTAGACAGTGTGAGACTGTTTCCTCTGGTAGGAGTGATCTAGGGGTCACAGTCTTAAGATTAAGGGACAGCCTTTTCGAACAGAGTTGAGGAAACACTTCTTCACTCAGAGGGTAGTGAATTTAGGGAATTCTTTACCCCAGAAGGCTGTGGATGCTCAGTCCTTGAACATATTGAAGACTGAGATTGATAGGTTTTTAAAAGGATAGAGGAATATGGGGATAAGACGGGCAGATGGAGTTAGGTTAGAAGATCAGCCATGATTTTATTGAATGGTGGGGCAGGCTTGAGGGGCCAAATGGCCTACTCCTGCTCCTAATTCCTATGTTCCTATTGTCAAGATGTTTCAATGCGCTTCACAGTGTAGCATGTAATAACTGTGCATTTTGCTGGGGAAATTAGGTGCAACACAAAATGGATGCCCAAGAAGAGAAACTCTGCTGTAAGATTGGGTCATTTCTTGAAGGACAGAAAACTGCCTAGTTCAAAGGCAAACTAGGGGGGGAAAAAATCCTGATTTTCACATTAGATGATCCTGGGAGAGGAACGTTCTCCATCAGAAGGTTATGGTTCAAGCCACATGTCAAGACTTGGACTCACATCCAAAGCAGTACTTGGGGGTGGGAGGGGGGTGCTTTGCAATGTCAGAAGTGTCGTCCTTCAGATGAGATGTTAAGACCGAGGTCCCGCCTGTCTGTTCAAGTGGACGTTGAAGATCCCATGACACTAGAGAAGAGTTTCTCTCCTGGTTAACAATACCCCTAAAATAAAAATGAACTGGTCATGCCTGGAAGCCGATTCAGTAACAACGTTTAAGAGAGGAGTGGATTATTATTTGGGGAGGACAAGTTTGCATGGCTATGGAGAGAGAGCAGGGAAATGGGATTGATTTGGATAGCTCTTTTCATTGAGCCGGCAAGACACAATGGGCTGAATGGCCTCTTTCCGTGCTGTATACTTCTATGATTTCATGGCTGTTTGTGAGGCATTGCTGTGAGCAAATGGCTGCCATGTTCACCTACTAATATATAGTAAATTCACTTCACCATAAATCCTGTGAAGCATTTTGGGATGTCTTCCTGACATTAAAGCTCCTATACCAAATGCATTGTTTATCATGCAACTCCATAAAAACAGCAGCTCTCCAGAAACAAAAAAAAGATTGTGGAACTTAGGTGGATAGTGTCTGACAGAGCTTGACTGGATATATTTCGCACAGATCAAGGAATGTTTTGCAGTACTGTGTGAGTTAAAGTGCAAGTGTATTCTGGGGAGGTGTAGGTACATTGGGCATAAGCAAAATTAACTGCTGAGGTTTGCGCTTGCATTTTTATGCTTTTTTTTAATTAACATCCAATCTAAATCAGCATAATGTTATGTTGGATAAGAGTCTGAGGTCAATCATTTTACAAGACCATCTCTTGACATTAGTCATATGCTTTGATGTGTTCCAGCAACCCAAATCAATATTTGGGGAAAAAAAATTAAACTAAATTTCTATTGTTTGAGGATGTGCATATGAAAAAAGAATTTGTAGCTCTGTGAAAACAGATCTCTTCAAAGCCAATGTGTAAGAGATCTCAACATGAGTTTTCTTCAGACCCTCCCCATCCTCCAACAACCCAATNAAACCAGGGCATACAGACTCCATCTACTTTCATGTTATTCTGCATAAACTGAAAGACAACTTACGCAGACTTGATGCATAATGTTGAAACATATATATATCATATACATCATACTTAAGTGCAATACAGATGGAGATTTTTTCTCAACTTTTCAAGGATCTTCAGCATCCAATGCAACCCAGCTACACGTCGTAAAGATGGACACTGAACAATCTACATAAGGACTCAACCATGGGTTGTTAATATAACCCACAAAATAAGGTAATTGAACCTGCCGGCAATGATCCTCTGCAAGAAATTTACATTGTAGAGGTCTCATTTTTGCCAAGTTGGCAATGAGTGGAACTTTATGTTAAAGTTAGGCTGAAGTTAGCGTCCATCTACATTTAAATTCCAGGATTGCAGCCTTAAATGCAGCATTTTACATTTGTGAAAGAGGAATATAATTTTTGCTGGTGCTCAGGCTATGCCTGAAATGTACAGTCCTGAATCATGTAGATAGCTGTACGCCTTCAATCAAAGTAGTCAAATTCATTTCTCAAAACGATAACACTTGGTTATTTTGGGGCCCCTAGACAGGACCAATCTCCATACTGAAAATCCTCGTGTGAAATAACTTATTACGAATGCTGTACATGCCTGAAGAATGAAACAGAATATCACGAAGGAATTGCTAGCAGACTGAGCACAGAACCGAATGCTGCAATAAAATTATAAAGGGAGTAAATCTCTTCCCAATTGTCTGCTGTATGCATACTGCGCTGGACAGAATTATTTCCCTATGATTGGAACCTTATAACGGAGTTGAGCCTTTGAAGAGGTATTTTGAACACTTAAAAGAATTGATGATTATACAGCGTGATTGAGCACAAAATAAAGGCAGACCTACAAGAGCAAAAACATAAATGTGCTGCTAAATCTACAAGATTGAATAATCCCTCCACCTATCCCACATTTAATTCCTGTGAACCTGTGACCTCTTGTCCTTCTGCCTTGGAATACCTTTTATTCAAATTAAGTTAATTTCATATGGCACTGTGGAGTCCTGTAGTTTAGTGGTTAGAGCACTCGCCTCACAAGCAAGAGGACCAAGGCTTAATTCCTGGCAGGGCGAAACATTTGGTAATTTTCTTTCCTCCACATGCCTCTGTTTACCTAGCAATAAGTAGGAATCTAGTTGTTAGTCGAATGGCGGATTGTTTTTCCGGGGATAATAATTCCTTCAATTTTTTTTGAAAAAAAATTTGGTGACTCAATCCACGATTATTTGGCTGCTGCATTTCACCCACAAAATATACAGTAAATTCACTTTACAGTATATTCTGTGAAGTGCTTTGAGACGTCTCGAAGACGAGATAAGGCACTATATCGAATGCAAGGATTAGTATTTTTATTATAGTTAGAGTTTTTCACTGCTATCCCTTCTCAAAGCCAACTGACAACTGGAATCATTCCCTACAGCATTAGAACTTGCATTTATAATATAATCCTTGCATTTTATATAGTGCCTTTCATGTCCAAAGACGTTTCACAGCATATACCTTAAAGTGGAGTGATTGTATTTGTGGGCGAATACAGCAGCCAATTGTGCTCAGCAATGGCCCACAGCCCTGAAAATACATGATTTTAAGGCATTGTTAGCCAGGACATCAGGAGAAACTCCCTTCTCTTTTCAAATAATGCCATGAGATATTTAATGTCCACCAGAACAGGCAGATGGGACCTTGTTTTAATATCTCATCCGGAGGATGCCACTACCAACAATGCAACACCCCTCAGCACTGCATTGGAGTTGTCAGTTTAGACTATGCAAGTTCAAGACCTAGGCTAACACACTTCCTCAACAACCCTCACCGTTTGGGCGCCTGATTAAAATTATAATAGAATACCACACATTAACAGCTGATCCACATGTCCACTATCTTCATTGAGAGAGTAAAGTCAGGGCTGGGATACCAATATATAAAAAAATGTAGTTGCACACATCCAATACTAGGATCATGATTTCCCTGAACACTGCAACTATGATTAGGCAGTGGAGTGCAAAGGTAAATGCGTATTCGACATTCTATTACAGGTACAGGTAACGATTAAATTTGATTTCCCATTGCTGGGTGCATCACCTTACAGCAGCTCAACTGAATGAGACCGCGCTTACACCCCCCGCTCCCCAAAGGGTGATTGCCACTATCTGACAAGCACAGATTTGATGTGATAGCAAGTATCAGGAACTCCTTGTGAGCTTCCTGGTGTGTAGCACAGATCAGCTAAGTAGGGAGAGGTAAGAAGGGTCCATTCAGTTGAGCTGCCCTAATGTGTGAGCATTGCCACCATCCTGCTCGAAGCTTGGACATACACCCATCCCCATTGAGGAATGGCTCCACCAGCTGGAGAGCTGCAAAGCTTTAGCAGCAGCCACTTATCTCTTTGCTCATCAATCAAGAAGGATACCAAGCAGTGAATATTTGAACACGTGTTCATAATCCACGACTAGTTCATGGCTTCTAGCAGCCTCATCAAAAGCTGACAGTGTGGTTCTAAGCATCAATGTATGAAGCACTTTGAGACAACGTAATTATCCAAAGGCACTATATAAATGTAAGATAATGTAAATCCTGACAGAGGTTTTTTTTGGTTAGCACAGTAGCTGATTTGTGTTTTGTCTGCTGACCAACTTCCTGCATTGTTTCTATATCCACAAAGGGTCTGGTCGTAACTAGGGCAGATAAATGGTTCTCTACTGTACTGCAAAATCAATTATTTCACATATTGCACATTTCACATATCTCTACTGTACTACAAAATCAATTATTTCATGTACCAGACTACGAAGCTCACTAAAAATATTACTTAAAATAATCTGTGCCACCTTAATTTACACATGCAAATTAAGGTCTTGGCAAACTGACCTCCTTCAAGTCAGTAACTAGGCTCCGAGTTCACTTTACCAATCATGCATTGCACACTGATTTATGAGGTGGTGTTCAGTTTCAGCATAATTTTTGTACTAAATCAATACAAAAAATACAGCATAGAATATGTATCATATGGCAAATGTCAAAGTTCCCCAATATTAACGGTCTGACAATTTGCCAATAAACTTTGATCTTTTAGAACCAGTAAGAAAATTTATCACATGTAAATTAGGCCAGTATCACTTTTTCTTCATTTGATCCAGTGAATGTTATTGGCTTTATTGTAAATAAGATTGTGGACATTGGAAGAAATAGATTTACTGTATTTACTGAAAAAATAGATACTCTTCTGGGTCTGCTTTCAGCACATATTCAGTCATGAAAAAGAATTCCCTTCCTGACATTCTCCAGGACTAAATTTAAAATGATTGCACCCATTCATCATTGTAAAATGTAAGTTGTGTAATCAGCACAAGGCTGGTGAAACACCTGTAATCATCCTTCAGACACAAATACTGTCAACCAATGAAACCTTTGGAGGTTGCATGTTATAATAATTATCCTTGCACCTTATCACATCTTCGAGACGTCTCAAATGTTAAGTGAACAACAAATAAAGTAGAGCAATAAAATGCAGTGATGGGTGCGTGCACATGCAAAAATGCACACTTACTCAAAGAGTCCACATCTGCTTCGCTACTTACCTGCTTTGGACGGAATAATGAAAGAGCAGGACAAGCTAGAAAACACTCTCATCACCAACAATGATAGAATGAAACCTTCCTCTTTCTGGTAGCTGGAAACATCCAAACTGAAATGTGTCTGTGGTCTCAACCCAGTCTGTGATGGGCATGACCCTATAGCACAAAACTAATGCAAGTTCTCCACAAATTCCTTGTAAACAGCTGCCAACTCACAGACCACAATGATGTCTGCTAGGGGAAGCTAAAATATTACATTGGTTCAATTCTAAAATGAGCTTTGTAGCCTGATGAAAGTTTAGATTTGGCACTAACATCCAACAAGTCGAAAATTATCCAAACAAAACTCAGTAAGTCATCAAATAGCTCCTCAAAAAGCTACAGTATAACCATATAAAAATATTTGCAGTGTGTAAAAAAAGTCCCTGAAAAATTGTCTATTTTAAAAGCAACCTACAGCTTTCAAGACTTTGAATTTCAAGGTTTGCACTCATGTAACATTACTCTGATCATTGCTTCTGGTTGTCCACTCAATGTGTGGCATGAATGGTACAAAAAGAATGGAGGTTACCAGGTTTGGGTAAGCCATACAATTCCTGAACTCCATTCAGGCAACACTTGAATATATTGTACTTGCACCTGTCCTTGTATGATTCTTTTCAAAGGGAATGCATTTGATATAGTTTTGCAGTCAGTAAACATATTTGGCTTGAGCCCTTTTTTAAAAAAAGGGAAACTATGGGATAATGTGGCGTTTGATCTTTGACAAGTCACTATGTGGCTGAAAGTTAAATTTATTCTGGCAGTTTTTTTTGCCCCAGTTAGTAAGTCTATTTATCCTATTTTTGTCTCATTTTCAAGGTCACTGCAGAAAATGTAAAGCTCTCGCTTGAGTTTGAAAAAGGAGCATAATGCAGATATTAAAAATGTTAAGATTGAAAATCACATTAAAATTCACAAACCACTTCAATGGCACTGACATGTATTTGGACATGGTAACTAAAAATGCAAGTACGTTACACTACATGGGAAGTTCATCTATTTTTTCAAAATGAACATATCAATAGTTAAACAAAGATGTAAATTTAATGTTCACTCATGGAGTTTAACCAGAGATTGCACTCATTCGCATTCTCTCTCCTTCTCCCCTCAGCCCTGCCATCTACACTGATCAGCAAAATTACTTTTATAGAAATTAAATGCCAGCAGGATTAGAAAAGTTACCACCTCAAGTGATGTCCTACAACTCATAATTTCAAGCAATTAAATACATTGGACATTATTGTAAATCTACATAATGTGCAACAAAGTATTATGCTTGGAATTTGCACTTAGCAGAAATCTTCATCTATTTTAATTCAGTGGATTCTTCTTGGCGTTTTATTACTGAAATGTCATATTCCTTCCTCGTCAACCTCCCATCTCCTCNAAAAAAACATTGCACGCAATTTATCTAATTTGAATACATAGCATTTCTCTGAAATAGTCCATTTAAATTGGAATACAATATCTGAGTGTTTTACTCTGAAGTTGCCAATATTAATTCATGCTTCAACAAGAATTACTTCACATCAAAATCAAGGTATTTGCCACGTTAGCCTACAAACTACAATCACTGCAGTTCACAAGAAAAATAAAAAGAGGTTCACGATACATCAGTGACATGAAAGGCACAATATCAAATGCAAAACACAATTTGATTGCTTTATACAAAGGGTCAACTAACTGGCCACACACTGCTCCTGCCTACATCCAAAACAAAAAAAACAAGTGATGAATATTGGGAAAGTGAAATACATCAGCTGACAACAAAACTATTTGAAGATCATGAGGAAGCATCGCTCAATTATTTTTCTGAATGAGTTTTTATCCAACCCTACATTTTTTCACCTTCAACAAAAAGTAAGGTTTTCTGGTCCACCCTCCTTATTCTTTCCAATGGCCAGTTTACTTGAATGTAACCATCATTGACTATCTTCAAATCCAACATGATCTCTGAAATTTCAAGTAAAGAAACAACAAAGCCACTCACTCTGCAATACAAATCTGCACAGCTCCCTTAGGAAGAATCTGCCTGTTCATTTTATCAAGTGGATAAAGTATTGGAAGAAGTTTGTTTTTAAAGTCTCACTTGTCCAGCCATTTCATGATTTTGAAATTGTGCTCTGAATAAGTAGAAATATACCAGTTTGCATTTTATCTACTTTGTCATTTGAAAAAACATTGAACCCATCTCTTCTCAACCTTCACAATGTTGAAAAGAGAGTAATCTTCATTCCCTTTGCCTTTCTTTGTGGTTATCTGTATGCTTTGTTGCTTACTATAGAAAAAAATCAAGCTTTTTTTTAAAATAAGGGAGGGAGGTACGAAGGTCAAGGTCCTCTTAATAACAACACCAAACTTTTCCACAATGTGCTGCCAATTCCAATTCAAAAGAAGCTGCCTGCATTATTCTGACTCACAAAGAATTTAGAAATATTCCCAAATGTTTACAGTGGATTCTCACAATACAGCTTCAGTTGTTTAGCTTCTAAAACTATAACATGACAGCATCGGGTTTATCCAGTAAATGCTATTTACAAAGCATTGTCCATCACTTTTCATTCTTACTTGTGCAGCAATGGAAATTGATCAGAATTCTGAAACAACTTGGTAGTGAAAGGAGTGGAATGATTTGCTCTCAACTGGTAGTTCAAATGGCAATATTAAGCCCATCTATCATCATCCTTGCATTTGATATAACGCCTTATCACATCTTTGAGACGTCTCGAAGCGCTTCACAGAATATACTGTAAAGTGAATTCACTGTATATTTTGTGGGCAAAACGTGGAAGCCAATTGGGCACAGCTGTGTCCCACAAACAGTCATGGATTGAGTGACCAAATTATTATTGTTTTTCTTATCTTGAAGGATTATCATCAGGTGGGTGGAGTAAGGAAACTTGCCCAAGGTTTTGCCCTGCTGGGAATCGAACCCAGGTCTCTCGCTTGTGAGGCAAGTGCTAAAACCACTGAGCTACAGGACTCCAGTATAACTCAGTGGTTAGAGCAACCTCCAGATAAATTGGTCATTCACTTCAGGGTCAGGTGTGGGGCCGAGCTGGTGAAATGATTGTCATGTTTAGTGGGTTTGACAGTAATTACTGCCAACACTTTGCCATGAGGTGTTAGGAATAAAAGTTCCTCTCTGTAATGTAATGCAATGACTAGCTGGAGCATTGACACTTTCTGTCAGGAGCCCCTCCACATAAATAAGCCAGTTTAACTGTTTATTTTCCTCACTCTCAATTATACTTTGTGTTGATCATTCAGTCTCTATTAAGTACAACAAGCCACAACACTGGCCACCTCTCCCCAGTTAGTCATGATTGTCAGATGTTCAAACACACCTAATGTAAAAGGTTTTGCTACAACCCTCGAAACTAAATCAGACTCTTTCTTACCAATTGTGACTTACATTTCTCAAACCCAAATGTCATGATGTTAAACATATTAAGAATGTGGCATGTAAAATGCACTCCAGTAACAACTTCTGCCATAGACAAAGTGCTCAGTATGTTATTTTCAGTATGCCTTTGTTCTAGATTGTTGATTTCCTCTGAGGAAATCAATGTACGTTCCAGAATAATTAGTTCAACCCAGAAATGTTGTCTGAGTTTCACAAGCAATTTGCATACAGAGGATTTCTTGGGAGAAAACTCAGTTTGTCATGGGTGCTTTAGCCATCAGGCATTATTGGGTGTTCGTGTCATGAGTGCTTTTCAAGCACCATATGTATCTAAACAAGTTCCTATTTGTTAAATGAACTATTCTGCAAATAGGATCTAAAAGGCAGAGTTGCAGGCTCCCCAAAAGGCTTAAGATTTTCAGATAAAATAGGAGCACCGATTCAGCATAAAACCTCCACACATTTAACAACAACAAGATTCCATTTATAAAGCGCCTTTCACGTCAGGAGGACGTCATTTAAAAATTTAAAAACATTTAAAAATTCTAACGGGGCTTAAACAGGAGGGTGGGTTCCAGGTAGCAATTGGCAGTTATAGTTTTCGCTCCTCAGGAAGGGTGATGATGATTTGCTGGTCCGAGCTGTCACTCACCTAGATGTCAGGCTCCCAGGGTGCTCCAGAGCCATTTACAGGGGCTCTTGGGAAATGTCCTGGTTTCCCATTTAGCCAATGCACCTTCTGACAAACCTTGGCTGCAGAGGGCCAAGATAAGATCAGTTAATTCAGAGAAGGCTGGGGACTGAACCAAGATCCTTTCCAGCCTGCAATGCTCAGCTAGTTATTGAATAAACTCATTAAGGCATCACTACAAATTCATTTAAAATGTATTGCAGAGCTGACCTTCCATGCTCCTGCAAGATTTTGCGATTAATCTATGAAATTTACTGTAACCAAACCTAAAATACCTTCACACGTCTTTTGCATATCGTTCCCCAATGAAATGGTCAATTAATCTATTCAGCAAAGATAAGATGACAAGGTCATTTAAACTACAGCTCTTCAATGATCACAAGCTGTCTATAGAGATACTCCAACTTAGCAACAGTTCCATAGATAAGAGCTTTAACATTCAATTTCCTTTCGATAAAACATTGCAAAGAAACTTGAGCTTATGTAGGCTTTCTTTCGCGTTACATTATGACACTTCATAACTTCAGACAAAATGTTTGGCATTTCCCTTCATGTTTGACCGACCTTACCATGTGCACCCTTCAAACATCCATTTGATATGCTCTTCCTCAATAAGAATTTCCATTTTATAACCCAATTCTGACAAATCAGATGAAAAACTTTGCCAATTGATTTCCATTACAAAAATAGATTCTGGAAATGAATGCCAGTAAATAAATAAAATTTAAACATTCATGTCTGTGACTACGCAATTATCTGCCAGTAAAAGACGAACATTGAACATATGGTACACAATTCCTGGTCATTTCAATTCTCAACAACCATGCAATCCACAGTACTGTAGTTTATGAGGAGAGTTGCATA
The DNA here is from genome assembly GCF_018977255.1 of Callorhinchus milii. NCBI lineage: Eukaryota > Metazoa > Chordata > Chondrichthyes > Chimaeriformes > Callorhinchidae > Callorhinchus > Callorhinchus milii. Next base: position 30,872,674 of record NW_024704744.1, on the reverse strand, counting down.
AATTGCTCTTTTCTAACCTTGCGGCAGGCTGTGTTGCAGATGCGGCATTTTGTCAGCACTGACATGTTTCCAGTCAAAGTCATCCTCCCAATCCTGTCGATATTCACATGCCTCCAGGCCATCATCAAACGTACAGCCTCCTGTGGGGGTAAAATAATTGATAAATAATTTTAAGATAATGAAATCAGCAAAAGAGGACGAAAAATTAAATCTTCACAAGTAGACGTGGTATATTTGAAACCTTAAAATCACAGTTTTGATCTAAACAGACTGAAAGCTCTGTATATACAATTACTCTATTTTGTCAAACTCGGTTTCTTCAGTGAATCTTATTCATTGCAGTGTAACACTGAAATCGATATGCACTTATCCAAAGGTTACTAATCCAACGAGGATCTCTTCTGAACTGTTCAGAGAAAAGGCATCTCACTGCATGGATGTCAAAACTTTTACCAAATAGCACTGAACTTTCACTGTGTTACTTTGATTCAGGTGTTAGAATATTTTCTTCATTAGTATTCAGTATTTTCTTCTCATCAGCCAAACGATTACTAAATTGTTAAATTATTACTTTCGTTAACAAATGGAAATTTCAGTATACGAGGAAATCTTGCAATTCAGCAGACTCGAAACACTAAACTTCAACTCAGCACCTCAGCTGCCCAGGGTATTTACAATTGTACTGTCACTTATGGTATCTGATGGAAGTTGAAGCTATGTATATAAATAAGTGATCCCAGTTCACCACTTGTATTTGTCAAATGAATCTTATTTTGTTTCTTTAATGGAAACAATGCAAACTACAGTTTGGAGATTTCTACAGCCTAGACGGTGGCTTTCATTTTAGAACTCATATCATGATAACTAACCATAATCAATCCATGAATATGGTCAAACTTGATCACAACACATACCATGTCTTCAACACATCATATATTGATCTGCTGGACATTAGTGAGGCCTGAAAGGTTTTTCTAGTGAGAAAGCCTAGTTCATCTTTGTATTATTGTATCTAATGCTTTTAAAATAACTTGCTCAAAACAATTTCACATTTTGGAAAAATAGTTAGAAATGGGGTCCAAATGACCTTGATGCTTTCTCACAACTCTGACATTGAAGTAGGTCAGCACAAACTGCAGATATTTCATTGCCCTGTTGTCTTGAATGCAGTAAAACACAAACTGGTTTACAGACATCGATTTTGTATTGAATTATAATGGAGTAAAATAGTTAATTACTACAGTGCATTCTCAGCTTTAAGATTTCTAATCAATCTTAATCAATCAAGGAAGTTGTAACCAATTGGCACTGCAATTCCCAACGTAACTTATGTTTTTGTTTGGGTGAGGGAAGCGGGGGAACTGGGTGCTGCTGTAACTTATGTGGACAAATCTTTTATTATCGTGTACATTGTCCAAAACCCACAATTTACTGGCCATCATGTACCTTGTGAATGTGCAACCATAATAATCTATATAAAACAGAAAATCTGGTGATTTTCTGGAAATATACTTTATAGTACAATAGTATCTGACAAAAAAGACAAATTTATAGTATTACTATACCTTACACCACTGAAAGGATTCGCAAACACAAAAAAACTGGGATAAATAGCATGATACAAGTACAATTTGGACATTGCATGTCACAAAGAAGTTTGAAAGCAATTTTGCTGTTAGGTTGAAATAGTGTGATCATTTAGATTGGGGCTATAATAACCTGCAGGCAGTTGACAGCACATCACAACAAATTGTACAGCTCTGGGGAAAATCATTTTACCCAGCTAGTCACTGCATTGAGATGCTTATTTGAATTCCGTTCTGCAAGTTTCACGCAGAAGAATGTATTTGTCTGATGCTCAGGTATTCACAAGGCAATTAGACCCAAAGAAAAACATTGTGAAGCAATTTCACAACGCCCTGCGTAGCACATTTCAAAAGACAGATTTTTTTTAATATGGTAAAAGAGTAGTGAAATGAAATGAGTAGGTGCAATGATTACATTTGTCAGGAGAACGTCCTACGGCGCTGGACAGTCAAGGATTTGAACCCGAGATACTGGGAGGGGGGGGGGCGGGGGTGTTGGGGGAGAAACAGAGTGAAATTCAAAGTCTTGGACGTCTACATTATGTGCTGATTTTAGTGTTAAACATGGAGGATCCATATTTCACCAAAAAAAACTATAAAGATCAGCATGAGCAGATGAGAACTGATCCTAGTAGGATGAACAACATCCACTTTCTGTTACATGTCAACAGCCTGAAACTAAAATCTGGAAAATTTAACAATTTGAAATCTGACAATTTACAACTTGTATAATGAGAACTAGTGTTTGTGAAGCTAAAAAGATGTACTCATTACAGACTTGTATAAACATTAATAACTTCTGTGTCACATCACGGTAGTTTTATTTGCAATTATAGGGCAGTCAGTCACTGTAACAGCACTAGCGACATGTCGTTATTTGGACAAGCTGAGCCACTTTCCAGCAAATTATTTCAAAGTCGTTCCCTTTACAGCCATTGCTACCATCCATTACATTGGAGCAGTTACACAAAACACATCTACTGTAATCTGTGCACCACATGAACATCATGGAGTTCAGCCAAGAGCATGAAGGAACATCTTGTGGCATGCAAAGTATAAATGTGGTATGTAAAGTATAAGAAACCAGTGATGGCTACAACGCCTCCTGGGATTTCCCGAACTGTTAAACTTTAGATATTACTCTTTTGTATGTGAAAATGTGTTGACATGTATGAAACAGAGTTTGCTTTAAATGCTGCACATTTGTCAACTGTACCATTTAACGCAATTAAATTGCCTTATTCAGCAAAACAATCATGTTAAAAAACTTTCATTAATGGGCGTTTAACGTACGAAAAGTGACACATAATGAACAACCTTTCCATTTTCCTGCACATAATGCCACAATAGACAATAAGGAAATCCTAGAGTTTTGTAATGGGCCTGCCCTGTAGATTATAGTGGTTGGTTTGAATACTACAATTAATCATGATTCAGCTTGTCTATGCTCTTCCAATTCTACTTGATTCTATGTGGGAGGAAAAGCCACTAATAAGATTGCAAGATCAGTTAAGATGAAGAAGGCCCTTCAATCCATCTGATCTCATCTTTTCAAAAGAGCCTTCCCCATTTACCTTTCCTCCCATCACAGCATCAAGCTGCTTCTTAAATTAGTCCACTATCCTGGCCTCTTCCTATCAACCTGTTCCAGGGATTCAACTCACAAGTATTCATGCACAATTAAAAAAAACTTAAGTGTAAATTTTGCAGATAAGAAACCTTGTGTGAAAAATGCAAGTCTGGCTCATGCTTCCTTTTGATACACTTGAAAAGATTTTTGTAAAACGATTTGGCAGGTGGTATGCTACTTCAAGGGACCAAGTGCTTTAATCAGTTCTTTGTCTACTGTTCAAGCAAAGAAAAATTGAAAGGTTGATGGAAATTGTTTTTTCCAAAAGCACAAAGGAATTTTATTCATCGCCATAAATATGCAGGAAGTAACAAACAGCAAGTAAGCTAGCATTAGATTTTTTTTGCTGACATTTCTATAAAAATTAAGGTTGCAAGTTTGATTCTTTGTCTGTGCTCACCAAGGGAGCAATTAGTGCACTGCAATAGATCTTAGGTAGTGAACTCTGTTAGATAATGCACGTAAGTGGACACAAGGTTAAGACAGTTCAGGTTCAAATGTTGTGCCGTGTGCTGTCTAATAGACTGGCAACAGTCCAAGCTTATAAATAGGCAAGGTACAGAAGGGCTGCCAGCATCAGTTGAATCATACACTAAGTAAGACTTAGTAATTTCAGAGGAGAAAATTGGCCTTAAAAATGCAACTGCATCCCTTGTGCAAGTTGCAGGTCCATGAGCATGAAGCAAAAGAACTGAATAAAAAAATTTCAGTGGATCTTTCTGCAACTGAACTTCAAGGTTCATACAAATTTCAGTTTTGCATACACAAGCTCAGAATGTTATGTCAATTGTGTTCATTTCTATGCTTTTCACCACTTTAAAAATGAAGGCATTGTAAAGTGAAAAGCAAGGATGTCTGACTTGCGGCCTGCATGCTACATCACATCTTCAATACGCAGTGGGCCTTACAAAGTCCTGGGAGTTATGATACGTGACAAATCCACGGCTTACATCAATATTTAATCCCAAACTTAAACAAATAAGCACTCAATAACTTTTATATAGAGTAAAATTAAAGATCAACCTGGTGAAATGTCTTGGCTCTTCCAAATGGAAATTTTAATTCTATGCATTATATTCTTATGCTCGATTAGTTTGTATAAATAAATCCAATATATTTTATAAAACAATCAACGTATTTCGCTAGTTGATTCAATGGAAGAGATATGCAGAGAGGAAGAAAGCATTTTGCCACACAGTTAATTCATTAAACTCTACACTCACAGGGAAGGTTAGGAAAAAGAAAATCATATATCCATATGTCAAAAATAAGTTTGATCAAACAAATTCAGTGACCCTATGAATAAATAACTAAGCAGTTAAACTATCATTAAAACAAAATTTCCTTGGTGCCCTTCACAAATCTAGACTTTTTTTCTGGGGGATTGTTGGCCAGGACATTGGGAGAAACTCCTCGTCTTTAATTATAGTGCCATATATAGCAAGATAGAGTACTGAGATGCTCTCCTGCGTGAAGGGTGCTATATAAATGAAAATTGTTTTTTATATACAGGAAAATCTGAATATTTTATGACCAGAAAGACAGCTGGATCCATCTGGTAAGTCCTAAACCAGTAGCCACTGTTGCCTTCAATAAAGGAGTCAAACATAAAATCCTGTCTAACTATCCTAACCTTTTTTAAAGTTAGGTTCAAAATAGGTTATTCTTTTACAATAGCCAACAGAAACAGAAAAGAGAAGGTTGACCCCCTCTCGTCTCATGATGGGCTGCCACAGTACAAAATAATCCATCTTTCTTTCAGCTGCTGCTCATTTGCAGCATTTTCTATCTAAAATCAGCACAGACAAAGGTTGGCCCATTTCAAGGCTATAAAATGCAAGAACACTGATGTACACCTCTTCACTGTTATACTGCAAAGTTAAAAAATGTAAGGTTTATTCAACACCAGTGAATGTCTGTATGAGATTTGGGATCAGATCCTCTTATGCATTTCATTATGGTGATAGCTGTGCAGGCTCTCACTATGACACAAATTTGCACCATAAAAGATCATCTTTAGGGAGCTAGCTTTCAATGCACCCATAATGCAGAGCAAGAAAATTAAAAGCAAAAATGTGAGCAAAATAACGCGTTAGTTATTATTCAATTGCAATTAACGGTTTATGAACTCTATTCTTTGTAACAGAAGGCTGTAGATTATGACAGAAAAAGACACACAGCCAGCTGTCAGAGTGACAAGACTTTCATTCCATCAGTCTGAGCCAGATTCAAATTCAGATCAGAGAGCGAAAATACTGTATTCTTATCCTCTATGCCACATATTCCCAGCAGTGACATATCTGAATAAGTATATATAATAGCCATGTTCAAAAACACACATTTCAAAAGGAAATGAACACGCCGCCAGAATATAGGTCTATTATCTGCACAATTACTTTCTCCCCAGAATGGACTTAGTGTAAATTACATTGTTCTCTGGACAATTTAAACATTTGCACATTTAGTTCTTTGCAGACGTGACGTGGTTGGCACAAGAGTAGTCATGAGTAGGTACATGATTATCATCAGAGTATTTACAGAGCACTTTAGGAATGCCCCCTGTGTGTTGACAGGAAAGTAAAATATCAATAATAAACAAAACAAAGACAATGATGAGATATTAAAGCATCCATTTAAATCATACCACTATTACAAGAAAGAATTGGAGTGGGGGTGAGAAATCCAGGACCAACCAAAATGGATGTTGTGCACACAGAGGTGACTCTCGACTGTTTTAAAAGGAGAGTCCCAAAAAATGTGTGCACAACCTGTGGAAGGTGAAGGAATGTAACGTAAAGACCAGAATATTTTTGTATCGGGAAAAAGGAAAAATGTAACAGAAGATGTTGTACGTTGTGTTTGTTTTGGATTTCTGTTGTACCGAATACTATATTTATATAAATAAATATTTTAAAAAGACATACAGCAAGTCACCTGACGTGCTCAGGTGGTCGTGAAGACATGGTTCAGGTCTGCATTGTCCGTTGACAATTTGGGGCCTAGAAGAGTTGCGGGGGGGGATTGGGGTCTTTCTGCGGGGTCTAAACATCCAGCAAAAGGAACCCAGCCAAAGAGTAAAGAGGAATATGCCATTGGGGAGAAAATTTGAATAATTGGACACAAATAGTTTTATAAAAGAAACAATACATGAAAACGAAGATGGTCATAGTCTCTGGACTGTTACCAGAAAAATTAATGTGAAGTTGCGAGAAATGTCTTCACTTAGATTATTAGGATTCAAAATTCATTACCACAAGGGGCTACTGAGGGTAGATCAATATAATTATTGCAAAGGGAACGAGATAAACACTTGGGTAGTAAAAGTGTTCGGGGTTTATAAGGAAAGAGCTGAAATGTGGGATTAATAAAACTGATTTAGAAAAATGTGTAGCAGTAATAAGACACAATGGGCCAAATGACCTCCTGGGCTGAAAACTTGTTCTTCAGAACACAATAATTTTGCTGCATTCTGGAATAGACACAGTTTAATAAAAATACAAGCTAAAACCCTTTGCTCTTATTTGCCATTTTTGACACCTTAGATTTGTGGAAAACATCTAGACCCGGGTGGTTTGACTTTTTGGCTGCCTCTGGCCAGATTCCCCATTTAGGAAAGGTCCATGGGCCGCATAAGCAATATTTTCCAGAAACATAACATTTACACAGCATGTCACTCAGTCTCCATACCAATCATGAATGGACAGGTTAAGATAAATTGCTTTACTACTACTTACGACTAACTACAACAAATCGCATATATAAAGCATCTTTCACATCGTGAAGACGTCTCAAAGTGCTGGACAATCGAGGTTTGTAACCAAGCTGGGGATTGGGGTGAAAAGATGACCAAAGGCAGTGTCAAAGATGAAGGTCTCGGGACAAACCTTGAAGAAGCTGAGGGAAGGGACTCAAGGATGGAGTTCCTGAGAGGGGGCAGAAAACCTGAAATCCCATCCACTGATGATGGGATTGGTGAGGCAGGCAAGTGTCTGCTGAGCAGAGGGAGCGGGCAGGTTGGTAAGGTGTTTGAAGGTCACAAAGGTAGAGGGGAAAGACTGTGAAGGGTTTTGAGGATAAGGAGTTTGGACCGTGCATACGGTCACCTGCTCCCTGGCTTGGAGTCAGATTCCGCCACTGCTAAGTGCTCTGAGATGGTGCCCTGCATGGAGGGCATTATATAAGTGCAAGTTGCTGTTGTTGTGGAGAGAAGATTTAGGAAGTCCAGCGAGCAGGGAGTTAGCATAGTAAAGGGTGGACATGATAAAAGCATGGAGCAGTGTCTCGTTGGCCCGAGGGGAAGTAATGGTGGAGCCAGTGGGGAGCTTAAAGGGTCAAGGCATGGATATATGGTTTAAAGGACAGTTGAGTCAGCACGTTGGGACGTCCTCCCGATGTGATTGGTGCTATACAAATATAATTTTTCCTTGTTGAGCTAAACGAGAAACCAAAGTTCCACACTGACTCAGTGAAGTCGGCACCTGAGGAGAGAAAGCATTGATGGGAGCCAAGCAGGAGAGCCTCTGTCATGTCAACATTCAATTGGAGAAAGGTAGCTCTCATCCAGGACTTGATGTCCGATGTTCACTGAATCCATGACTGTTTGTGGGACACTGCTGTACGCAATTGACTGCTGCATTTCACCCACAAAATACAGTTAATTCACTTTACAATATTTTTTGTGAAGCACTTGGAGGCATCTAAATGACATGATAATGCACTATATTAAATGCAAGGATTATTATTATTATGATGATGGAAGGTGTAACCGGGTGTGGTGGCTCAATGAGGTGGAAGGTATCTCCAGGAGTAAACGACTTATAATAATAATAATCCTTGCATTTGACATAGCGCTTTTCACGTCTTCTAGATATCTCAAAGCGCTTCACAGAATATACTGTAAAGTGAATCGACCGCATGTTTGTGGGCGAAACGTGGCAGCCAATTGCGTACAGTAGTGTCCCACAAACAGTTGTGGATTAAAAATGACCAATTTATTATTGTTTTGGAGGGATTACTATGAGGCGTGTGGAGTAAGGAAAGTTGCCCAAGGTTTCTCCCTGCCTGGAATTGAACCCAGGTGTCTCGCTTGCAAGGCGAGTGCTCTAATCACTGAGCTACAGGACTCCAGAATTTGGGAACTTCACCTGAATCTTTAACACACATAAATGCTACTCAGTTCAATTCAACAGTTCAGATGAAAAGAATATATAAACATAACAGCAAATACAATAGTTTATATATTTGTTAGTTAAAATCCATGACACACCACATATGTGTTTGTTTAAGATCGGATTTACATGCTGTTTAGCCATACAATCTTGAGCGATTATAAGTGCTGCAATGGAGAGAAAAATGTTTGTTTTGCTTCCTATCCCACTGGAGATAGTTGAAAATAATCTGATCAGAAAATTGGCTTGACAAACAATCAACAATGGCATTGGTGCAATTCTGAGTCAAGCTACCAACTCATAATAAAGGTAGTTTTAAAACTCACACCAGTATAAGGATGCTTATTCCCACTTGGACTAAGCACACATAATGATCAACTGATGAGAGTGCCCTCTGTTGGCAAGCAATATTTCTGCTTTCTTCCGACTGCTTTGTAAACTTAAAGCCACTCACTTATTTACCACATAAAGGGGAAAGAAATCCCACTTGGGTTTAGATTATGTTTTAAGCTTTACAGAGTATCCACAGTATACAAAATTGATCAATACAGTCTTAAATTCTGAAGGTGATTTGCTGTAGTTCCTACAAGAACTTACAGAAAACAGATTCAAAATTAAAACTGCATTTAAGAATTTCCCAAATTCTGAGTACTCTGTCCATTAAGATAAAGTGAATTTCTCCCCCTTTCAACATTTCAGGATGACAATTGGAGTTTGTTTGCAGTAGTAACATAATTTCATGGTGGTCAATGAGATATTACTGTACACAAATTAGCTTATTTTACTGTACACAAAATAGTCACTAAATGTTACAGTAAATCCTGTGAAATCATTCACGATCCCAATAAGAAAGATTAACAAATTCAAGGATTATTATTATTCCAATAACCTTCATGCAATGCTTCTGTAGCTCAGTCTCAGGTCCGAATACCAGAATTTTTACATTAGACATTGACCATTAACAACAACACTACATTTTGTATAGCTCCTTTCAATTCGGGAGGACGTCCCAAAGCAGTCAGAGTTTCAGACCCGAGCTGGGGGCCAGGATCGGATAAAACATGATAAATACAGTAGAATCTGTGATCAAGAGCATCAGGATATGGGATAATGCAAGTTGTAATATTATTGGGAAACATAAACCCACTTGATCTTTGTGAGGCAGGATTCAATTTCACTTACACTTCTTTAATCTCACTGCCTCTCATCTTCTCTTATTCAGGGGATTACAACAAGATTGCAACTTCACACCTAATTTTTGAGAAGATCAGATAAAATGCAAGAGGGCTACCAACAGTATTACATTTTTTCACACCTATGACTTCAAAGACTGTTCCATCAATGCATTTCATGCACCATCTTATCACAGCTGATAAAAAACTTCAAAAAACTGAAGACCTAGCAATGATGACCAATCGGAGCTCAAATGGTTGGACTGTTAAGATAACTATTGCAATGGCTGTTACATTTTACATGCTTTATGGCATCAAAGCTGACTGCCTTTTCAACAGGAACTGCATTTGATACAATTTAAGATAGCTATGAACAACATTTTCTCCTTAAATCCTAACTTTAAAACGATTTCTTTGGTTCACATGTTTTTCTAAATGAAAATCTCACTTCCTTTTTTATTGGTCAGCCAGGTATCTAACAGATGTGGAAACCCATCACCATGCTTAACAATATCCAAATCAAACAGTTCCACATGTGCATGCCACTTACGCATCTGATTTTCCTTTGCTGGAATGGAATCTGCCCCCCTCTCCCTGAAGGGATGTACTCTGCATATCTAATTCCAGAGTGAAAGGTGCAGGTTGGCAAAAGCTAAAGCTTGGTGCCCCAGAGTATGCATTGGGGTACTGCTGGAGTCTAACCAGCTAAACACACACAGCTTGCCATTGAAAGCACTGTCTGGTAAGATTCCTGCTGGTTATTCAGGTAGGACCACTGTCACCCATTAGGGCTTTGGCTTGCAGAGTTCAGGAGCTAAGTGGAAAGAATCTCCGTTCCCAGTGACTGGTCTGCCCAGCTCAGTCCTGCCAATGAGTCTCTCATTAGCAGTGCCCTGGTACTGAAGATCCACCTGGCTCAGGAACGGGTCTACCTTGACCTCCACAGACGGTTGATCTGATTTAGACATTCTGTTTTCAAGAATGTTACCAAAGAATCATCTTGAATCCGAGGGGTCTCTGCTTACCTCTTCTCCTGTTTAACCACCCGCAAGATAGTCACTGGTTTATCTCACTTCCAATGAGAGGATTCTCATGACTTATTCACAGCCTCACCCCACCCAATCTCTATGACCTCCTGTAACTACTGCCTGGCCTGTTCAGCAAACATGGGCCTGCTTCAATCTGGGCAACAACCTCTCATTCCACCACGGCCCCTACCACTCCCCCCACCCAATCTCTATGACCTCCTGTAACTACTGCCTGGCCTGTTCAGCAAACATGGGCCTGCTTCAATCTGGGCAACAACCTCTCATTCCACCACGGCCCCTACCACTCCCCCCACCCTACACTCCTTTGACTTGATTACTCTCCCCTCCCTCTCAACCCACCATATCCCAAATGAAGCCCAACACCTGCTGCCTCAACCCCCTCCCCACCCAGTTGCTGGTCACCCAGGTCCCCTTACTCTCCCTGCTGCTGGCCAACACAGTCAACCAGTCACTCTTCTCAGGTTTTTGTTCCTCTCCACCTTAAAGCTGCTGTCATCACTCCCCTCCTCAAAAAATCCATCCTTGATCCCCTCCAACCCTACAAATTACTGACCCATTTCCAACCTGCCCTTCCTTGCCAAAGCTATGGAATGTGTTGTCGCTAACCATCTTTGCTTACACCTCTCTATCCACTCCCTCCTTGAGCCCCTCCAGTCTGATTTCTTCTCTGTCCATAGCACAGAAACGGCAATCATCAAGGTCACAAATGACATTCTCTCTGTAAACAAGGCTTCCTCTGCATCCTGGACCTCTCCGCCACATTTGACACAATCGGTCACACCATCCTCATTCACCACCTCTCCTCCCTCATCCTTAGTGGGACTGCACTAGCCTGGTTCGAGTCCTTACCACACCACAGACGCAGCTGAAACACTAGTCACTAGTCACCATGCACTAGTCACCTCCCGAAATGACTTTTCAAATGCCCCCTTGACAGTCTCCCCATCTCTACCATCCACAAGATCCAAAATTCCGTCACCCACATACTCACTCGTAGTGAACTTCATACGCCCATAATACCAATTCTAGCCAGGCTCCTTTGGCTCCCTATCACTGAATGGATAGATTTCAAGATCCTCACACTTGTTTTCAAATTCCTTCATGCCCTAGCACCTCTCTAACTGCTTATTCTCCAACCACTACCTGCTGCCTCCGTTTGACTGGCTTCGGCCTCCTGCATGTCCTGCGTGCCCTACATTTCACCATCGGTGGCTACACATTCAGCCGCTACACCCAAAAACTCTGGAACACTCTTCCTCTATCCCTCCACCTTTCCCCTTCATCCCCCCTCTTCAGATCATGCCTGAAGACCTTCCTCTTCGACTGTGCTTATGGTCATCCCCCTCCCACCGGCTCGGCTTCGTGCTCCGTCACTGTCAAGTGCTTTGGGATGCTACCCTGCGTGAGGTGCGCTATATAAATTCAAGTTATTGTTGATGGCCCTGATGTCATAGTGGACAATCTTTTAGCCATTCTGCTTGCAACCTCTGCCTTGCCTCTTTCTTCCTGCCTTTAAAGCCCACATTCGGACCTGTTTTCAATCACCTTTCTTAGTTAGAAAAAAGATGAATATTATTTTTCCCCAATTGTAAAAGTGTAGTTTGTCAATCATAGCAATTCAATAATAATCCTTACATTTGATATAGCATCTTCCACATCAGGAAGACATCCCAAGGTCCTCACAGGACATCCTGTAAAGTGTAATGACTGTTTACTGAGCAATTTGATTTAGATTTTCTTTAAATTCTTGCATAAACTATTGTATTTACAAGCTTTTAAAGTTGAGACTGAGCTATATTTTTTTTAAAAAAGCAATCACACAAATACATAATAGTGGATGGTGGTGAAAACACTTATGGATCCTCCAATTGGGAAGATCAACGTCTTCTCTCCTGTGGGTCTGAACTACTCAACCGTCCTGGGCTCTCCCTCAGACTCACTGAAGCTGTGCTCAACTTAGGCGTCACGCTCGATCCCCAGCTTTCCTTTCTACACCACATCCGTTCACTAACCAGGACCGCTTTTTTCCACCTCCGTCACATTACCCGCCTCCATCCGTACCTCACAACCAAAGCAGCCAAAACTGTCGTCCGGGCCCTTGTCACTTCCCAGCTGGACTATTCCAATGCCCGCCTCTCTGGCCTCCCCTTCTCTACCATACACAAAATTTAAATAATTAAAAACTCCACCACCCAGATTCTCACCCACACAAAACTACATACCCCCATCTCACCAGTCCTCGTCAGACACCAGCTCCCAATTACCGAACGGATCAATTTCAAATCACTTCAAGCCCTCGCACCACCCAACCTATCCAATTTGCTTACCCTTCACTCCACTACCCGTTGCCTAAGCTCAGCTGGCTCCAGCCTCCTGTTTATCCCTCATTCCCTCTGCTCCGCCATCAGTGGCAGTACCTTCAGTCACTATGCCCCGAAACTCTTTCGCTCAATTCTTCCGCCTTGCCCCCTCCCTCACCACATTCAAATCTCATCTAAACCCCTTCCTTTTTGATCATCCTTAGGACACCTCGCCCCTCACTCTCCCCCTAGCTCGGTGCCAGACTCCACCACTGTCAAGCGAACTGGGACACTACCCATGCAAAAGGCGCTATATAAATGCAAGTTGTTGTAGTAGGTATAATCAACACAGCCAGAAGCACATCAATAATTACACGAGACAATAAAATTGGCACCTCTTTAATTTAGCTGATGACATGCTATATACATCGCAAGCACTCATGGCAATTTGCCTTTACTGCACATCTCAGTTAATAAATTGGGAGTTAATCAATAACACAGGACTAAATCAGCATTTTGTACTTCAGCCCATCACCTCAAGAGTTTAAGTAGTTTACTAGCAGCAAAATAAAAGGATGCAGACATAGCATTATAATAACTGATAAAAAAAACAAGTCAATGCTTGAGGGCTATGACTAAATCAGAAATAAGACATTTTCTGATAGAAAATGTTTGAGCTTGTGCAATTTTTAATTGAGACAGTTCATCTCTGAGCCAATCTCCTTGTTGGCTTTTGCTCTATTCCAATTCAGCCTGATGTCAGACACTGCATGAAAACAACTTGTCCAACTTCTTTTATGTTCCTACCCCTTGAATAACCAACCCGTCAGCACTGCTTATTGTGGTGCATTAAAGATCAGAAACGCAACCCTGAAAGGGGAAATCAACAATTCAAACTGATGCACCACTCACCACTACCAACATTAAACATGGTAGTAATAGCAATTGAAACATTTCCTGAATGCTCCATCTCGGTTGCAGATTTCTCATTATATAACTACCATCATGATATACAGGGTACACTTCCACAGCAAGATTCATTGATCAATAAATGCATTAAGTATCCTGTGACAGTTTGATCTATTTGAGTCAATTGATGGATTTACTGAAGATGTTGCAAAACTAATTGCAAATCTTTCTGAATAATGAGTTTGAAATCCATGTCCAAACATTTATTTTAGAGCAATTGGAGGAGTTTGTGAAAAAAACAAGGCAGCAACAACATGCATTTATATAGCACCCTTTACGCAGGGTAGCTTTCCAGAGTGCTTTACAGTGGCAGAGTTTGACCCCGAGCCAGAGGGGACCCTAAGCACGATCAAAAAGCTGGATTTGAAAGCGGGGAGGGAGAGGGCAAGGCGGAGGGATTGAGCGAGAGAGTTCCAGAGCTTTGGGCGTAGTGTCTGAAAGCATGGCTGCCTGCTGATGGTGGAGAGGAGGGGACGAGGGTCAAACAGGAGGCCGGAGTCAGTGGGTGGTGGGGTAGCAAATCAGATAGGTAGGGAGGTGCAAGGGCATGAAGGGATTTGAAAACTATGTGATGGGGATACGGAATTTGTTTTGCGGGTGAGTATCCATGAGATTTTTTGCATGATGGAACTGGGGAAACCAGCAAGGAGGGCATTAGAATAGTCCAGCCGGAAAGTGACAAAGGCATGGACGAGGGTTTCAGCTGCATCGGTTGTGAGATACGGATGGAGGCGGGCAATATGGCAGAGGTGGAAAAAAGCAGTCCTGGTCAGGGACTGGACGTGGGGTAAAAAGGAAAGCTGGGGGTAATCAAACCTGACGCCTTAGTTGCGTACTGGTTCAGCGAGTGAGGGAGAGCCAGGGAGGTTGAAGAGTTCAGACCCACAGGAGAGAAGACGTTGACGGGAGCCAAGGAGTATGGCTTCCGTCTTGCCGACATTCAGCTGCAGAACATCAGCAGACTGGGAGTCACAGCTGGAAGAGGAGGAGAAGTAGATTTGGGTGTCATCCACATACAAAGCAGACACCTAGTTCTACGTTTTCCTCCTGGGACGAGGAACAAAGTAAAAGTAGTACACAATTTCTAGGTCCTTATTTTTATTTTGTGGATTGGGAGGACAACAACACTCTTATTGTACTAAATATTCTTTTTCATGAACCAGCACACCACACACGTGGGCAGATGTAATTGTTTTATATCACAACAAATGATTTGATACTTTGACTTGCTATACTAAGTGGAAATTTTCAGCAGTAAAAGTGTATCAATACTGTTATGTATACAAACACATACAAGCCAAACAAGAATAGGATCGGACTAAGGGCTCACATTTCCCCAATATTTCAAGAGACTGTCAATGTTCGTGTCGAAGCTCACACCACGTGGGTGAGATGCCAGAATGACAGGCTGGAACTGCAGCCAGAGTAGAAAGAAAGCACAAAAAAGCCTTTACAAAGGAAAGGGGAGCGAAGGCAATCAGCAACAAAGGATTTTTTTTAAAAGAGAGAATCCATTCAAGATTTAAAAGAAAAATTCAAAGGTCAAATGAAATAAAGCAGAGTCACAACCTTCAAACCATGTAAGCCCCAACTACACATAACTAGATCACTGGTAACCCCATTTACAGACTACCTGCTTGAATGATAGACATTACGGCACATGATTTGAACAACCTATTGTTGTAGAGGCTATGTTTTTGATGCTAATAGAAAGGCAAATGGGACAAGTAACAGAATGGCAACACGTTCATAAAAGAAAAGGTTTGCCTTCAGAAAAAGCCACGCAGCTGATTTGATATCTCAATGGGTAAATGAGTTTTAAGACAATTAGATCCCTGGTCTGTATTTTGAGTTCATTTTAGCAGCAGCTGATAACAATTAGGAGCATGAACCATGGCCAATTTTTTGCTACTGAGCCAATGACCCAATTGTAACATTTACAACCAAACCAGCCAAGATTAGTCATCTCAGCGCAAAACAGGAAATGGGGCCACATGACTTAGTTTGACTGTGGCACATGTACTTAGCCACGCTGCATTAGGATTGCCAAATATTTGTAATTCCAGAATCTTGGGACGTGTTGTTTTAATTAATGTAGGCATTTAATCTACTTTGATTTTGAAATCTAGAATACTTGAACCAGGTTTGTGTGAACAATACATGCCGACTTCAAAACTGCATGGTTTGCAATGAAACTTTGTTAATGTGGAGACAGTCCTCTTTCTTACCTATTAGCCGTGTGGTAAAGGCCCAAAAGTACTTTCTGTAATGCACTTCCTAATACACTAAAGTGCTCCAAGACCTTATTCTATGTGAAGCGCACTATATGAATGCAAATTATTGTTGTAATAATCCATTCAATTTACAGTTTGTACTTCATCTTTTTTCCACTCGCGCCCCCCCCCCTACCCATATAAACAATTCTTAAAATGTTAAAAGTTTATACACACTCATGCTGAGTTAGCCGACAGTAGCCAGCCACCATTGAGGCACTATAACTAGCATGAGTGGTCTGGGCTGGAGAGAAGATCTGCCAGGGTTCCAGTTCCTAATTGCTAACAGATGAAGTACAAATCCAGTGACCCTCTCTGAAAGGTACATCGACAACAAAATTACATTTGTATAGCACCTTTCACTTTGGGGGGATGTCCCAAGGTGCTGAACAATCAATGTTTCGGATCCGAGCTGGGGGTTGGGTTTGGGACGGCTGGGAGGGGGGAGAAGGAGGGTGATCGAAGGCACGGTCGAAGAGGAGGGTTTTGAGATGGGCCTTGAAGGAGGCAAGGGAGGGGGCAAGGTGGAGGGCCTGCAGTATGAAGTTCCAGAAGGTGGGGGCAGAGTGTCAGGTCTGCCTGCCTATGGTGGGGCTGGCGAGGGGTCTTCAGCCATTCTGCCCCCTGCCCTCTGGAACTCCACCCTGCAATCCCTCCACCGCGCCCCCTCCCTTGCCTATGTGTGAGCACAGGATAAGACTTGGCTGTTTACCAGCAAACATCATTGAGCTTTCACATGAAAAATTACCACTTGGACAAAGTATCAGAGGAGTTAGAATGTTTTGTTACAGATACAGAGAAAGGGCCTCGGTGAAAAATTTCAGCTGTAATGTCTATTTTATGTGTGTAGACAAGATTTGTCAACTATTTTGCATTTGCAAGTATGCATTGTGTAAATAATTGTGCAGCAATTGTAAGACTAGTTTATGGGGAAAAACGACAAAGTATTAAATGTAAAGTATGTACAAATGCTTTGATCCTCTGCTCTCCTCCATTGCATTCTCCTACAGAAAATCTGGTTCCAGTTACTTTCTTGGCAGACAATGTGGAAAAACCACCTTAACCACTGCTTCAGTGATTCATGCAATAGGTCCATTCAAACAAAAATGTCTATTGCTAAGCAACATGGGAGAGGCTAATAGCCTTAAGCAACAATATCTGGAATTAAATCGACTTGAATCGGGGTTGTACTTAAGGCTAAAGAAGATATGTAGTTCATTAATGTGCAGTAGGTCATCTTTTGTTCTGCTGTCTAAATGTTCCCAGATTTTGCCTGTAGACCTGGTACATTAGCATCAAATCACTTGTTTTTTGGGGTCAGCCAGGTGCCTGAGGCATGTGGAAACCCATCACCATGCTTATGAGTATCCAAACCAAATTGACTTGATTTAGCTGGAGGTTCGAAGATGGGTTCATACTGATCCCATTTTTTTTCACCACCCTGCATGTAAAAAGATAGGAAGCCAGTGTTGTAGATTTGAATCAATTTTAAGGCTGAAATAAGAAAACAATGTTTTGTACATCAGAACTCAATTTTCAGTATATTCAGTCACACTGTAAATGTCCGGCAACTCATACACATTCAAATGATAGAGAAAGCTATCATTTTTCTGATGCAGCTCTGAAACAGTGGATAATTGAAGAGAAAAGCCCAAATTTTTTTCAATGCTTTCCCTATGCAGCAGCTCTTTCAGCCACCAACACACCAACAGTCTCTCTGAAAAAATGTTCATTAACTTCATGGCTGTTTGTGAGACATTGATGCGTGCAAATTGGCTGCCCCTTTTGCCAATAAATAGTTACTACATAATACAGAAAACACTGGAATGCTTTTAGGCTTTTGACAATTTAAGGTACCAATTCAAATGCAAGATTTATTTTATTCCAAAAATGTTTCATTTCAACAAGCATTCTGCTTTCTATCTACAAACACCCTCATGCAAGGCCAGTTAACTTGTCTTTCTCGGTCTTGGATTTCCAGACTGCTAATGTTGTTTCCTTTCCCCACCTCCCACCCACCACACATTATCCCCAAGTTTCAATCCCCGCATTTTTTCAGCTGTTTTTACAGGATGAAGGGGCACAAGGGTTGGGTATACTTGGTATGATATCCAAGTGTTTAATAACATAGAATTACACAAATCAAAAGGCTCCAATATTATAAACCACAAGCAAATTGCAAGCAGGTTACAATTAACAAAACCCAACTTGATATTCCATAATAAGAGCTATCCTTGTTGGAACATGGATACTGGAAGCTGACCCAACCCTGACATGTTGTTACCAAGTTCAGTATTTACAGTCTAGAATCCATTATAAAGACACTGATTATCAATATTTATATCTGAAGAATGCAACCGTGAGTAGTTTCATCCAAGTTCATCTTTAAATACCATTGGTTAAAGATACAGGTAGATAGAAAGGGTTGAGAAACTGCATTTCATGGAAAAAATACTTCAGATGACACATTTAACCAAGATCCCATCTGGCTTGTTAAGGTGGATGTTAAATCTTAAAAGATCCCATTAGGAAAGAGAAGGTAGTTTCTCCCATTGCCCTGGACAATAATCCCTGGATAAAACAATGTTCATTAACTTCATGGCTGTTTGTGAGATATTGATTCGTGCAAATTGGCTGCCTCTTTTGCCGATAAATACAGTCACTACATAATACAGAAAACACTGAAATGCTTTTAGGCTTTTGATGATTTAAGGTACCAATTCAAATGCAAGATGTGTTTTATTCAAAAAATGTTTTTATTTCAACAAGCATTTCCACATCTAATATTCTGCTTTCTACATATAAACATCCTAAAGTCTAGTGAATACATTACTGTAGGGTCCAAAATGATTTCAAACTGTACAGATGAAAAAGCAAAGGCAGAAAATACAAGTGAAAAGAAAAAAAGATTGTCAAGTCTAATATTGCACAAGAACTGTAATGCAGATGCAGCAAAATTTCATTTGTTCTGGCACGTCTTCAGCTGTGCCCTGCTTAGTAAAATGTTACCCCACGGCACTCAAGCTTGATACAATTACTGTATCTATAAATTAACACCTGATCTCTCAATGGTCATGAGAATAATGTTAAATAGAACACTACATAAAGCATACCACTAAACCCTCCCCCACAAACTGACAAGTATAAATTAATAAATTTCATGTTCATCCACCTATTTCAAACACTATCACCTTTTCTTTAAAAAGCAGGACAGACCATGTTTTTATTCAGATTCTCACTAAGCCAATCACATTTTGCCCAAATAACCTATGTGAATTGTATATACTGTATATAAATGAACAGCAAAGTGCTTTGTGTTTTGACATAATAAGGCACTATATCAAATGCAAGGTTTATCCATTTTATTTATCAACTATGGAAGCAAGTTAAGAGGTAGCAATAGAAAGAAGGATTCATAAAAGACATATTATACAACCCCCCTGAACTTCTAGATTATGTTAGCCTTTTAAAATGGGGCTGGAAGTGCAAATTAAGAGTAGTTTCATAAAAAATCTCTCAATGACCTGTAGATGTCAAAGCTGTGAACACTCGGAATACAGGGCAATCTGCTGTACTGAAATGTCTCAGATCAAAAACATTAACCACCACATCATACTAGGTCCACAAAGAAAACGCTGCTAGTCTCGCTTCTGGGCAGTTGACTTCACTTCATGCATGTGGCACTTGTGGACAGTGTGTAGGACAGGACATTAGCGGTGCTTTGTGAGCATAGTGCACTGTAAATGACATCGGCAATAGTTCCTACAGATAGGATATGTGCACAGGAAATTAAATCAGCCATTTTTAGCAATGGAATCCAGCTGGTCAGTAGGTGTTCATGGTAGACCCACACTAATCAAACATACACTCAACTGGAGCATATTGTAATGGAGCCATCCTGTATCACGTGTTGGGAGGCATATTATAAAGCAACATACAATAAGTGGTCACATAACAAATAAGATATATTTTTACAGCAAGATAGGTATAGGATTCTTCACCAATGGTCGATCTACAAACCAGAAGTTAACTATAATGGCCTTTCTGGTCATGTCCATACTTATGTAAGGTACTCTTGATAGTTCCTAAATAATACAGTGACTTATCCATGTTACCAGACCCCTTAAAATTGAATTGTAGCCTTAAAAAAAAATCCCAGGATAAAGTACAATATGTAATCCAAAACTTAAACGCGTCATTCAGCATTTGTGATAAAATCTTGGGATGGATCCCAAGTCACATGCATCGTAATCTTATTATTGTCAGGCTGTGATGGACATCTGCTTTACACAACCTCCAAGGTAGAAAATAGTGAGCTGCAATGTATGGAACAATAAATTCTAATTCATTCAGCTAACCAAAGGTGTACAAACTGGATATCCTTGAAAGTACTGTGTAAGGTCACAGCAGATATAATGAGGAAAAAATATAACCAGGATCATGGTATTAGCAGAAGTCTTCTTGGAGCTCTCAAGAAAAAAATCTTGCAAATTTCAATTATTTTAAAACATTAAGTCCACTTAAATTAAACTCAAAGTTTAATTACTTACAAGCTTATCAATAAGGACAACTAACTAAAGATACAGAACTGATCCTTGAGAATAACTAATCTATTACTACAGATCCAAACTTTCAATTCTGAATTGAAAGCATAATTGTATTTCAGTCTCCCACTCACACTTTTGCTAAGAGTTGTATTTTCTACTGAAGTGCACTCAATAGTTTGATTTTTTTTTAACAAAAAGATTCCAGTAAATAAGCAGTACTGTTTACTTCAAACCATAGAAATGCACGACACAGTAGGTGGCCACTTAGCCCATTTTTTCATGTCCACATTTGCTCCTCCAAGAAGCCATCCATTCTAATCCACTGCTCTTGCATCATCCCCTTTAATACCCTCCTCTGCAAGTCCAATTCTTTTTAAATATCCCTAATTAACTAATGTGGAGTCCTGTAGCGTGTTGGGTAGAGCACTCACCTCACAAGCAAGAAGACCTGGGTTTGATTCCCAGGCACGGCAAAATATTAGAGAAGTTTCCTTACTCTACCCACCTCTGTTTACCTAGCAGTAAGTAGGAACCCAGATGTTAGTCGATTGGCGGATCGATTTTCTGGGGGTAATAATCCCTTTAAAAGCAAATAAATAATAATTTGGTCACTCAATCCACAACAGTTTGAGGGACATTGCTGTGCGCAATTGGCTGTCGCTCTCTGCCCATAAAATACAGTCCATTCACCCTACCGTGTACCCTGAAGCACTCTCGAAGACGCAATAAGGCGCTATATCAAATACAAGGATTATTATTATTAATGCCTTCCTAATCATTTCCTGCCCTGATAACCCTCTGGGAGAAGTTGCTCCATACCTCTCATTTTATTCCCAGTCCTGATTTAGAATTCATGCCTTTCTGGTCATTTCCCTCAGTAACCACAACATTGTTCCATCTGTTGCTGTGGGCTATTTTTGTGCTGTATAATTTACTGACACCATTTGAAGAATAAAAATCCTTATTAAAAGGGAAAGAGGAAAGCAGATACTTATTTCTTATCATTTCATCACTATTTTTTTTCTTTTTTTAACCAGATCCGTCTCTAAATTTCCCTTCAACAGCATCTCATTTGGAGTCCTGTAGCTCAGTGGTTAGAGCACTCGCTTTGCAAGTGAGAGACCTGAGTTCAATTCCAGGCAGGGCGAAACCTTGGGCAAGTTTCCTTACTCCACACGCCTAATAATAATCCCTCCAAAAACAATAATTAAATTGGTCATTTTCAATCTACGACTGTTTGTGGGACACTGCTGTGCGCAATTGGCTGCCGCGTTCGCCCACAAATATACAGTCAATTCACTTTACAGTGTGTTCTGTGAAGAGCTTTGGGACGTCCTCCTGACGTGAAAAGCGCTATATCAAATGCAAGGATTATTATTATTATTATTATCTCAAGGGTATATACACAACTTTTGTTCTCAGAAGAGGCTTTGACCAGATGTCTCTAATGCTGCAGTCTTGAGAGTTCTTCCACCTTGTTTTTAAAAAAATGTGCTTTGTTCAACAAGTTATAGTACCTGCATATTGAAGTTTATAGAGAAACATTACTATAAATCCTTACATTTGATATAGCATCTTTCCAGCTGGCAAGACAACTCAAAGCACTTCACAGGATTTACAGTAAAGTGACTTTATTTTGTAGGCGAAACACAGCAGCCAATTTGCACACCGAAATCCTACAAACAGTCATAAAGTGAATGATCAATTTTATCTACAGAATGTTTCACCAAGACCCTGGTAGAAACGGTCTTCTTTTCAAATTGTGCCCTGAGATCTTTAAGGTCCACCTGAACAGATAGTTTAACGTCTCATCCGAAGGACAGCACGTCCAACAATGTAATGCTCTCCCAGCACTGTACTGAAGTGTCAACCTGGACTGATTTTGAAGTCCCAATGCGGGGCTTGAACCCACAGCCTTCAGACTCAAAGGTGCAAGTGCCACCAACAAAGCCAACCTGATACAGTTCATATTTCATACACACACACACACCCACCCACCCCAAGGGATATCCATACTGCAGTTCATTATAAATGCAATCATGTGGGTAACTGAGATAAAAGCTGGGAGGGTTGTTGTACATGGTTTGAAGGTACAATATTATTTTAGGTTGGGCATACTTAACTTGTACACTTATCAGAAATTTAGACAGACGCCTGTAATTTTACCACCACATCCTAAAAGAACCAACAGCTGGCTGTTGCTCTACAGACATCAGCATGCATAATTTTCCCTCAAACCATAGTGTGTTTGGCCTACATTGAGCACAGATTAGCCAAGACTTGGAATCAAAAAGCTTTAAATTCATTTGGACAAACATGTTCATCACGGAAGGCTCATTTAGCAATATTTCTAGTCCACCATCTGCTGCTATTGCTTCCTCCTTCCTGTCAGAGTCCATTAACAATAATGCACTATTGTCCCAATGAACAAGCTCAACTACCACCAAGAGAATTAACTTGGCTTAAGGGGAAAAAAAACTCCCCATAACCAAGCTGTCTTCTTTGCAGTCGCTACAAATAAAATTGATCATTTGCTTCATGGCTGCCATGGGACATTGCTCTGTTCAATTGGGCTGTCGCATTAGCCTACAGATACAGTCACTCCAACTCCCAGCTAATCCTGCGAGTTGCTTTGAGTTGTCCTCCTGGCTTGAATTGCATTATACAAAATGAAAGGATGATTACTATTACATTAACTACTACAACAATTATTACAACTACAATCGCCAGATTTGGAGATGCATATGACAAAACAAACCTCGACTTTTAACATTGACTTGGCTAGACATTCAGGGGTTGGACTGCAAAATTAGTACAGGGAATCCAATGGTTATCTTCAACTAGAAAAAGGAGTCAGCTATCTTGCACACAAATTGCAACTGGATCGGATTCCTCTTACCTCCACCCATCCCAAACTTCACCTGGCCATGCACATTCTATTATTAAAAGGGTATACAGTTGCCCTCCCAGCTCTGTGGTAATAGTATGCAGGCATTCCTACTGGGAAGTAACAGTTCACAGCAATTAGTGCTACCCCACAGCAAAAAATCTAGAGCCAAAGCATATTGTTTCTCCTTCCTACCCTCACTTATTCTCTGCTTGTGTGTATTGATTATCCAGTGTGCTTGAGGGACAGAATATTTTGTGAGATCACAATGGGGAGTTATTATAGGTGTCTCAGGGCTCTGCACTGGGCCCCTTCTGTTCCTTGTACACATTAATGATAATAATTTGGTCATTTAATCCAAGCCTGGTTGTGGGACACCGCTGTGTGTAATTGGCTGCCGTGTTACCCCCACAAAACATACAGTTAATTCATTTAACAGTATATTCTGAGAAGCGCTTTAAGATGTCTAGAAGATAAGATAAGGGGCTATATCAAATGCAAGGATTATTACTTACCCAGGGCAAATCAGATTTGTTTGCTTTTCTAAAATGTCTAAAATTTGGGATTGAACAGATTATCGCTGAGATCATAATGTATTTCTATGGGAAAATATTAAATCCATGTCTGCGATACTGTCAAGAGTTCTAGTGGTATGCAATTCATTAGAGGTTGAAAAATGAGGTAAACATATTAGAGAGGTAGAGAAAGCTAGGGGAAATAAATTACATTTGTATGAAACAAAATTGCAACACAAGATTGACAGTCAGACATTATACTAGTTTGGTACAAGATCAATGAGATTTATTTTTTGTTGCTAGAATTTTAAACGGTTGGTTAACACCTCAACAAAATTCCTGTTAATCCATGTAGTCAAATGCACCACGTACAAAATTGCATGTGACTCCTGCTTACAAGCAGTTAGCCATTTTGTTTCCCAAAGAAATCAATTGTCAAACAAGTTTTTCCATTTTGCAGAGTATTGTCCAACACCTTAACAATGTAATTTAACATCACACTAAATTACAATTTCTTTGTGTGGCAGTTTAGTCTATATCCATCAATCTACAGGTGTCCAGCATTCACAAGATTGAACTGCTATAATAATGTTTACTCAGGAACACAATTATACAATATTTATTTTTTAAAAGATCAATTTTTAAAAAATGAACAGAACCTCGTTGTTAAGAGATTCCCTCAAAGTTTTGTCATGCAATGAAACCTTGCCTTGTTTTTTTCAGCTTTCGCTGACCGGGTTAAACACATCAAACATCTCAACCACTGGATAAGAGACAAGTTGCCAATCCTTCATTGGTAAGAATAAAATACAATTATTGATAAATCAAAATTGAAAAGGGTAAACTTGAATCACAATTATACCGTAGTGCTGATATACTATATTTGCGACATTCTTGTGCACTCAAATGTATCAAAAATGGCTTCTGTTCCATTCAGTCAAAATAAAGTCGACAGAATTGTTAATTATAACACCATTTATCAAAAGCAAAAAATCAGATAATTGCAAAAAGGAGATTAAGATTATTTGAAAATTACAGTATCCAGTATTTACATCACCTTTATAGTAAAATGCAGCTAAATTTAAAACAAATTGTGAAACTTTTCAGTTTCCACACTTTCTTCAACCGAATTGGCAGAAGGTTTGGTAGTAATCTTAACAGATTTCATTGAAGCTTAGTTCTCTATTCAGGGTTCTCCCCCATATCTAAAGAAAACGGACTGGTAGGCCTATCTTTTCCATTTGAAAGATAATTTCCTCTTCCATTCTACCTCCCCTATTTTTCAGATATCTGAAGCTACAGACCTTTATGAATATATTTACACTCATGGGATTCCGTGCTCCACAGTAACAAATGAATGACTCAGTGATCATTCTTAACATGTGAGCCTAGATGAGTGTTGACAACTACTGAATTGCATGGCAGGAGGAGGTTTTACAAGTCAAAGCCAATCCAGCCTTTAATTGAAGCCAAAACATCTAAAACTGACCAACGCATACTTCCAATAGAGATTGGATAGAAATAAGCAGCCAAAAATCTGCCTTATTTCCTCCTCCTTGGCTTAACACAGGCAAGGAATCGAACCAGCAATCTCTAGGTCTGCATGACTTGATACTACAGCTGTTTGAAGTCCCACTGCTATAAGACTAAGCAAAATTGATGCAGGAATACTATTGAATTAGCCTTGGGTACACTGACAAGAGATTAATCTGGCACAATCATCACTATGAAAATTTTGGGAAGCTTCATGGAAACTTTTATTTAAGAATTTGACATTCTAAACACTATATCCCCATATCTCTGTAGGCTTGAGGTAATGGAAAAAGAAAAAAGTTCTGGTAATTTATCTTTGCTCAGTTAGTAGCACTCTTGCTTCTGGGTCAGAAGGTTCTAGGTTTGAGCTCTATAAGCCTTGGAACTTATAGATTTGAACCGACGCAGCAGTGCACACCTGGGGAAATGCTGCATTCCTGCAGATGACATGTTTAACTGAAGTCTAATTTGCTTGTTCGTTGGATGTTACCTTGCATTTTGAAAAGGAATAGGATCTTCACCCAATATCCTGGCCAACAATCCTCAAATAACTTGATCATTCCCTTAATGCCCGTTTGTGGGACTTTACCATTTGCAAACTGATTGCCACGTTTGCCCAAAAATACAAAATCACTACACTTAAAGCAGCCATTTGTGAAGTAATTTTGAGATATTTGGACTTAACAGGTGCAAGAATTATGACCATTATGACCACAACAGTATTTCCCAATACTAATTTAGTCACTCAATCCAAGACTGTTTGTGGTGCACTGCTGTGTGGAATTGGCTGTCACATTTTACCCACAAAATATACCGTCAATGAACTTTACAGTATATTCTGTGAAATGCTTTGAGACATCTCGAAGACGTGACAAGGTGCTATGTCAAATGCAAGGATCATATTATTTCCACAGATCGTCAAAATGCCCAAGTGGCACAGAGAAGACAGTACTCAGTTATGTTTGGCACATTCACTCACTGAGAAACTATGCAGTACCTGCTGATTTAACCAGGGTTAAATCAGATGTCTAAACAGATTTATATTGAAGTCTAACCACAACAGTATTTCCCAACTTAAAATTCATCAGGACCTTCATCTTGGATACTCGCCATGAAACAAACAGTTCCCAAATAAAATGTGCCAGCCCAGCAGAGGCATCAATTAATATAAACAGGAAAGCTCCAGTTCCACTGATCTACTTCTGTATATCCGATTGTCAGACAGATTCTGCCATTGAGACTCTATACCAAAAAAAGAAACAGAACGGAATCTACCCAAATATTTCAAATGGCACCACTCCACCAGAAAATCCAGTAGGTTATTAAAATTTCTGCTAATGTAGGATAAAATAATAAAGAGCAAAATGAAAAAGATTCTGTTCTGAAACTTACACTGGCAGGTCTTTCTCATTACTGCCCTCAAATTATTGCTTTACAATATATTAATGACAGAGTCAGATAGCCTCACTCAGTTCTTAAAAAGGATTGCTGATTGGTTAGAATTATATTCTTAACTTTATAAGCTTTGTATCAAATAGGTAATACAATGCAGTGTTTATTTCAGCACAGGAAATCATTTCTTTCTGCCTGGCAGTTCAGTTGACTTGTTTGTGTCCATTCTGTTCCAATTCAGGCTCCAATACCACAAAGAACTCCCTGTAACAGCAAAACCTAGCTTACAAATGCTGGTTCAACAACAGCTTGTCTGGCTTTTACTGGTAAGGAACATCTCGCTACAAGGTAAATTGTGCCAAACATTGAAGGTCATTAATGTAAGACAGCAGGGTCTAAAAACATTTTATATTTCATAACTCATGTAAGANTTTTTTTTGAAATTCCCGGGGAGGTGTTCAACATATGGGGATCTTACAGCTTGTAGCTGTCTAAGCAGTTAAAATTGTTTTCTCCTGGTTCAATATAACTGCTGGTACATTTATTGACTGACTTACAGCAGTTACAGTGTGTTAATTTCTATAATTAGGAAATGAAGTCTATCAAGTGCCATCAATTAAACAATAATCATCCACAATGTTTAATTGAATACTGTACATTGATTTGTTCTGACAAAATGCACAGTTTTGAACAGCTAAGACCTTTCCTATGTTGCCCTCGTGCACTTAATATGCAGAAAAGTGGTGAGTGGTCTTGCATTGGTCAAACATTCAGTGCTTCACAGAATAGACACATTTTGATTTCAATGACAGCAGCTCCTGCTGTTGGAATGCTCCAGAATATTTCTTTAGAGAATTCATGGCACTGCAAACATTTAAATGAAATAAGTTGCTCTCACTGGGACTGGCATTGAGCTTATGAGTACAGTACATAAAAATATTCAAACAAATAAGCTAAGATTAACTGTAGCCTTCAGTGTAAATTGAGAAGAAAACGTTCACTAACTTTAAAATCTGTAAAATAAAATTATGTTGCAATACTAAGCTGCCATCCATTGTGAAAATGGGCAACCAATTATTTTTTTCAATTTTCCATTAACAAGTTTTAAGGTTTTGTATTCTCCCAGACATAGCACTCCTCTCTGCCCCCAAACACTGCTGTCATTTTATATTATTATTAACTCTAACCGTGCTTTGTCATCTTTCCTCTACCCACCCCTTTCGACTCCCAGCCCCAGCGCTAGTGCCACCCAGCATGGTAAATTGCTTTGAGATGCCCTCCGAGACTATATAAATGTAAAGTGTATTGTATTAACATCTGTCCTATGAGATAGTGGTGGAATTTTAAGCTTACTCCCATTATAAAGGTAATTTAATTTCTGTTTACAGCCTGAGGTCTCAAACAACAAAACTCTGAGCTTGGGGCTGGAGGGGGGAACAAAAAGAACAGAATTGTACAGCATAGTCTTTTTGTTTAAAAAACATAGTGTGTGATTTCAGAAGTGGTGTGATCAAAGGCTTCTCTGTATTCATGTGACAATTATGGAAATTTCAACAGGCCCCTCACCCAACCATCTTCAGAAAGGAAACCTGATGTCAAAACCTATCTTGGGAGAAGGGTTTCATAGATCTTTCTTTCCTAATGAGCACTGTAGAATGATGGCTATTGAAACCTGAACATTCCCAGATTCAAACACAGAATGGTGTGCACTAAACAATCAGCTAATGACTATGTCATGGATGAGAAGTCTACATCAATTAAAGAAATCAGTAATCTCCATGTTCACAACCTAAACACATCGTCTCTATTTATGTAATCTTGATTCTGTGTACTATTTGACCAATACAGTCTATTCCAGTCCTAACTCCTACACTGGACCTCCACAGTCAATATTATACACTCAATATTTTTAAGAATAATAATCCTTGCATTTGTTATAGCACTTTTCACACCTCTCTAGACGTCTCAAAGTGCTTCATAGTATATACTGTAAAGTGAAATAACTGTATATTTGTGGGTGAAACGCGGCAGCCAATTGTGCACAGGGGTGTCCACAAACAGTCGTGAATTGAATTGATCAATTTTATTTTTTTTCTTGAGGGATTATTTTTAGGTGTGTGGAGTAAGGAAACTTGCCCAAGGTTTCACCCTGCCGGAAATCAAACCCAGGTCTCTCGCTTGCGAGGCGTGTGCTCTAACCAATGAGCTATAGGACTCCTTATCAAAAGAATCCTTTCAATAAGTTATGTACAAAGAGTGTTACAACACTGAAACAGACAATTTGGCCTGATCATCTGTACCCGTGTTTATGCTTGACGAGCCCCCACCCCTGTTATTCTTCTCACTGAAACTCCTCTATTCCTGACTCCCACATGTAGGCATCAAGTTCTCTTCAACCACAGATTTTGTAAACAGGTTCCACATTCCCACCACCCTCTATGTGAAGAAATTCCTCCTAAACTCCCTCTTAGATCTATTACGAGTAATATATTTGTGCACTGTAGTTTTGAACAAGTGGTAGCACCCTACAAGCATGTACCTTATTGAATGCTTCCATCTTAAACACCTCAATCAGGTCCCTCTCAATCATCTCAACTAGAGAGAAAAGCAGCACCTTGTTCAATCTTCGAGAGCTGAACCAAACTTACACCCTCACTAATTCAGCCACAACTGGTTAAAGTGGGTGATTTGGTCAGCTCAGACTGTTGGCATGTATATGTTCACGACCGATTTCCAAATACAATCTCCATTTCTTCCTGGAGTGTTTCACTTTGCTTATTTGTATCTTATCAGTAAAATTCAGCTGTCAAATTGGTAATTGGTTTTATTGATTTAATTCCTGTGAGTTTTTGGTTATTTGATTGACATAGGGGTTAATTCATTCCCATACAACTGAACATATTTTTACATTACATTGGAACCGGGATTGCTGAACCTAGCTAATTTAAAACTGTAAACTAATTGCTATGATAGCCGACTTGCATTTCATTTGCAGGTACATGAAGATTTCACCACAGTGTCATGCAAAGTATTTTATTCTACTTTATATATTCAGAAAATAAAGATTCTTGTAGACACAGGTTTCCAGTAACAGAATCCATATCAGCAACCATCTAATGACATTAGAAATCTCTTCACTTTCACATTGCTTCTGATCTGTGTTCATGACAATGCAAAAGATTACCGAATCACATTATTAAAAGGCCACTTGACTTTTTTCTTACAATAATGTGTGGAGTAAAAATTTGGATCCTTTCACTACAATACCCTTTTTGATAACTTGAAAAGCTTGGCTCTCAATGTAGATATCATAAGAAAGGATGATAGGCTTAATCAATGATATTACTGAGCACAATGGGAAGACATTTTAGACCAAACAGATCCAAGTTGTCACATGTAGTGCACTGATAAAGCCTTGCACTAAACACTCCATGTACTGCTTCCAAGACAGATTTTCTTCCCAACAGGTAACGCTCAAGCAGTATCTGAAATAATCAATCTCAAATCTGAAAGCTCCTCAAACTGTCCCAAATAATCTCCAGAGGCATTGGCATTCAGTCTATTCCTCAGTTTGCAATAAAATGCTTCAATAAAACTCTTTCCTGTAGGAATATTTCTAAACTAGAGTCAGCATAAACACAGCTTGCTATTCCTTTTTGCAGACATTTCTTGCATTTGCCAAACCATAGTTTTTCCCATTTTAAATCAACTTTATTACAAGCACACAAGTCATTGATTTTCCTTTCCATTACTTCGAACAATAATATTCGAGAAGTCCAATACCAATCAACCATTTATTTACACAATACTCAATTCGGAAGTTAAATCTTAAGGTATCCAATTCACAGAATCAAAAATTCACCCATTTCTCTGAAACGTTTCTTCACAAGATAAGCAAGCTACCCTTCAGCCAAATTAACGTGTTTTACAACATACAAGCTGCGGCACAATTAATGAAAATTTGAGGCATTTTGGAGATTGGAAATGCCAAGGAAAAAAAACGTCTATTTACCTTCCAATAATGTTTTAACTCCTTTTATTAGGATTAAGTCTCTTCTGGTCCCTCCAATTGTGATTTATTTTATGATGGCTAAAATATCTGAATAAAAGTACATTTGAAGGTCGAGAACTTTTTTTTTGAAACAAAAAGGCAGTTTTTCCACCAGCCCCAAAAACTACTTTTTTTTAAACCAGGAAGCAAACAAAAATTTACAATGCATTTCTGAATGTTTTGCTTTTTAATGCCACATTTCATTGCTGTAAACCACCAGCGGATGTGGTCAGTGATGCATGGACATAATCAGATAATTTACTAACTAGTCAAATAATCTTGCAGGACAGCTTACCAGACACCACTCCTTTAACTACACAGATTCATGGTAGCACAGCTAGCTCATTTTTAGAGAACACGCATGCAGAGCTCCTTGGTACTACAGGCAAAGTAAGCCATCTCTTTAGCTGCAATAAAGCAAGAAAATGACATAGCAAATTAACTCCTTAAAAATCCTGTACCATTGTAGCTCTTTTTACTGAGCCCGCGTGTCTCATCTCGGCCCCTCTTCCAAGGACTGTCAATGCAGTTAAATCAGTGCAAAATACGGAAATCAACTTTGCAATTTGTATTCCCTGCTATTGCCAATGTGGCAGCACCAGACTCTTCAGAGACTCGGAGGGGGAAATATCTGACAACTTTACTGGCTCACCTCAGTGCAATAGAGCAAGTTGTCAAGGTCAGAGACAGAAAACATCAATCAACAAAACCACAGATGAATACAGTATATGATTAATTATGGGCACTAAAACTACACTAGAACAATGCCACTATAAAGCCACACCACCAAGTGCTCCAGCAAATCACTTATCAGGTATCCTTTTCTGCACTAGGCTCTGCGACCCTATTACCCCTATCCTTGCCCGACTCTACTGGCTTCCCATCACACAGGATACATTTCAAGATCCTGGTCCTCACCTTCAAAGCCGTCCATGGTCTTGCTCCCCCTACCTCTGCGACAGCCTAACCCCTATCATCCTGCTCGCTCCCACTGCTCAGCGGGCTCCAGCCTGCTTCACGTCCCCGCCTCGCTCACCCGACTATTGCCCAGCGGACCTTCTGCCACTCTGCCCCCACCCTCTGGAACTCCATCCCGCAATCCCTCCGCCTCGTGCCCTCCTTTGCCTTCTTCAAGACCCATTTCAAGACCCTCCTCTTCGACTGCTTTCAATCTCTCTGCCCTCAACCCAAACCCTCAGCTCGGGTCCAAAACGCTGTCTGTCCAGTGCCTTGGGACGTTCTCCCGACATGAAAGGCACTAGACAAATGTAATTTTGTTGTGTTGTGGCTGTTTTAACCGCTTCACTACTGGCTCCTACAGTAAAGATAAAATAGGGCAGCATTTTCAAAATATATCTTATAGAATCTTGCTCCCAAATTGCAACATTTTATTACTACACCATCTTTAATTGCTGCCACTATGAACACAATCTCTTAATTTAGGCACAGTTCAATTCATCTTATTTTAATAAAGTGTTCCAAAGCAAATTGTAATTAACTCTTCCTTAATTTGACTTACAACTGGAATTACTGTTCATTTCATTAAATAGGACAGCATCAAAAGCAAGATTTCAACAAGATATGAAACTCAGCAGTGGAACTAATGTAAGTGGTACATTTGATATCCAATTTGTGACCAGGGTACTATAAAGGGAAAAGGAACTGCATAATATTTGTAACGGTTCCCCCAGGATGTGTAGTCAGCCAGGAAATAATTTTGTGGCGCCTCAAAAATTGGTTCCCAAATACAAGCTAAGAGAATGTCCCACTGCTAACAAGAGTGGATCCTGAATATACTTTACGTATATAGAATTTCAATAGCTATTTGTCTCCTGTGTATATATTTCATTTGTACTGTATGGTTATAAGTAAGGAAAATCAACCTTTCACTTTAGGTTTGGGTAGATCACTCGCCTCGCAAGAGAGAGGACCCGGTTTTGATTCCTGGGCAGGGCAAAACATTTGGCAAGTTCCCTCACTCCACAAGCCTGTTTACCTAGCCAATTGTCAGTCGATTGGCGGACTGCTTTTCCAGGGTAATAATCCCTTCAAAAAATAATAATAATTTGGTCATTCAATCCATGATTGTTTGTGGGATACTGCTGAGTACAATTGGCTATCGCTTTTGTGAAGTACTTTACGACGTCTCTACTTTGTAATAAATGCAAGCTTATTATTAATTATTACTATTATTACACTGGAATCCATGGGGTTAGAACTGACTCAAGAGTCGCCAAGCTAGAGAGCGAGAAAAAATACCAGGATTTTCACTCCTACTTGCTGTCCAACAATTCCAATTACTCTTTAACACAAACAATACACAAAGTATCCTCCTACCATAATGTTTCTGAGCTAGGGAGACAAGCAGTACAGTTATTTAGCGTGCCCAAAGATCCTTCACTCTCACTTGAATTTTTAAAACAATTTTAGTACAGAAATTTAAGAATCCAGTACATATCAAATATTTTTACATTGTGCGGATTCTATGACAAGAAAATGGACATTTAACATTTTTTATTTTCAAACAGACCACAAGTTACCAGAATGTTTCACCGAGTCTCCAAATGTCATGACGGACTAATATCCCACTCTCTTCCGAAAGCAAACACACAATTACTGTTGTTCCAAGGTCATAGTATGCATTTATTTACATTATATTAATGCTTGTTTAGATTGTATAGTAATTTCTTATTAAAATGTTTAAGTGCAACGCATTTCAGTTAAGTCCTTTCACACAAGTCTATTGAACCAGCCAGTCTTGTGTCACAACCCCTAGATAATGTACTGTACCATTTTCTTTCAGAGAAACAGAAAAGCAATAGTGTAGACATTTATGACCTTTTATAAGCATCAGCCCTTTTAGGAAGTCTCCCTGTATCCCAGACAACACCACGCACAGCTCATATGAAAGTATCCGCTAATGAGTGAGGTAGGATATAAAAAAAGACACTCAATTGCTTCACAAGTGGGAAAAACAGCAGACAATTTCAAGTAATTAATTTTCAGAGGGGAAAAAAAATCACCCTCACTGAAACCATGCCAGTATCGTTCCAGGTCTCTATGGATAGCACCGTAAGCAACAGGATTTGGAAATCAGTTTAGTGGGATGAATCAGAGTCCTGTAGAATAGTGGTTAGAGCGCTCGCCTTGGAAGCGAGAAGCCGCGGGTTTGATTCCCAAGCAGGGTGAAACCTTAGGCAAATTTCCTTACTCCACACGCCTCGGTTTACCTAGCAGTAAGTAGAAAAAAAATTGATCACTCAATCCACGACTGTTTGTGGGACACTGCTGTACGCAAATGGCTGCCACGTTTCTCCCACAAATAGTCAACCACTTCACAACATATTCTGTGAAACACTTTGAGACGTCTCAATGATGTGATAAGGCACTATATCAAATGCAAGGATTATTATTTTAATGCTAAATATTTGTCTGCTCATTCCAAAAGTACATCTGTTCTAAGGTTTCAAACTTTTTGAGTTGCCAATAGCAATTGGTAAATTTATATTATCCTTACGAAAGGCAGTAAACAAAGGAATTCACATCTGATCTGCATAGGCAGCATGGCCATTTCTGCAATTGGTCACTACTCTTTAATGATTGTTTCCTTCTACATTCTGAAGCAGTAATTTGGTAGTTCATTGTAGAATATATTTCATAAGTGCCTCAGTCCTCACCCATGGCGACTTTATAATATTTATGTTTGCATCTTCCTTATCAGGTTGTCAAAAAATGTCAAAGTGTTTCACAGAATTTATTGCATAATCCAGTACTCTTTTCCACAAGCTATTTATATGCTCACAAGTGGACATTCAGTGAATGAATTTAAAAAAGTTTGAATTCTATTCCTATTCTTCCACCAATGGGATTGATACGAACCCAAGGGGAAAATACCATCTGTGGACATTTCTACAACAATTATTGTTCCTCCTGGTTACACATAGAAAATATTTAATTAAGTAAACCTCTCCAGTTTCTTTCATCCCTCAAAACCACACACAAAATAGCTATAAAGAAACCCTACATTGTAACGCATCTGAATGGTTTGAATCATCCATTGCTGCTAATAAACAATTACCATTATATTCAGAAAATTACATAATTGGGGTGGGTTCAGAACTGGACAGGAGAGGTTAACACTACACACTTAAAACAGTGGAGCAGAGTAAAGCATTGTTCCTCTATTAGTCAGTCGAGAACAACAATGTCAAGGATCCAACATTTAAAGCAAAACAAAAGGGAATACACAGCAGCTAGGTGCAGTGTATGATTAAGCATTATTGCTTGGGGACTCACTCAGTGGTGCAATGAGTTAACCAACTGTCCTTTCATTTCTGCGACAAAGCCTTGAATTTAACCCAATCCTAATTGAAAGTCTACTTCCTCTTTATGTTATGAGGTTCCAATGTGAATGTGTTTAGGCAATCTCAATCCAGATCATTATTGGACAAAGGCCCCACAGCGTAACACTGCTCTTAACTTGATATTAAATTGGATGTTTCACTCCAAGAAGTCATAAGGATAACAAGTTTGCAATATGAATAAATCAAAATAATAACAGGAAGTAACCTAAAGCTTTGTACCCCAGTTGGCTATGCTGTACCTATAAATGATACACGGTTCCAAGAATAGAATAAAAAAGTTGTCTTTCTCTAAGCTTAATGTTCTTATGATTGTAGAGGAATAGTTACCAGAACATTTTATTCCCCGGGGGAGGGGGAGATAGAAAAACATTAGCTAATTTGTAAAAGATTTAAACACATGCATCACAACTGTTCATTCTGCTTATCTTGCGTTACCTTTCCAAATACTTATACTTTTGGTTAGATAGACACAAAGGGATTAAAATTGTTTTTTTGAGGAGTAGTTTTTTTTAAACTACTGAAAGGAATGTGGCCAAATATTAAGTAGTTTCAAAATTAATGTAGCAGATGAATTTGAATTCACTTCCAATGTTATTTCAATTTTTTTTAAAAAAACAACTTTCTTCTTCCCTCTCCTGAAATGATTTAACTCTTTGTTGGGTAAAGTTGCAAGGTCAAAGCCACATTTAAATCTGGAGAGCAAGGATTGGAAAGTTATTCATCAGTGGTCGGCATCAATGCTGAGACCCACCGAAACATCCACACCTTTCAGCAAGTTTACTTTATAGCAAAACAGGAACAAAACAGAAAACAAAACCATCTCAATAGTTCCGCTCAGTTTTGCATGAGGAACAACTTTCCAAGATGGGATTATGATCCTCGATTAAATTTGGGGAGGACAAATTTGCAGGGCTATGGGGAGAGAGTGGGGGAGTGGGATTTAATTTGGACAGCTCTTTCAAAGGAGTCGGCATGGACATGATGGGCTGAATGGCCTCCTTCTGTGTTGTGTAATTCTATGATTCTACAATAGATTGCTTCAAAATGCATCTTTTCAACAATTCCATGTTCAGTATTTCTCTCTCCATCTCTAAAGGGGATTCTCTTTGGGCTGATTTGGCTCAAAAGTGACATGCTTGGGAATGGATTGTCTGAATCAAATTAATCTTGTGTGTCGGTTTTGACACTCAAGTTCCGAAGCCAGGCAGGTCAACAGTACCCCAAGGCACTGCTGATGACAGACCAGCCAGCCAGGCTTGTTGTTAGGACATGGACAGGCAGTTCAGTCACTAGCAGCAGGGATTCTTCCCACTCGGCTCCTGTTAACCCAGTAAGTCAAAACTCTAAACTGGGGTGGTCGTTGTTGAAGAAACGGAAAGCCCATCAAGATTCACAATGACAAGTTGTGTGGTTTCATACTGGTTATACTTGCAACAGTATACCCTCAATACAAGTTTCCCCAGCCTCAACTCATCAACCTGCATCTAAACTTTCCAGCAGTATTCAGGGGTATGGTGAAAGAGAAGAACAATGGGATTAAAAGGTCTGACAAGGTTACAGTTCCACATAACCTCTAATGCTTAATGTCATGTTGCTGTCAGCACTGGGAGTGTTTGAATATTGTTGGGCAGGGATCAATCAATAGTGAGCAAGAACACTGGATACTCTCTCCCTCCCATGCCATCGCTCAAGAGCAGGGGCCTTTGCACCATCCCTTTCATCACCCTGGTTGGCAATCAGGTACAGAAACACATATTTGCACTTGGTACAGTGCCTGCAACATCTCAAAGCTCCTTAGAGGTAATTGCTGTAAAGGTGAAGTGACTATTTATAGGTGAGGTTCTGGCCTCGTTTTCTAACTCAGCAGCTAGAGGCCTGAACAAGGGCTATTCCCTGTAAATACAGATTACTGATAGCAAATTCACTGCTGAGTAAAGATCTGACTAAACCAGCTGTTGCCTTTTTTTTTAAACAGGTCTCCAAGGTATACTTCTGCGTCATATGCCCTATAGATTTACACACCTGTGTGCAGGCAAACAACCGTAATTTAGAGATAAATATACGTGCTCCTTTTTACTAATTTTAATAAAGTTGGTCCTTGGTGATAACCAAGGTTACAAACCATCTATGGTGATTCAAATAGTTCTGCATCTTACCCTTTACAAAATAAAGGAGATGAGACTGGCACACTTGAGAGCACCCTCACATAATTCAAAACCTTAATATGGAAACCAGGTAGAGTTTAAAACAGAATGTATGAATTATTTCTAAAGATAATGGAAATTCAATAATTGCATTCATTTTCTATTGCTGCCCATGAGAATGCAGACTTCATTGCAACAGTTCAATACACAATCAGATGAAGTTTAATATTCTGTACAAGAATAAAGTATTAAACTGAAAGTTAACTGAATTCTGTTGCAACCCCCTTCCCCCATACAATCAGCTTCATTTTGCCCTTAACTTTTCAGTACTCTGTATCAGAACTTCTTTCCAAAGTCAAGTGAATCCATTAATGCTGTAGAAATGCTGAATTCTGTTTGAATGTACCTCAAAGTCAAACTGTGTTTGTTATTTTAGAATCTGGTACCACGCTTAGGAAAAATGCTTCTAAAGCAACATCCCATGTACTACAAATCAGAGGCAATCAATCACGAGGCTCTTTTCAATCATTCTTGCCTGCTGCCTCAGTGGATAAATGTACCATTCAGTGTGCAGATCACAACTGTGCCAAGTGCCATTGTACTTGCTGAGTTGGCCATTCTCAAGCAGTGTGGCAGGAGATTGCTCAACTGGTTTCTGGATTGTAGGATTTGGAAGGGAACAAAGAAAAAGAAAATAATTCAGCTAGAGCCCGAGCTCCAGCGACTGTTGGGAAATTCCTTGTGGATGAATATCAAGTCCATAAGGTCAGGATTGGCTTCATCTGCGCCCTTCTCAGTCAAGTTGCTTGCTTAGACAGAGTTGAAGGATGTTCACTTGGGCAATGTTATCAGAGGATTACCAGTAATGTGAAAACCATGCTCTATTGGAAACTTCAACAAATTCAGAAGAGGGGAGAAAATTATTGGTTCACATTTACATTATCTTGCCCCATATTTCACATTTTAAAAAAGTTATTAAATCACACAGATATAGTCTCCAGATAACCTGTGTGAATTGACACCTTCACTTTAAGGGACACAGTGACAGGTACTTTCTCC
The DNA here is from genome assembly GCF_018977255.1 of Callorhinchus milii. Lineage (NCBI taxonomy): Eukaryota > Metazoa > Chordata > Chondrichthyes > Chimaeriformes > Callorhinchidae > Callorhinchus > Callorhinchus milii. The sequence goes on along the minus strand of NW_024704744.1, from coordinate 30,834,035 downwards.
CCTCATTTCTCAATTACTGTGTATAATTTATTCTTAAGGTTAGAAAAACCATTGCCAGCATGGTGCTCATCAAAGTGGAGAGATGGCATTTTAGTCAGCGTATAAGCTTTTGCATGAGAAGAGATGATGTCAGCCAGATTCCCATCAGTAAATACCTCCACTGAGTCAAGCGCAGCCACTCCTTCATTTCAGCTACCAACCCAAACATCAAACGGCTATTGCCACATACTTCCACTAACAGAAAGAGGAATTGAAGGAAGATATTGAAAACTCCCTTGAAATCTGTTTCAGTGAACAAACTACCCGTCTCATTCAATGAAAATTCAAGTTGGTCATGGGAACTGGTTAATAATTTGTTACCTTGACAAAATTCCACAGTGTGAACAAGAAACCCAGAGCCCAGCAATGTTTACAGCACATTATTTATTAACACACAAGGAGTCTCATTATTTTTATAGAACAATCGTTTTCATTGAATTTCAAAGTTTTCCAAAAAAATAATATTTCTGAATTATGCACTGGTGTAACAAGCTCAACTACATACATTTCAAAACAGATAACCCACATATCTTCAGATCAACTACAAAAGAATTTTAAGCGATTTGATAAGAATACAAGCCTCTATCTCCCTTGACCCTCCCTAATTCAAACATCTGGAAAACATGCCCAGAATAAAGTCAACAAGCTGAAAGAGTCACAAGTTATGTGCTTTGAATGAATCACACAGATTGAGCCTGCAGTGCAAGGATGAATTCTTATTACAGATTTAGCATCAACTGATCAGAACAGATTATGTTAAAATAGAGGTACAGTAGATTAACAGTCTCCGACAGCAAGTGAATCCTGATCCATTCCTCAAGTATAAGTCCCTTCAGTGCCCAAGGAATTTATTACTACTAATAAACGCATCAGAAGAAATTGAATTTAATGCAATGTAAATGTATGTTGCAACATTTCTTGCACAATTTGATAATTCAACCAACCTTTGTGGAAGGTGCATTTGGTTTGGCTTTCAGGGGGAGGAAAAAGCCTGAAGAACATTTAATAAAATATCACTTTCTTCTTAAGAGATTTTTAATATAAAGGTGCACCACTCATACAGCTATCACAATAGCCTTTCATAATTTGAATTAATAAAATAATCCTTGCATTGCTGTAATGCTTTTCATGTCAAGCACTCAACAGGATTAAGGTTTTGCTACAGTGTAGTGACTGTATTTTGTAGGCAGACTAGTCAACCTTTTTTGCAAGGTAATGTCCCATAAACAGCCATGAAGTGAATGACCAATTATATTCAGAGGATTGTTGGACAGGGAGAAATTCCCCTTTGTGCCATGGGAATGTTAACGTCCAATTAAACAGGCCAGCACCTCCAACAATGTATTGGGAGCGTCACCCTGGACCAGGGGTGGGCAAAATACAGCCCGCAGGCCATATCCAACCCACCAAATGATTTTATCTGGCCCGTCATTGTCCAGCAACAGAAAAAATTATAATTCGTTCAGGGAACATCAGCCAATCACACTGCTTAGTTGTGCGCACGCTCCCTTAAATGTTGAATCAGGCTGATGTCAGAAATGTGGGGATCAGCAAATTTTCAAACAGGCGCGCAGCAACACTTTCCACTGAAGAGGACGTTAATTCGAAATGAGTTTATCAAAGAAGCGGAAAGTGGACGCTGAAGGCCGAATATTCAACAAAGAATGGACTCTACATTTTTTTTAAAAAAAAGTGTTAGTGGAAAAGATGTGTACTTAATTTGCATGGAAAGTGTGGCAGTGCTCAAAGACTAAAACTTGAATCGCCACTTTATGAGAGCAAACATACTTGCAAATATAAGAATGTTTCTGCCGAAGAAAAAGGCAAGAAAGCTGATGAGATGGTTGTTCAAATGCAAAAAGAGCAAAGCGTTTTCACAAACAATTTGCATCCCAGGATGAGATTACAAGAGTGAGTTACGTGATTGCACACAAAATCGCCAAAAACAGGAAACCATTCTCTGAAGGAGAATTTATAAAGGAATGTATTGTCGACTCTGCCTCGATTTTATGCCCAGACGAGAAAAACCAGTTCGAGAACATTAGCTTGTCAAGGCGAACTATTGTGAGACGTGTTGAGGATATCTCTGAGAACCTGTATCTGCAGTTACAAAATAAAGTAAGCAATTTTACACGTTTTTCACTGGCACTCGATGAGAGTTGTGATGTCAAAGACACAGCCCAGTTAATAATTTTTACTCGAGGTATCACCAAACATTTTGAGCTCACAGAAGAATTGGCATCAATGTAGTCAGTGAAAGATACGACAACTGGAAAAGACTTTTTGGAGGCAGTAATAAATAAGTATATCTTAAAATTAGGAGTGGAAAAAAATTGGTGAATGTGACCACCGATGGAAGCCCAAACCTGACAGGCAAAAATATTGGGTTACTGAAAAGAATTCAAGATCAAGTCAAAGAAACAAATCCAGAACAGAATATTGTTTTTCTACACTGCATTATCCACCAAGAAATCCTCTGTAAGAGTGTTCTAAAACTAAGCAATGTCGTGGACACAGTTACGAAAGTGGTCAACTACATTTGAGCAAGAGGATTAAACCACAGGCAATTTGTAACTCTGCTTGAGGAATTGGAATCCGAGCACACAGATGTTCAGTATCACATGAATGTTGATGGCTTAGTTTAGGAGAGGTCTTGAAAAGAGTGTGGGAACTGAGAACAGAGACTGATTTATTTTGGGGCATGAAAAAAAAAATCAGATTTCCTACAGCTGAATGATGCGAATTGGCTCTCTGATTTGTTGTTGATATCATGGGCCACATGAATGAACTGAATTCAAAACTGCAACGGAAGGGGGCCTTTGTGCACGATTTGTATTGCAGTGTCAAGTCATTTATGACAAAACTATTTATTTTATCGCGTCAGATAGGAAACAGGCTGTTCGCCCACTTTCCAACTTTGCAGCAGATTACTGTTTGCGATCAAAGCCTTAAAAAGTATATTTCGTCACTACTTGACTTACATGCCGAATTTTCTCACCGATTCCAGGATTTCACTTTGATCGAAAATGACCTGTCTTTGGTCTCTCACCTTTCTCATTTGATGTTGACAAAGCCCCATTTGACCTCCAACTTGAGCTTATTGACCTGCAACGTGATCCATTGCTTGCGGAGCAATTCAAATCAGTGCCACTTCTTAGTTTTTACGCCTCTCTTAATGAATATACCTTTCCGAAAATAAAGGCTCATGCCTGGAGGATGCTTGTGCTGTTTGGATCAACATGCATATGCAAGGAGACATTTTCTGTGATGAAATTCAATAAAATCAAAACAGGTCTGTGATGACTGATGACCACCTTGCAGTAGTATTCCGCATTGCAACAACGGAGACAATGCCTGACTTCAATTGTTTGGTTAACGCACATCAGTGCTTTCATTCTTCCCACTGAGTGAGCATCTCACATTCCCATCAATACGTGAATAAATATTGAATAAAAAGTCTGCTCAATGAGTTGTTTTTATTTAACCTAATTTTAATGAATGACAATTATGTAGACTTTATTTTATGCATGTACAAGTGTAAGACTTGATTTTAAACTATTATTAAGCATTTGCATCTACATTAAGAGTGTGGCCCGCGAAGCTTACCAAAACTTGTGAAGTGGCCCGCCAGCCAAAATAATTGCCCACCCCTGCCCTAGACCATAAATTCAAAGTCATGATGTGGAGCTTGAAAGCACAGTCTTTTGACTCAGCAGCGAAAGTGTTACCAACTAATACCTAAAGCCACATTAGATACCACCACTGTGTATTTAACTATTCAAATGAAGCAATCATGCTGGATTATATAAGCAGCACAATACACTCAAACTTCCTAGCTAAGAATCTTAAGCGTTAGTTTAAAGAATTGCACAATTAGCAACTTGGGGGGTGTTTTCAGGTTTATCAAACAGTGAAAAGAATAAGCCATCAATTGGACAGATGGATTGGCAAGAGATGTTTAATGTAGGTAATCCCATTCACTTGACTGAGTAATAATAATAATGATGAAGGAGTACTCATTTCTTCAAGAGTTATTCACTGGTTCATATCCTATGAATTCTAGGGTACAGCTGCAAATGTTGAAGTAAATTTAGAACACTTACAGATACAGCAAGGCAGCAGGATATTTGTCAAAAGTTTAGGGTTGTGAAAGGCCCTTTGGGATAAACATCAGGAAGTATTATTCACAGAAAGCAACTAACATCTGGAACGATTTACCAGGTAGGGTACTTCAGGCAGATGTTGGACCCTTAAGAAATTGCACACAGTTGTAATAAGAAGATGGCAGGTTGGGTATTCTGGAAGAATCAGATCAAATGGGTGTAGGAACCTTCTTTATTCAAATATCTTGTGAAATTGAGATATACATTTAGGTCTGCTATTAAACATAGGTAATCAAAAACCACTTACAAAAGAAAATGAATCATAATTTTATTAACAATCCTCACCCTTCAATTTGAAATAGTGCCTAATTTTCTTCCCCAAACATGCAAGTGTGTTGGTGCACTCCATTTTAGTTATTTAGTGTTTCATACATCCTTATGGAGTCTCTGGTTTTCATGGTTTTAAAACTGTTTAACAGCCATTCTGAAGTTGCTAAAGAAACCAATAAAGGAAGCCTAGGCATCAAACAATTACATTTATCTAACAGAAAATAGTATTGTAAATCCCCATAAACAATGTTCCCTCTCGTATATTAACACATAAAATACACCTCCATTAATTGCTTAGGGATTGACTTTTTTAATTACTGCAAAACGTTTGAGTCAATGAAAATAAGAGACCTTAAGAAGTGTTTAAGTGTTCTAAATAGCAAATACATCTCACTGTTATTCCATCATTACAATGACAGCGTAGTTTCATCTATCACTTTAAATCTTTGCTAGAAATGTGTCAAAAGAATTACACAACTCCTTAAAACAATGGGGGTGGGCGAAGGCGGGGCAAGGCAGTGTGTCGCTGAAGGAGAGGACAAGCCATCCATCACTTGTTACAATTAAACATACCTTTTACAACAAAATGACTCAACTCAACATAATTTAAAGACTTCCAATGACTCAATTAAAAAAATTCCCTGTATGATACGAAGCCATGAGGGTCAGCAAATCACAGATTTGTTGCAACCAAGTTATCTCGGCCAAGGAAATGGTGAGGATTGGAGTGGAGTGTAATGAACAGGTCCTTGAAGTTGAAGGTGTGATGGACTGGGAGAGAGAAAGACAGATTTCATACACCCAACTGCTATTCAGTGACATCTGTTATAATAATGGACAAATGGAGATCAGAGGATAGGAACCGACCCAACTGGGTCACCTGTCCACATCCGCTCTCCATATCTCGAAAATAATGATCTTGTGGCAGAAATCATGATGAAACTGAACGAACAGTTGCAGTGACAAACACTGAAAAATCTCTATATATTTTGATGATTTACTTAGTTTAAACTGTAGACTATGTCCCATTTTAGAATCTATTGCATCATGTACAGGTGCACTTTCTTCCAGTCATTTCAATGTACAATAGCTACAATTTTATCCAATTTGTTTTTAATGTTTGAAGAGTCACATATTGGCTCCAGTTCAGACCAAATAACAAAAAAGTACATGAGATAATACTTTATCACCATTTTAGTCAGACATGGACTTTGTACACTCATCAGTACTTCAAAAACTCAAGCTGTTCAGACTCAAGATTTCACATCAGCTGGAAGGGCTACTTACAACAGAGAAGAAAGTGACTTCAGGCACTCTATTAAAAAGGAGCAATGTATTCTTTAATGATTTAGCCTTTTACAAAATGCAATCAACTCATGAAGGCATGTTAATCTGCTCTTACAGTGGACAGTCACAAAATGTACTTGCTAGAGAGATCATAATCCTTCACTATTCTTCCTACCTTAGCATATAACCTACAAATGACTTCCCCCAAAAAACCTGCAGAGAAATGATTAATTCCATTTGTGTTGTTGTACATGAGTAACAAGAAAAGGCTCCTAATACTGTTCAGTGGGGGGGGAGAGAATAACTAAAAATGAGTTCAGATATGTTCCTGCAGCAATGAAATTAGAAATCTGAAACATGCAGCAAACAGATCCTGTTGGTGATTTCAGTTTCCAACATTCCAGTGAAGGATAATAATAATCCTTGCATTTGATATAACGCTTTTCATGTCGGGAGGACGTCCCAAAGCGCTTCACAGAACACACTGTAAAGTGAATTGACTGTATATTTGTGGGCAAATGCAGCAGCCAATTGCGCACAGCAATGTCCCACAAACAGGCGTGGACTGAAAATGACCAATTTATTATTGTTTTTAGTTTTTGGAGGGATTATTATTAGGCTCTGTGTGGAGTAAGGAAACTTGCCCAAGGTTTCGCCCTGCCTGGAATTGAACTCAGGTCTCTCGCTTGCAAAGCGAGTGCTCTAACCACTGAGCTACAGGACTCAAAGGTTGATGGCTGGATGGAGATAAAGTGAAGGTAGCTTCAAGGGGTGCTGAACTGTAGAAGAAACAAATATGCACACACACCAGCTCAACACAGGGATCAGATGCACTATGCTGGAAAATGGAATTGAGGAAACATGTGTAAAACCTAGAGGGTCTGGGTGTTTGTCTCCTCATTTTCGGAGAGCACCTTGAACTAGCTATCCATGAAGTCATTCATTTTTAAAGCCATTGTATTATTATATCCACACTACATTCTACTGCAATTCTGGAAGTCTACCATCAGATTGCTGAAACAGATTTTACAAACTCACTATCAAGGTTAACAGAGAGTTGCGTTTTAATAAGCCATTGATAGCACTCGGAGATGCTACCCTGCATGGAAGGCACTATATAAGTACAAGCTGTTGTTGTTCAAAATGCAAATAGCACCCCAATCATGTGGCTGGACAGCAAGTGTCAATAAGTATTTTTGCATCAATTTAAGATAATTAGTAAGACCAGCAAATAGCAAAAGGGACAAGTCAATTAACCAGGAGACATCATCTTCAGATCACAGAGAGAGCAATTACTTAGAAACAAACAGATCACATACACCTCCAAATCAGAGGATTCAGCCATCAAAATAACCAGTGATTCAGACAAAATTCCTACTTGTTTGGGATAAATTAAGGCAGAGCAAACCCTATTCCATTGATTATCTTGAGCCACGTCTATAAGGATGACATACCCAACTAAAATGCTCTGGACACAGATGGACAAAGTAAATGCGCACCATTTTCCAAAACTGAAAGCTTAAAATCCACTGCAACACTTCACAATACAGAGCACTGTGAAGCATTTTCCATTAGGGGATAGAAGAGACTATGGTTAAATCTCCAGTGACAACACAATGTACAACCTCAAGAACCTTTCAAAGAGGAGCAGCGATATCAAGGATGTTCAGTTTTCCTCAGATCGAACTCAGCTTTGAAATACACTTATGTTCATATACACTAAAAAGAGCAATTGCAAAGAGCAATTTATCCATTCACAAACAGTACTTGTACAAATTCTGTGAGGTAATTTTTCTCATTAGGTTAGCACCATCCATTGGCATAATTGGATTGCAACTAAGAGGAGATATTGTGGAAGATGAAATGCCTGGAGATGCACTAAATATTAATGCAAGCTTAGTTCCAGGAGGATATATGAAACTCCAGCAATCATAATATAAATGTATCTAAAATAATTAAAAAATTTCAAGCAGCACCTCACGTATTATATTTTAACTGAACACGCTGTCTAACATCTAAAAGCACAATACCTCATGTTAATTCCACACCAAGGAGTAGCAGCTTCTGGAGATAAGTGGCATGAATCTTAATGACGATTTACCAGATACATTACTTAAATTAGGTAAAATATTTAGGAAAACTTGTTCTAGTAGGATACAGGCTATGTAAAGCTGCAGTAACATTAACGCAAGATTGAAAATGTGTGCGACTTTTTCTCTGCTTAAAAATATGCTTACTCGCGTATTTATGCAAATTCCAGGTGAACTATTGAACAGGTTAACATAAGATTTGTCTTAGATTCTGTTCCTTCAAAGCCCACTGTGGTTGTGCCGCTGGCATGAACAGATAAGAAACATGGTTGTGCCCATATTACTGGCTAAACTGCAATGATAGTAGTGAATGCTCGCAGAATATTAACAAAGGAGTTAAAAATAAAAAAATAATGATGCCTTCAATTCAACTATTGCAGGAATAAAACATATACATCTTTAATCCAAAATGAATTTCATTTGCATTATTTCTCAAAGTAGAATATCTTTGCTCACTAAATTAGTGCATCTTCCTGCACTGGTTTTACTTGAGCCACAGGGTGTCAGCTTCAAGGGCTACTTGGAACACTATCAAAGCAATACATTTCCTTTTGCAAGGAACCAGAACAGATTTGGGATTACTAGGGTACTTATTTCCACCTGAAAAAAGTCTGAAAAATCAAACGCTAAAGTTAATTTGTAACACTGGAGTTGGAAGAGTGCAAGGGAAAGGAGAAGGATATAAATCAACAACTTCATAAACAAAACTCAGCCAACTGTTTGCTAATGTTCAATAGAAAGTCATCAACTGTAAATCTGGATCCTGCAGATTAGCCTTTATGAAGCTTCAATTCACTGTTTGGTGAAAACCAAAGACCCAAGATCATTTATTATTCGCAGCACCTAAGAATGGTGTGCTGCCCTCAGCTCTGCAACTGCATTATGGAAATGTGAGGGTTATTAATTTTTCAAAGTCAGAAATCCTCGGAGTTTTGAACACAACTTATTTCTATTAAACACATACCACTATTTCATTCAAGTAGGAGAGATATTATTGCTATAATCAGTCCCAGGCACAGATGCACACAACTTGCTCTCACAGGTTTTGTTTCTTTAAGAACAGGAAAACATGCACAACCTTTGGCAAGCATCACATGATCTGTGAATGTGATTCTCCTGATTCAGTTGAGTTTTTTTTGGTCAGCTGGGTGTCCGACAGAAACCTATTACTATGCTTGAGAGTGTCCAAACCAAGCTGAGAAATCCATGTACTCCACCTACACATGGAAATTCCAGAGATAGATTGTTGGAGTGGAATACACACTCTCCCTGGAGGTATATATCCTTCTTACCTAAGGCATAGGTTGGCAAGAGCCAAGGCCTGGGGCTCCCAGAGTGAGTGGTGGATTACTGCTGATTCAGCTGAGGTTATCTCAAACAGGGAAATATTCCTGGTGCTAATCAAAATGTATCCCCCTCCTCACATTCTTCTGAGAAGTCAAGCAGTGGTTTTCCCCTTCCCAAATGTATTCGATTAATACATATAATAATAATAATAATAATAATCCTTGCATTTGATATAGCGCTTTTCACGTCGGGAGGACGTCCCAAAGCGCTTCACAGAACATACTGCAAAGTGAATTGACTGTATATTTGTGGGCGAACGCGGCAGCCAATTGCGCACAGCAATGTCCCACAAACAGTCGTAGATTGAAAATGACCAATTTATTATTGTTTTTGGTTTTTGGAGGGATTATTATTAGGCGTGTGGAGTAAGGAAACTTGCCCAAGGTTTCGCCCTGCCTGGAATTGAACTCAGGTCTCTCGCTTGCAAAGCGAGTGCTCTAACCACTGAGCTACAGGACTCAAATGAGACTATACGCCACTATACGCCATATATGAGACTTTACGCCAAAGTGGAAGGTCTTGAGATGTGCCTCAAAGCAGGTGAGGAAGCGAGGCGAAGAGAATGTGGCATGGAGTTCCAGAGGGTGGGGGCAAAGAGGCTGAAGGTCTGACCGTCGATGGTGGGGTGGGCCGAGCGGGCGACGTGGAGCAGGCCACAGCGCACAGGTTGATACAGGGTTAACCGGTCACAGAGGTAGGAAGGAGCAGGCCACGGAGGGCCTTGAAGGCAAGGACTCTTTTGAACTCTATGCTCTGGGGAGCCAGTGCAGCCAGGCAAAGGTGATGGTGTCACGGAACCTGGTATGGGAGAGGACACAAGCTGCAGAATTCTGGATGATCTGCAGGTTGTGGAGAAAAGAGTTGGGAAGGCTCTTTTATTTATTGCTTTCTATGGGAGGTTCCAAATTGCAGATTTACTTGCATAAGAGATCATTATACAAATAAGAAACCTATTGGGTATGAAGCACTTTGAGATGCTTCAACAGGGTGTTACACCAATTACAACTGGCATATTACAAGGGAATTCAATAATTTAAAGGAAAGGTGAATTAAAAAAAAACACTAGCTCAGTCAGTTCAATAAATCTGCAGTGAATTTGATCTAGTAAACAACTCGTACCACTCAAGTATTCGCTCCACAAAAGAAACACATTTGAGCCAGTTGAGAAATAGTTAATACAGCAACTACAATAGCAAAATTTGCAGGTAAACTCCTTTTAATTTTATATGGCAAGAATATGATTTTCAACCATATATAAAATAAATTTTGAATCTCTCAGCCAGTCTATAATCCAGCATACAAAACAGTACTCATTTTCATTTCTCAGGCAGTCTGAATAAATTAGTTACTGCACTCACGCTAACAACCGACTTCTGAATTTACCGGAGTTCAGAATTTTTTTTAAAAATCAACAGCACATATCCAAATATCTATATTAAAAGGAACAAAATGAGAAAACAGCAACACAAACTTTGTCAATTTTATCCTCTCCTGACGACACCAACTTGTGCTGCATTACATTGCACAGGGACATTGACTAAATGCCAGAAATGTTTTTTGGCAAGTTCTTCAATAGTTTATGGTGCCACAGGTCGGCTTGATCCCATCAGTACTCAACATCCGTACATTTTTCAATAGAGATCACTAGACTGCTAACAAGAGATTTTTAAAAAAACCTGGTCAATTGTCTCCACTTCCTTCCGGTCCAATTGCAGCTGATATTAGATAACTCGACCTAGACCTGATATCAAACCAGCAATGTTCTGGTTTCTATTGGTTGGTGCATCTAAATATCTTTATATCAAATGCAAGGATTATTATTATTATTATTATCTAAACAATTTGAAAGTCGGTGATTATAATTATCCTTCCATTTCTTATATTAATACTTGTATTTGATACATCTTTCATATCAGGAGGACACCTCCATGTACTTGACAGGATATACTGTGAAGTGGACCAACTATTTTTGTAGGTGAACATGGCAGCCAATTTGAACACACCAATGATCCACAAACAGCCGTGAAGAGAGGTATCATTTTATCTGAGAAACTGTTGGCCAGGATATGTGAAGAAAAATTTATTAATAAACAGTTCAGAAGTCTACTTATTATTTACAGTGTAAGTGAAAATTTGAAAAAGAAAAGGGTAAGACACAAAACAGAGCAGCAATTTGTACATTAGTGAAAATCCCGAATGACTGTGAAAGACATTCAGAAAAATGACACTGCAGTCATTGTAAAGTAGCTGCATCTGTGGCTTAATTTAAAGCAGCCAAAAGCTGACAACATAATCACCAGCTTCGAGCTGTGTCTCATTAACCTCCACCTTGCATTCCCCTCCCTGTGTGATATACGATTCCTTCACCAAAAGATACAAAACTGTTTAGCAAACACAGAAACTAAAGTAGGGCACCAATCTTGAGCTTCGTTTGAAAACACATTATGCTCACGGAAATCAGCAGCACAAAATAATGCCACAGGGTCAATAAAATTTACATGTAAAACACGAACTGAATGCCTCCATTCGTCTTTCACATTGTGGTTAGCTTAGTCTTCCACATTGTGTGTAGCTCAGAGAAGAATGTTCTACTTTCTTGATAATAGTAAGGAAGATGTTTCTGGCAAATGTATCTGGATTTGTGCACATGAATAACTTGATCCTATTACGTTTCTCTGCAGGATGTTAATAATTTCGCCAAAGGCCATTTCAAACTGGTTTCATCGAGTTATTAAGCAACAACTCTATTGGGGCAAGGTATATAAACTGCTTAAAAATACTATGGCTCCCCCAATAAACAAGTGGGCAAAGTCAAAGGTTCATTTGTGTTGAATTAGCTGATCTGGCTTGTTAATACTAATAATTGTTCTGGACTAGGGATGGAAAGACAGAAAAAACGCACAATAATAAACCCACTCCCTTCTTAAAAGTGCATATTTTGCCATTAGGCAAGTCCAGCATCAGGCTATGCTGTAATGCATTCCATGTCAAATAGCCTGTGACACTATTTCTTGATCAGCTCATTGTCTGACAGAAGGAAAACCACTCATGCTCAAGAGTATCCAACCCAAACTACTTTAAGAGTTCCATTTGGAAATTTGTGTTTTATCTGAAATGGAGCTCACACTCTCCCCAAGAGGAACCCATCCCAGTCGCCTAGTCCTGCAAAATATAACTGGTAGTGGAAAAATCCATAAGATCGGAGAATCCGGAATGTGAAGTCAGGTACTGAAGTAGTTTAACCAACTAAACAACAACACTACATTTGTATACCTCCTTTCACATGGGGAGGACGTCCCAAGGTGTTGAACAGTGTTTCGGACTCGAGCTGGGGGTCAGGATTGGAGAGGGTGGAGGGCAAGGGAAGGAGGGTGATCGAAAGCACGGTCAAAGAGGAGGATCTTGAAGAAGGCAAGGGAGGGGGCGAGGCGGAAGGACTGCATGATGCAAGAGTGGGTGCAGAGTGGCAGAAGGCTCGCCTACCAATCGTGGGCCAGGGAGGTGGGGACTTGAAGCAGGCTGGAACCCACTGAGCAGAGGGAGTGGGCAGGTTGGTAGGGGTTAGGAGGTCGCAAAGGTAGGGGGCAGTGAGGCCATGGAAGGCTTTGAAGGGGAGGACCAGGATCTTGAACTGTATCCTCTGTGTGATCGGAATCCAGTGGAGTCAGACAAAGATGGGGGTGACAAGGTCACAGAGCCTGGTGCGGGAGAGGACAAGGGCTGCAGAGTACTGGATGATCTGCAGCCTACGGAGGGAGGAATTGGGGAGGCCAACAAGCAAGTATAGTCAAGCCTGGATGTTATAAATGCATGTATGAGGGTTTTGGTGGCCTGCGGTGTGAGACAGTGGGGGAGCCGGGCGATGTTGCGGAGGTGGGGGCAGGCAGAGCGGGTCATGGCATGGATGTGGGGTAGAAAGGATAGTTGAGGGTCAAACAAGACCCCAAGGTTCCAGACTGGCTCAGTGAGGTGGAGTGTGCAACCATGGATGGTGATGCTGTCAGCGCCTGAGGTGAGGAGGCGCTGACGGGAGCCAATCAGGAGAGCCTCGGTATTGTTGACATTCAACTGAAGAAAGTTAGCTCTCATCCAGGACTTGATGTCTGACAGACATTCGGTCCGGATAACGGTAGTCCTGGAGTCCAGGGTGGAGGCAGAGAGGTATAGTTGGGTGTCATCTGCATACATGTGGAAGCTGACCCCATGTCTGCGGATGATATCATCAAGAAGGAGCATATATTGAAGAGGAGAGGACCAAGGACACAGCCTTGAGGAATGCCACACGAGGCGGTGAGGGGGCTAGAGGAGAAACTGTTTGTGGGGATGAAGTGGAGGCAGTGCGAGAGGTACGATCTGAACCATTCAAGGACAGAACCGTGAAGGTTGAGGCAAGAGGAGAAGCGGTGGATGAGGATAAGAGTGGTCAACAGTGTCGAAGGCAGCAGCTTACAATTTCAAACTGTGCTAGTGTAATAGCAATAACATTACACTTGGGTAAGGCACCAGAAGTTTGTCAATGCTTGTGAGACTGCAGAACCCCAGCTCAGGAGGGGGAAAAAGGAGGGAAATTGGTAGAGTCAGGAAACAATCCATAAAATTTCAAGAACTTCAATCAACTTTAGCTGAATAAATTCCCCATCGTGCCATAAATGATAACATCCCATTTCAATTTATTTATAGAACTTTAAAATCACAGACCTGGTTACTTTTCAGTACTTGGGCAACTCCTTGTTTTTCCTCTCCTGAAAGAGTTAATACTTACTGGGTGTTGCAGTTCCAAAGATACTGACAAATCTCTGCTAGATTTTTGCCAGTGTGGTTCTGTTGTTACCTCTCTTGCCTCAGAGTGAGAAAAATTGAGTATAGGGTGGCATTCCAATGCAATACAGGACGAGTGCTGCAATGTCAAAGCTGCTGTCCTTAGAATGAAATGTTAAACCAATGTCCTGTTTGCCTATTCCGGTAGATATTAAAGATTCCAAGGCACTACTGAAAAAGAAAAGGAAGTTTCTCCCAGTGCCCTGGCTAAATATATCCCAGAAAAATATTAGTCATTCCCTCAAGGCTACTTTGTGGGGCATTACTGTGTGCAAATTGTCTGCCTCATTTGCCTATAAATACAGTCATTACACTCTACAGTAAGATCCTGGGAAGTGCACTGAGACACTGATGATGTGATTATGTGCTATATCAAATGCAAGGATTATCATATAGAACATTTTTAGCAAAGAAGTTTAATCATTTAAAAGTTGATGGCTAGTTTGAGATTAGATTAGCACTTCAAAATATCTGCTTTACAGCAGAGGTCTCAATAACTGTGGTCAAAGATGCTGTATAGAACAACTTACATTTGCATAGCGCCTTTCACATCAGGAAGACATTCCTAGGCAGTAGACAGTCAGGAATCTGCAAAATTCCTCAAAAAATGACAATAGCAATATACTGATTCATGTATCAGTAATTACAAGCTGTTCAATAAGTACCCCTCAGTCTTTTGTTGCATAGTGGTAGAAAATGTTTATAATACCTGCATTGGAAATAGCACCTCATCACGTCGCCAAGACGTCTCAAAGTGCTTCACAGAATACACTGTAAAATGTAGTGACTGTATTTTGTGGGTGGTTTCACCCTTTTCAATACAGTATTAGTCTTCACTCCTAAGAAAGTACCAATTCAGACAATACTTTTTTGAGTAACCATTCTTATTTAAAATATGAAAGATATTTGTAGCAGATGTAGTTTATTTTTAAAAACACCAAATTTTCTCTACTCCTGAAGGCATCAATTTATGCTGCAGCATGGTTCCAACAGGCACCAGCTGTCCTCAATACCTTGTTCAAGTCATCTTACTTCATCTGTTGAGTCCAGAAGGCTATTAGACTGTGGAAACCGCCACAGCCGAGCCGTGTCCTTACCAAACATCCATACACCTTCACTTTGCAGAATGAATTACTGAATAGTTATCAGTAGGAGAAACTCTTGCCAATTCTTTCCACTCTCTATCCAGAACAAATGGCACTGAAACTTACTGTAGCACCATTTTGATCAGTAATAATGCATCTCCACCACTCTAATTTAACTGAGTGGCAATAATATGGCTTATAATCACACTACACAGCGAACATTTACCCACAGTAACATCGGGATGAGGGGAGCAAAAGCTTTAAAATGTATTGAAGACATTTTAATGAACTGTTGGTAGTCCAGAAGTTGAAATTTGTACGTTATCATAATAAGCTATCCCTTCTATTGGTGCACTTGCATCATTTGCCACTTTAATATTCTGAATGCTAATTGTCCTGAATTTATGTTGTACCACATTTTAGCTTGTGGCTTAAATTTAATAAAAGAAATGACAAATTAGATGCACTTGACAATCCAGCTATGTTCCCCAAGTTTGCTTTATACTTGCACGTCAAAAAGACAAAGCCCTCTTGCTTGGCTTCCATTAGTACCGCCACACCTCAGGCACTGACAGCATCATTATATTTGTATACTCACAGAACTAGCACTGAACCTCAGTATTTTGCTCAACTTTCAACTATCGTTTGAACCCCATGCCTGCGTCATGTCCCGTTCAGCGTTCCCCCATCTCTGCAACATTGTCTGCTGAGATCCTCATTCATGCTTTCATCACATCCAGCTTGATTCTGCTAATTCACTGCTTGACAGACATCTCTTCTCCCCACAAGCTGTAGATCATTCAGAATCTCAACAGCTCATACCCTCTCCCACTCCAGGCTCCGTGAAACTATCATCCCCATTCTTGCCCAGCTCCACATCCCCCGGAGGATAAAGTTCAAGATCCGCATCCTCACGTTTAAAGCCCTTCACAGTCTTGCCCCACCCTACCTCTGCAACCTCCTGAAACCTTATCAACCCACTCAGCACACACTAGGCCTGCTTCACATCCCTACCCTCTGGAGCTCCATCCCAGAATCCATTCATTTTGCCCCTTCCCACCTTCAAGGTCCAACTCAAGATCTTCCTCATTGGTCATCTTCCCACTCCCACCTTTTGCCCCCCCCCCCCACCTCTCTTAATCCAACCTCCATCTTGGATGCACACCCTAGACTGCCCAGCACCTTAGGATGTCCTCCTGATGTGAAAGGCCCTAGATAAATGCAATTTGTTGTTGTTGTGTATATCCTCCAGTTCCAATAGGAATAAATAACATCCTGACGTTGGTGCATACATGAGGTTCCAATAACATGCATAAAGTAGTATTAGACATTAGCACATTCAGTGTACATACATCAAGATGCTCATTATCTGCTGGCGTCACCATATTTAGGGGTACATTCTGCCAGCTGCCCAATCTTTACTGCCATTAAATGTTGCTGCAGTGGTAAAGTGCTTTAGTGGCATGTACACTTCATTTACCTCCCAAAAACACTGCCAACAACAGCCCCATTAGAGGCCAAATGGCAAACAAAAAGCAAACCGAATAAGTAACCTGAATTCAGCACATCTTTTTTAACTTTTGTCAGCTGTGAGTTGTGATTCTATGTTATTAATTGGACATTTGAGCTACACTCCAAAAGTCCCTTATCCCTCAACCTAAAACAAAGCCATCAATTCCTCATTCCACTCACTTGTTAGTTTGCCCACTTGACTTTCCCTGATAGCCCAATCAATTGAGCACTGAATTTCAACCATAATATTCTGGGTTTGAATCCTCTTCAGTACATTCAACCCTTTGTTTTGACGTCCCAAAATATGTACCAGATCTAAAAGCTCTCTGGGAGGAGCGATAAACAGGGTCTCACTGGGGCTAAACTAATTGAACCTGGCAAAGCCAAGAAAATCTGAAACAACCTAAGGAAAATGTTAAGTTTTAAACACATCTTTGGCAGGCAATTTAAAGGGTAGGGCATCCCAATTGCTACTACCAATTGAAATGTCTCCTGTATTTATTCTAATGACTGCATATAAACCAGTGAAATATGAACTTTAAATATGCAGTTGTGCACACATTTGCAGTTGTACTCAGTCAGTCCTCCACCAAGTGAAATATCACATAGGGTGGAGCGCTGGTTATGGGAGATGTGACAACCATTGTTTCACTCTTATTTGCCCATTCCAAAAATGGCCCACAGATTTGTTTAGTAAGTAGCTTTGAAACGACTAAATTCAGCAGGTTCACTAAATACTAAATATTATACATGAATGCAGACATACCTCACTGTTATCATCGTATAGCACAGTATAGAAAGTTGTGTAAACTTTACTCGCTTCTCTTTTCCGCTCCTGAAGGCACAAACTCAAAACAGCTCCAAAGGGGCCTCCGCCCTCGGTACTTCAATCAATGGTGGAGGGGCGGGGGGGGGGGGGGAGGGTTCATTAGGAGAAAGCAAATTACAGTCCAATTGTTTTCTCCCAACTTCTACATATTTGAGCGACTTCCTCTCTGAATGCTAAACATGCACCATGAAGCAATATAATGTTCTGGGGCAATTGGCAATATTTTTCTCAGAAGATTGTGGGTTAAAACTCCATGTCAAGGTCATAATCTATGTTTTACTATAGTGCAGCACTAGTGGAGCTCTGCATTGTTGGAGGTAACTCCTCAGAACCGATGTCTGCCTGTTCTTTAAGATGTCAAAGGTCCATGTTTCTTTCATCAGCAATCCTCCAGGTGAACTAGTCATTCACCTTAACAGGCTGGTTATCAAGGTTTGCAACAAAAATAGTCACTGCACTTGATAGTTATAATTTTAAACATTTTAAAATGTTTTGGAGATAATAGGCACAATACAAGATACAAATCAGATCGATTTTCATGTGTACTTTTTCCACTAGTTCTCCACCCCCTCCACAACCCAACTCTCTTCTGGAGGTCAGTAAATAGCAGAACACCAGACTGATTCTCCTATTCATCCACCCACTTTAACATCCACTGCAGCTGACCAGGAATTGAACCTGGAACCTTCTTGGGACTTATTTTCACTGTTGCAATTTATTTCAGGTAGGGAATATTACATTTAAATATGGTACAGGATGCTTCCAAGAAGAATAACACAACACAGAACGATTTAAATAAATCTCTTTACTGGTTTGTAATGAAACATTTATATACACATTTATTTACAACTAAAACTGAACCTCAACAGCATAACAGCCTCTGTTTTTAAACACTGGTATGGAAAATAGCTTTTAACAACTTAATTTGTCAGCAACGGTGACTAGCTACATTAGTTACACACATTTTACCTCAGCCATCATTTCTGGCTTTTGGTTTACAAAGCAGATTGTTGCTACTTGAATTGTAAGATCTTCCCATGAATACAAAGATGTTCATTGCTGATTTCCCTCTCAACTGCACTGCAAAAATGAAACATATACAGGAAATATTACCTCATCCTTCTGTACACTTGTGAAAAATATGGATGATGGCATAATGTAATTAACAGGACACATCAGGAGTTCAAATCCTAATCACCCAAAGGGACTTGTTAAATTTTGATCCGACACTATTGTGAATGGGCATTTAAAAGACAATATCTCACTGAACAAATGGGCTTGTTCATTGTACAAGAAACAACATGTTTGTCAGTGATATCCTAGATGGGTATAGAATTAAGTCTTGAATTTCAAACACTCATCTTGATTTACAGTCTGTTTTACGTACAAATGTCCCTCACCACATTGATATCCTTCCATACAGCAGGCACTTACAATACATTAATGTATTTATACACAAAAATAACTACCCTTTCCTCCCCTCACTCCCAAACAAGACATCAATTCACAAGTATGTTTTCCTCCTGTCCATAAGCCAACACGGTCTACTCTGGAGGGATTTAACTAATGGTATAAACATGTGCTTTAGTTTTACGTGAACAAGTTGAATCCGGTTAGAAGGGCATTTTGTTTGGCAATTTAGAGGAACGAGTCCACCCCACCACACACGTGAGCCATCTTTTGCAGCACCAATTTTCCGCTCTCCCCACCGAACCAGATTTTTTTTTAAAAAAAAAGACACACACAAAACACTGGAAGCGCTGAGCAAAAAAAAAACAAGGAAGCGCCGCAAACGATAAATTGCAAAATACAAGTTTGTGTATTTCGCGCGAATTGGAAGATGAATAATAAATAGGTACTGGTCCTCGGTGACCGACTGACCGCAGAGCCACAAGGAGAGCATTGTGTTTGCGGTGCGGGAACAGACACAGCAACTTTCTCTGCGTGTAAAATTCCCAGAGAATCACTGAGTACCTCCCACTGCCTCTCCTCATTACCGGAGCTGCTCCATTTTAAACAGCACTCCAACGGGAGGGAGGGAGTGAGTTACCTCTTGTCCTTCAGGAGGTACCTTTCCCCAACGTTATTTTCAAAAATAATAAAAACTATTCGATTGCAAACTTTTTTTTTTCTCTCCCCGTTCAGCCGCCGCAAGACACTGGGGCTGAATGTGGTTTAAATCCCAAACGGGATTTATTTTTGATGTACGCAAAAAAGGGGGAAGAGGGTTTGAATGCAATTCTGCTCTCCCTCTCTCGCTCGTCTTTTCTGGCGAGTAACGTGCACTGTGGCGTTTCTTTGACGAAAAGTAGTCGGGGTTTCCAGAGGAGTTTGTGGAAGCGGTGGAACCGGTCTGTCCTGAAAGTGGTCGCGGCGGCAAAGCGAGAGCGCGGTGACCTGCGCTGGGAACAAAAGGCGCTCACTCTGCCCACAGCCACACACACCACAGCAAACCTCAGCCCAAACCACCTCCTAAACTTACTCCAGGCTCACCCCCCCCACACACACACACCCCACACACACACCCCCCACCAGCACCCCCTCCACCCCCCCCCAACCAACAGCACCCCCTCCACACCCCCCCCCCAACAGCACCCCCACCCCCCCCAACCAACAGCACCCCCACACACACCCACCAGCACCCCCCACACCACCAGCACCCCCCCTCCACCCCCCCCCACACCAACAGCACCCCCTCCACACCCCCCCACACCAACAGCACCCCCTCCACCCCCCCACACCAACAGTACACCCTCCACACACACCCCCACACACACCCCCCCCACCAGCACCAGCACCCCCTCCACCCCCCAACCAACAGCACCCCCTCCACCCCCCCCCCAACCAACAGCACCCCCCTCCACCCCCCCCCCCAACCAACAGCACCCCTCCACCCCCCCAACCACCAGCACCCCTCCACCCCCCCCAACCAACAGCACCCCCTCCACCCCCCCAACCAACAGCACCCCCCCCACCCCCACACACACACCACCAGCACCCCCTCCACCCCCCACACACACCACACCCCCCCCACACACACACACACCCCCCCCACACACACACCACCAGCACCCCCTCCACCCCCCCAACCAACAGCACCCCCTCCACCCCCCCAACCAACAGCACCCCCTCCACCCCCCCAACCAACAGCACCCCCTCCACCCCCCACACACACACACCCCCCCCACACACACACCACCAGCACCCCCTCCACCCCCCCAACCAACAGCACCCCCTCCACCCCCCCAACCAACAGCACCCCCTCCACCCCCCCAACCAACAGCACCCCCTCCACCCCCCCCCACACACACCCCCCCCACACACACACACCCCACACAGCCCCCCCACCACCCCCACCCCAACCAACAGCACCCCCTCCACTCCCCCCCAACCAACAGCACCCCCTCCACCCCCCCCCAACCAACAGCACCCCTCCACCCCCCCCAACCAACAGCACACCCTCCACCCCCCCCCCAACCAACAGCACACCCTCCACCCAACCAACACCCCCCCCCCCCCTCCCTCCACACACGTCAAACACCGAACTACCATTCCACAACAACAAAAATAAAGACCCCAACCCTGGCAGCAACTCACTGCTCAGATTACCACATATTTCAGCCCACAAGTCATGATTGGATACCCCTCCCCTCCAAAACACACCAGGCGGCCAAACACACACACACACAGAGTCCTCTCCCCCTCTCCCTCTCTCTCATATGATGAGGAATTAAAGACACCAACTGGTTACATTCAGCAAACCTTTCCCAGTCGGAACTTTAAACAGACTCGGTGTGTCTTAGCAGCTGCGTGTAAAGCTCTCTCTCTCTCTCTCTCTCTCTCTCTCTGTGTTTCCCTCCTCTTAACAAAATATTTATTTACGTACAATTTGTTTAGAGCTTTTGGGGGGAAACTTTGTTGGAAAATAAGAAGCAAAAAGAAAAGCCCACAGAAAGCATTGGGAAACTGAACCCCACTGAGATCCGAAACACTGACTGTCCGGCGCTTTCGGACGTCCTCCCGACGTGGAAAGGCGCTTTGCAAATATGTTGTTGTTTGATGATGATGATGATGATGAGAGGAGCGCGTCCTCTCTCCCTGGAAGGTCGGGTATGAGAGAGTGGGAGTGAGAGAGGGAGAGTGGGAGTGGGAGTGAGTGGGAGTGGGAGTGGGAGTGAGTGGGAGTGGGAGTGGGAGTGAGTGGGAGTGAGAGAGAGAGAGTGAGAGAGAGAAAGAGTGGGAGTGAGTGGGAGTGAGAGAGGGAGAGTGGGAGTGAGAGGGAGAGTGGGAGTGAGAGAGAGAGAGTGGGAGTGAGAGAGAGAGAGTGGGAGTGGGAGTGAGAGAGAGAGAGTGGGAGTGGGAGAGAGAGAGTGGGAGTGGGAGAGTGGGAGTGGGAGAGAGAGAGTGGGAGTGGGAGAGAGAGAGTGGGAGTGGGAGAGAGAGAGTGGGAGTGGGAGAGAGAGAGTGGGAGTGGGAGAGAGAGAGTGGGAGTGGGAGAGAGAGAGTGGGAGTGAGAGAGTGGGAGTGAGAGAGAGAGAGAGTGAGAGAGAGAGTGGGAGTGAGTCAGAGAGAGTGGGAGTGAGTCAGAGAGAGTGGGAGTGGGTCAGAGAGAGTGGGAGTGGGTCAGAGAGAGTGGGAGTGGGTCAGAGAGAGTGGGAGTGGGTCAGAGAGAGTGGGAGTGGGTCAGAGAGAGTGGGAGTGAGTGAGAGAGAGTGAAAAGTGAGTAACACAAAAAGTTAGCGACCGCCGCAACGCAAACGCAAACGCCAGGCTCCCGGGGAGGGAGGGTGCCAGCCCGCGGGGGGAGAGAGCCCGCGGGGGGAGAGAGGGGGGGGGGGAGAGAGGGGGGGGGGGAGAGAGGGGGGGGGAGCCCGCGGGGGGGAGAGAGGGGGGGGGGGGGGAGAGAGGGGGGGGGGGGGGGAGAGGGGGTGGGAGGGAGCCCGCGGGGGGAGAGAGGGGGGAAGAAGGTTCGGAGCCTCACTCACCGGTGGAGAACTGCGCCTCCGCCCCGCCACAAGTTTGGGAAAAGAGCAGCAGAGACGCCCAGAAGCCCACATTCATAGTGCTGTGGCGCCGCGGCGGCTGCTCGGCTGTGCCGTGTGTCTGCTCCCTGCTCCCTGCCCGGCTCTTGCCCTCCCTGCCTGGCTGCCGTGCGCGGGGCTGGTTGTGGAGCCGGGGGGCGGCTCAGCCCCTCCCTCACTCTCACCCGCGCTACTTTGTACCCCCCCCTCCCACTCGGCCCTGACGTCACTCACCACACACACACTGCCCGCCGATTGGCAGTGAGTGAATGAGTGAGTGAGTGAGTGAGTGTGAGGGAGGGGTGTGTGTGGGGGGGGAGGGGGGAGGGGAGGTCCGCAGCGCCCCCTGCCGCCTGCCCAGCGCTCTGCACCCCTTTTCCCTCCCTCCCTCCCTCCCCCCCTCCCTCCCTCTCCCCCCCCCTCCCTCTGCCTGGCCAGTGTCTACTGTAGACTGACTCTCACCCTCTCGTGTGGGGAGTGAGTGCAGCTTCTCTGTGGGCTGAGATGGATCTGGTGTCATTCCTCTCTCCCCCCCCCCCCACCCCCACCAACACATATATATATATACACACACACAATGTGCACCTTCCCCACCACCTCCACAACTTGTTGCAGGAATCGTAGCACATTCTCTCTCTCTCTCTCACACACACACACTCTCTCACTCTCCTCGAGACTTGGAGCCAAATCTAAGCAGTGAGAGGCGCAAAACCCCAGAGAGGTGCAAACCTGGAGAGGTGCAAACCCCAGAGAGGCGCAAACCCCAGAGAGGTGCAAACCTGGAGAGGTGCAAACCCCAGAGAGGCGCAAACCCCAGAGAGGTGCAAACCTGGAGAGGTGCAAACCCCAGAGAGGCGCAAACCTGGAGAGGTGCAAACCTGGAGAGGTGCAAACCCCAGAGAGGCGCAAACCCCAGAGAGGTGCAAACCTGGAGAGGTGCAAACCCCAGAGAGGCGCAAACCAGAGAGGCGCAAACCCCAGAGAGGTGCAAACCCCAGAGAGGCGCAAACCCCAGAGAGGCGCAAACCTGGAGAGGTGCAAACCCCGGAGAGGTGCAGCACTCTTGTCCGCAGTCAGCACTCCTGGAGATGGTGTCAGGCAGAAGTTGCCGTTGGCTTCGACAGCCGAGGCGGCACCGAACTTCACTGATCATCTGTGGGCATTCATTGACAGTGGGACAATTCTCACTCGCCCGGACTTTTCCTTTGCAGAAAGAATAAATATCCTTGCGAAACGGCATTAAAAAAAGACTTTTTGTTTTGCAAAATGTGGACACTCAACAAACACCCCCAACACCCCACTACCCCCACCCCACCACCCCCACCCCGTGTTAACATCAGGATCCAGTCCATTAGGATCATTCCACTGGAGCTAAATGAATGCGTTGCCTTTTGCGGTGTCGCCGGGACTGGGGAACAGTGCGCGGATTGCGGGTCCCGATCAGGAACAACGCCGAAGCTGATTTGGCACTCGGACACTTTGCCGATCCCGCAGCGCGTTGGCAGCAGATATTTCCTGCTCGGCACAGGGTGCGGAGGGTTCACGCTTATCGGCTGGGCTTTGTTTGGTTGATTTCTCAGTCTGTCCACCAGAGGAGGTGATCGCGCCCGACACCCAGTGTCACCCCAGAGATAATTGCCGTGAAGCCGGAGTCAGTTGATGGCAGTTTCAGCCCTGAGTCAGAGGGCTGTGGGTCCAAATCCCAGGTCGGGACTTTAAACTTCAATCATCGAGGCTGACAGTCCAATGCAGTCCCACAGTCTCTGCCTCTGCACTGTCAGCGGCTGCTGTGCTTCATGTGAGATGTTAAACTGAGATTCCCCCTAGAAAATACAGTCACTACACTTTGCGGTATATCCTGTGAAGTGCTTTCTAATAATAATAATAATCCTTGCATTTGATACAGCGCTTTTCACGTCTTCTCGACGTCTCAAAGCGCTTCACAAAATAGACTGTAAAGTGAATTGACTGCATATTTGTGGGCGAACGCGGCAGCCAATTGCGCACAGCAGTGTCCCACAAACAGTCGTGGATTGAAAATGACCAATTTATTGTTGTTTTTTGTTTTTCGGAGGGATTATTATTTTGAAGCTTGAAAGTCATCCTGATGTGAAAAGTAAGGACTTTTTTTTATTTTCCAAAAGTTTGAAATGCTTAACATATTAAGTTGGGTTTGTTTAAAACGTATTGCAGCAGTGATTTATTTGTTTTCACAGGTTTGCCCATACAACAACAACAACAACAAATAACATTTATTACATATCTGGAGTGTGGAGTCCTGTAGCTCAGTGGTTAGAGCACTCACTTTGCAAGTGAGAGACCCGAGTTCAATTCCAGGCAGAGGGCGAAACCTCGGGCAAGTTTCCTTACTCCACACAGAGCCTAATAATAATCCCTCCAAAACCAAAAACAATAATAAATTGGTCATTTTCAATCCACGACTGTTTGTGGGACATTGCTGTGCGTAATTGGCTGCCGCGTTCGCCCACAAATATACAGTCAATTCACTTTACAGTGTGTTCTGCGAAGCGCTTTGGGACGTCCTCCCGACGTGAAAAGCGCTATATCAAATGCAAGGATTATTATTATCATTATTATAATCTTGTTCTTGTTTTGTTATCTTCTGCCTTGACTTTTGTAATACATTTCCTACTTGTCTCCCCAGATGCATTATCCACAAAGGTCAGCTAATCTAAAACTCCACCACCCATATCCTCACCCACATCAAACTCTGTATGTCCATCACCCAATCTTCGCTTGGATCCCCTTTCTCCCAACAGATTCAATTCAAGGTTTTCACCATGATGTATGCACCCATTCATACCCTTGCACTGCTCTATTTCTCTGATTGGTTCTGCTCCCCTCTCTGCTCATTTAACCCCCCGCCAACAGCTCTCCTGTCATCAATCACCAAGCCTTCATTCGCTGTGCCACTAACCTCTAAAACTCCTTGATTTTTTTCCCTCTAACTCATTCCTTCTCTATCAGTGTTCGAATCCAACTTAAAACCTATCTCTATGATGGCGCCTCTGGTCATCTCCTCCTCCCCTTTCTCCGTTGCTCGGCGGTTGACACTGCCACTGTGAAGTTTTCCAAGATGTTCTCATACATGAAGATCACTATATAAATGGAAGTGGTTGCTGCTATGTGCAAATTGGCTGTGTGTTTGCCTAGAAAGGATGCAGTCACTAAACTTAATGCTTTTTACTTTAACACGCTTTGATATTATAAGTGCCATGCTAAAGATTATTGCATGTACATCTTTTAAAAAGAATTTTGCACCAGATTTAGTTTGACCAGATTTTTCTTACCAAAAGAGATGAGCAGAGCGAGTACTTGGGAGCAAAATGTGGTGTAGGAGGACAAGCTGGTGATGGGAGAACAAATGTTGTCAGAACATGGGCTTTTGGTTGTCTGGGGAATCTGGAATTTGGTAATGTATCCTCGCTAATCCTTTATTCATGATACATTCACTGCTGAACTCATTAGGTGCTGTCTGATGTGTATATGTATGGTTGTTCTAGAATGACCTGAACTTACATACTGTACTTCTCTCTAGTCTATTCCTGATAAAAGATCCAACATAATAAGCACTTTTTTCAGATGTCTATTATCGCTGGTGACAACAGCATATGCATGCTGCCTGCTCAGCATGAAATGCGAGAAAGCATTGCCACAATCTTCCTGTCCGCAGCTTGGGCACTGTCCCTTAAGCGCTTTGAGACGTCTAGAAGACATGATAAGGCCCTATATCAAACGCAAGGATTGTTATCATTATTGAGTAATAGTTCCAAGCCTTCTGAAGCTTAGGCTTAAGGGAAAGCACATCTGGAAAACCTAATCCCACAGTTCTGTTGAGTAGGACCTGGCTGTTAAAATTACATGTATGTTTCTGTTCAGAATTCCATTATACAAGAGAGTCAGAAAAATAACTGTTTAGTAAAGTTTTGAACCAAATATTTTGCCTTAAAAGTAGCTGTGGCTTTGATCTAACCTCAGCTCAATGTAAGTTGATTCTCTGCTGCTCATGTCAGCACAGCTAACCAAGGTATTCAACCATGGTTAGATACGATGGAGACTAGTTACAACACACTAGGGTTAAAAAAAAGTACATTGCAGTAATCATGATCAGATGGTGCTATTTATTTATAATAGTTTATATCACGAAAGTAAACACCAGAGTTCAATGAACAAAACCAATAAGCCCAAATGGAAACAATTATTTTCCATACAACATTATATTTTCTTTCATGTTATGAATAACAGGCAGCTGGAATCTCCTGTCAAACTTGCAGCATGTTAGGCTTCAACATTTTTTGGGTTGTATGTAATAGTTACTGCTAAGGCATCAAATTAAAAAAAGAATCTTTTGCAAACACATCAAAATTTAAATTCAGAAGAGAAGCAAACCTAAATTTCCATTAATTGTTGCAACCACTGCTTATTATTTGTAACATTTGGAATTATCTATTCATCAGAATTATTTGGCAGGATGTGCAACAATTCCTAAAGGCATACTCACACTACCAGACTCATGGCATCATTATTATTGATAGTTTTTGCATTGTTTAAAAAATGACCCTATTTCTAATGTACTTGGAAACAAATGCTCAAATTAAATATTTCTTACATTTTTAATCCATACCCACAAAGTTTTAGGCTGGGGGGAGTCTGATTGACATTGGGGAGGTATATGCGGTGTGGCGGTTGTTTACATGCCTGTTCTATTAACTGGATGTACTGTTATTGCATCGATATACAGTATAAGCTATGCCTTGTATGTGCCCCTGCAGTTTAAATCATGTGATTTGGTTGCAAGAGGGTATTCTGGCATATTTATCAGCAGGATGAAAATGACAATGATGGATAAGTAATAAAACTTCTCTTCCCTAAATTGCATCCATACATACGTGAATACAACAAATTAAAATGTGTTTCAATTGAGATATCAAGAAGTTGAACGGAGCTGAAAATAAATTGATAACGCTTTGTCATTGTCATACCACATGTTCAATCCAATATCCTCCTTGAATTCCCCTCTCTTGAAGTCACTGTTTTGTGCTGGTATTCGATTTTGTTACATGACCCTTGGTGCTCAATGTTGCTTCTCCCAAGTGGTAAATATCCAAGCGTGATCCAGGATAAAGTGTTTGATGGTTCAACATGATACATTGTAGCACTGTAGCCTATCCACATAAACTTTCTACCAAAAGTTACCGAATAGCAATCAGGAGTGTGAACACTGCACGTTTCTTCCCTAAAGCTCTAAAGTGCTCAGACCACTTGTAATTCGCTTCCAGCTATCAGATAACTCAGCATATGTTTTATGGTTCATAATGCAGATAGCATATTCACTCTTGTATACATATAATTTCCATGAAGATTTTTTTTAATGCAGTGTGTTGTATTTTGGGAAATTCTCAATGATTTGTTAGTAAAAACACACAACCTGGGTCTTTGTGCTGTTGAAGCAGTAACGCAAGTGAGTGGAGATTAAGAACATTATGAGGTAAGCAAACACAAGTTTTTCATACTTTAATGTTAAACTAAAGTTAGGCGAGCAAAGACCCTTTGAAAACTGTCCATGGAAAATGATTGTGTTCTTTCAGGGACCTCACAGTCCTTATCAATGCACCATAGCAACAACGAATATCTGAGCATTTCACAGTATGGAGATGGAGCAAATTTCTGACAGTGATTATAATAGAATAACCTTGTATGTTTCTGTGTGTGGTGGGGGTTGGGGGAGGGAGGTTGTCATTAACTATAATAAGATAATAATAAAATAATCAGAAGAAATAAGATACAGAAATTCACAATGAAATTATATTATCGATTAAAAGGGCAATAATAACCCAGGAGAACACAGACTTTGCAATCAGTTTGGCAAAAGGAAGCATTTGTACTGGAAACATAAACATGTTATTTACTATAAATAGTATGTCACATTGGTGGGCAGAGATGTCATCCAGTGTAACACTAAACCACACAAAGCAGGTCAGAGATACGAATTCCATTCAACTGAGTTAGCTGATCTTAGCTGGAACAGCAGTTAGAGTGCCAGAATTGACCTGAGTCAGGGAAGGGATATGTCTGCCAGTGCTCCCACATCTGGAATTTCTTTGATTCCTGGTTCGTTAACCAGTGATCCCTGTTGGAAAGTAAATGCTTGTGGCCATTGGGCGAGAACAACCTCAGGTTCAGCCGTGAAGCTGCACTCAATGGAAAAGCCAGCTGACAGTAACTGTAAATCAGCATTTGGACAAAGTATTGTAGGAGAAAGGGAGACAATTAGCAAAAAGAAAAAAAAGGCAATTAACATGAACAGAATGCAACCCACTCCAGCGATTACTACTGAACTATGTGGTTGGATCTGAATGCAACATTTCTCATAATACAGCTTTTCCCAGTTCATACCTTGTCTGGTCACCACCTTCTGAATAAAGTCATTTCAGATAAGGAATAATGCTCTTAATGTATTATACCCTTTTATAAAAATAAAATTCAGCTGTAGGGAGCTGAATGCATTTTGGTGCAGATTACACATTTCAACATAGTTATGGCTTCAATTCCCTGCTGATCTGCTGTATCATATTTTTCGACTATCCGACAAAATTAATTTTGGTAATTCAAAATAAGTTCCCTAAATTTATCAACTGAGTAAAGCATATTGCATCTGAAATAAGATACAGTTCTGTAATAACTGAAAGTAATCAGCTTTCATCAGCATGGCAAATCAGCTTAACTGCTGCTGGATGTTCTCTGTAAAGCTTGGAGACATCATGGGCAGAATTTTATTTTCTCTGCATCACACATTGTGTGCTACTAATACTGCTCAGATTTAGTTATTATTAATTCATTACTCTACATTAGTAGTAATGCAGGCTTTTCTGCACCATCACTTCTATGAAAGCAACGGGAGAGACCAGTTTGTACCAATATATTTGCCAAGTAGCTTCATTACAGTTTCATTGTGATTTCAAAATGACACAGATGTCTTGGCATGGCTGTGTCATTACACTGCCATTCACATTCACAACTTAAAGATAAATAAAACAATGTACAATGTCCTTGATGAGTTACAGTTCTTGGATGCTATTAATGCCATTTTGAATATTTTTCAATATACAAATTCCATACATATGTGTGTTGTTGGGTTGGTGTTGGGGGAGTCAATAATCACTTTAAATATTAACCTATGCATATGACATCCTGCTTCAATTTCTGTACCAAATGTTAAACTTTTAAATATTGATTGAATAGTGCATAATTTAATGTCATGGATTCAAATCAAATACATTGTAACATTGCATCAGCATCTAAATTAGAATTGATGTACATAGCAAAAATGTAATCCAGCTCAAACCAGTAGTAGTTCCAGTATTTAGTAAATGCATTGATCAGAAAATAACAAATACTTTATATAAATAAAGAACGAGTCAGCCTTGATTTGGAATTTGATATTATTACATCAATAGAGTCAATCACCATTTGCTAACAGTAGCAATCTTTAGTTTATGTATAAATAATGGGAAATCACATTATAAACAGATAACAAAAAATTCTTCAGTGTTAGTAACTGACTTGGCTGGAAAGAATAATAAATCCTCACTGAATTCAAGAACATTGAATTCAAGAACATGTTGGTTGAAACAAAAGGTACATTTCCATAACAAATAACCTTAATTTACATTTGTAAACAGTCACAATGAGCTATTTCTTCAACAATTTAAAGAGGAATAATCAAATCTTTATTCATTGTAAAAATTCTAGTTTCCCGTTGCACGTACACTATGGCCTATGAGTGTGTTGTCAATCATTGCATCAGGCTAAAATTTGTAAGTGTTGCTTTATTTACAAATGCAAATGAGCATTATTGATTACTTTTACTCTTCTGCATCCTAACCCTTTGAGGGCTGTGAGATATTTTAGGACCAAGATTAAAAAGTGCATACATAACAATCTAATATTTTCTTAAGTTCTTGTGAATAACAGTTACAAACTCTAATGCATATTATCACAGTTCTGCATTGCAGTGTCATTATACATTCAGATTTTAGTGTCAGTTGAAATTTACTGAAAGCCGCTTTTCAGCTATGCTACGACAGATGATAAATGTGTTCTTAAACTATAAAGGACTGCTGGTATTTAAGGAATGAACATGAATCTGCAATGCCACTTCATATCCAAGCACAGAAGCATACAATGTTGAATCAGATAGCTATTTCCATATGATAATAACTTGCAGTTTATGTTGAACAAAAAAGTATGGAAGGCATTTATCAAAACGATTAATAATAATTCAAGAATGCTATGTTTAATCTTCTAATATGGAACTTTTTAAAGATCATGGTTGGCAATGATTCATGGCAAATATTCCATACTTTGCAACTGAATTGAATTCATATATTTTGCTGTATAATAGATCACTTTAAATAAGACTTGTTTTTTGGGGGGTGGGGAGGGCGGGAGACAGCTTTTCTTAATAGAACTGATAATTTACAACAGATTTATTATGGTGGAGTTAGATTACTATTTACAGAAAAAACACACATTTTTCAATATTCTATTGACATTTACAAACAGTGTGTAATGGTGACAAAATGTAATTTACTGGAAATGCTTTGTGTCATTGTTCTATTGGACATAGAAAAGCAGGTTGCATTTATAATTAAGGTTGAATTGAACAATTCTTTTGAATCCAATAAACCAGTGGATGACCACCAGGCCTGAGGGAAGCTTGCATGGCATTGCTGAGATATTCTAAACTGTATTAGGTAATTAATGCTGTGCATCTGTGATCCTAAATAGTATACAAGCTGAAGCTCGCTTCATGTTGGGAATTAATCCTTTTAACATTTTTGTATCATTTACAAAGTCATTGAGTGTTATCAAAAACACTACTGAATTCTAAGACAATGATAGATTGTATCAAATTTCAACCATGTGTGTAAGATATTGCAAAAAGTGTTACCAGTCTCAAGCAATCAATAAGACAGATAGATACATTATAGCCTAGTTATTTTAGGTTTCACCAAAAAATGCTGTATTTCCCTCTTACAGATACACCAATACACTGCCCATCTTTTTCCATTGCTACTTAAATATTATTGTTTATTTAAGAATGTTGAGATCTTTTATTTCCTAAAGTATAACTTACATATTTATTGAATGATCAATGATCAATGCATTTATTGAATACTGGAAATGTTACAGTTCACTGCTGGGAGCTGTGGTTGAAACTGAAGGCTGATGCATTTAAGAGAAATTCCAAATGCATAAAAGACGGAGAAGGGAAGAGAGGGGTACAGAGGAGGAGTGGAGACTCATATAGAGTATAAACACTGGCATGGACAAATGGGGAGGAATCGTCTGTTTCAGTAATGTACATTCTGTGTAATTCGATGTAATGTGATGCAGTGTGATCTTGAAATGACAAGAAGTAATTAAGGACCGAAAAGGGCTGCATGTTGACTAAGTATATTTTTGCTTTTCAGAGCTGACCCAATCATCACCTATTTAAAACAGCTAAATATATTCTACCTCACAGAATAATGAATAAAAGTTTTGAAATAAAATAATTAATAAAATAATTGGTTACGGTTAATCTTGTCATAATAAATGACATGTCAATATGTAATAATAATACTTGCATTTGATATAGCGCCGTATCACATTTTCGAGACGTCTCAAAGCTCTTCACAGAATATACTGTAAAGTGAATTGACTGTAAATTTTGTGGGTGAAATGTGGCAGCCAATTGCACACAGTGGTGTCCCACAAACAGTTGTGGATTGGGTAACCAATTATTACCTGGGAAAAATGATCCGCCAATCGACAAATGACCGGTTCCTACTTACTGCTAAGTAAACAGAGGCACATAGATAAGGAAACTTGCCCAACATTTCGCCTTGCTGGGAATCAAACCCAGATCTCTCGCTTGTGAGGCAAGGGCTCTAACCATTGAGTTACAGGACTCCACAATGTATTTCATCTTTCCAGTATGGCAGATGTGATAAATAGTGCCATCTGTTGGAACTCTTTAGAAGTATACAATCATCTTCTGACAGCAAACATTATAGGAGTGATTCAGTAAACATAATCTTGCTTTTTGACAAATCTATAATTTTTGTTTCTGTGGATGGCGTCAAAATGGAAGAGGATTGCTTTGTCTGCAGTGCTAGTTTACAAAATTTGTTTGAATTAAAAAACGGAACATAGAAATGATAGTGTCAATGTAAAACTAGTAAGCAGATCATTGGCCAAAGCTATATTTTGGAACATAAACGCTTCTTCCAAAGTGATTATTGTTAAGGTTATACTTTTGTTAAACTGACATTTCAAAATGCAATGCTTCAGATTATCTTAACGGCGACTCAAACGCCATTTTCGGCAGTGTGTAGCTCCAATTGGCTTGGGTGGAAGGATAGTGCCAAGCTGCAATAGGAGAAAACCCAGACGTTTGTGCACCATGTAATCCTTTTGGCTTTGTCATCGCCTGCAAAATCAAAATACAGTGTGTAATCACATTTCATCCAATGTAAAACTCATTGCTATGTACAAAGTATTCCAGACATTAGGGCATTTTGCAATTTGGATAATTTTCTATTCATTAATATGTACTCTATAATATGTACTCCATTAATATGTACTCTCACGCACCAGGCTCTGTGACCCCATCACTCCCACCCTCGACCGACTCAACTGGCTCCCCATCCCCCAGAGGATCGAATTCAAGATCCTCATCCTCACCTTTAAGGCCATCCATGGCCTTGTCCCCTCCTACCTCTCTGACCTGCTGACTCCCTACCAACCTGCCAACTCCCTCCGTTCAGCGGGCTCCGGCCTGCTCCATGTCTCCCGCCCGATCCGCCCTACCATCGGTTGCCGGGCTTTCAGCCTCTGTGCCCCCGCACTCTGGAATTCCATCCCACAGTCCCTTCGCCTCGCTTCCTCCCTTGCCTCCTTCAAGGCCTGTCTCAAGACCCTTCTCTTCGACTGTGCCTTTGGTCGCCCTCCCACCTCTCTGCCTTCCCTATACCACCCCTCCCCCATGCTTGGGACCCGACATCTGACTGTTCAGCGCTTTGGGATGTCCTCCCGACTTGAAAGGTGCTCTATAAATGTCATTTTGTTGTTGTTGCTCTATTCTCTTCCTGAGTCCAAAGTAGAATTTTTTAAAATAATAGTAATAAAAATAATCTTTGTATTTGATATAGTGCCTATTCATATTTCAACACATCTGCTTTGCAGCATCTACAGTAGTAACTGTATATTTAATAGGCAAGCGATTACAATACAGAGATAAATATTTAACCTGAAGAAGATAGAGCAGTTTAATCAGTTGAGTACCTGCAGAGATATTCTAGTTCATGTCCTTTGTGAGGAGGGGCGGGTGTTAATACGTTTTTTCAAGATAATCTCATTGCTTCCCTTCGTGAAGGTAGTGACTCCTACTGAGGCTCTCTGGTTACAGCCAAATGTCTATTCTTTATGTGTGAGTGTTAGCAGATGATTTAGTCACGAGGTATCACAGCAAAGCCTGCTCCTGTCTTCACCAGATATACAAAAAAAACATTTGCAGCAGGGATAACAATTAGAACCATGACGGCCAGCTCATTATTGCTTGGAAAAACTGCAGTGAGTTTTCAGACATCATTTGCTGACAGTCTACTTATATTTGTGAATAAATGTTACACTGAACAACAGTGAATACAATAATTTGCGATTTCCAACATAGGTTAAAGTTGGTAATAAAACATTCAGGCAATAAAACTGAGCTTCAGCTCAGTTGGTAGCATTCTCACTCCTTGGTAGAACATGCTCATTCAAGCCGCAAGTCAGTGATTTTGAGCTCACAGTCTAACCAGACAATCCAGTGCAGTATTGGTGGGGTGTTGCCTTATTGGAGATTCTGACCTTTGGATGAAATGTTAAACCAAGGTTTCCTTTGTTCACATGTACTTCAAAGAATCCAAGCCATGATTTGAAAAGAGAAGAGAGTTTCTCCCAGTGTCCCACACACCAATCCTCCAAATACAATTGATCATTCACCTCCTGGCTGTTTGTGAGACATTGCTGTAGCTTCTTTCACTCTTACGTAAAGTGATGTAGCATGGTAACAGGCCATTCAGGCCAACGACTGCCCATGTTTAAACTCCAAAGGAGCTTCCACTACACCTATTTCCCTTACTTATACCCTCTATTCTGCATCTAAATCATTGATATATATAGTGAACAAGATAGGTCCTAACATGGATTTCTGAAACTACTAATTGCTCTCCATCAATTTAGAAAAATATCCCTTACTTTCCATTCGTCACCTGTCCTTCAACCATGCCTCTATCTATTTTGCATCTTTCCCATCTATCCCCTGTGACTTGATTTTAGCTGCATGTCTCTTATGCAGTAACTTACTGAGCACCTTCCGTAAAATCTGAATATACAGTACACAATCCTCTGGAACTCCATCCCACAGTCCCTCCGCCTCAACCCCTCCCTTGCCTTCTTCAAGACCCATCTCAAGACCCTCCTCTTCGACCGTGCTTTTGATCACCCTGCTTCCCCCCTTGCCCTCCACCCTCCTCAATCCCGACCTCCATCTTGGGTCTGAAACTCTGTCTGTCCAGTGCCTTTGGACATCCTCTGATGTGAAAGGTGCTATACAAATGTAATTTTGTTGTTTTTATTATGACCCCAATCAGCTTCTCTACAACTCACTGTGATTCACCGGCCTATAGTTTCCTGTCTCCTCCCTTTTACATTTTATGAATAATTGAGTGACATTTGTCACTCTCCAGTCTTCTGGGACATTCCCCAAATCCTCTAGGTCTTTATGCCAGCATAAAGCTAACAATTACAGGATAGGATCAACTACCTTCCAATATGTCCTGTTATTACATAATACTTGAACCTACGCCTGCCTTTATGCCTTGTCAGAAGTATATTGAATTAAGGTAAAGACGCAGAGCATGTTACAGAACAATATATTGACTTCTTGAGTATATGCTAAATCTTCTGGGGAGTGTGGAAGGGGTGCAGGTGTTCTTTCTCTGTAAAACCCACCTTGTCCTTCCTGTATTTGACTTCTGGAGCTGTAGTAAGTGTCCATTCTTGTTTGGGCTATTTATTTGAGACCTTGAGCAGAATATCAAATTGAACAATGCCAAAAATATTCGCTATGGAGGTAGAATGTATTTTGAAGCACTTTGAGACATCCTCCTGACATGAAATACTAAATGCAAGGATTATTTTAAGGATTTTTATTATTATACAATGATACCTATTCAGGACTCTCAGAATCAGACTGCTCTTGCCTCCTTTAGGTCACTGGTGCTTTGTATTTACACATGTGGTATCTCTACAGTTAGACCATTGAAAAACAATTCTACTTAGAAGATAAATCAAATAGTCTTTGCATTTAATACAGTGCCTTTCATGAGGCCTTTCACGTCCTCCCGACGTGAAAGGCGCTCTATAAATGCAATCTTGTTGTTGTTAAGAGAACATCTCAACGTATTTCACAGGATCTTATAGTAAAATGTAGTGTCAGTGAATTTTATAAGCAAACACAACAGCCAATTTATCCCCAAGAAACAGCCATGAAATGAATGACCAATTTTATTTGGAGGATTGTTGGCCAGGATACCAGGAGTAACTCTCTTTTCTTTTCAAATAGTGCTATAGGAGCTTCAATGTCCGTATAACAGGGGGAATAAATCCTGTCACTGCTTTTTATGGTTATTAGCGCTCAACCTACATGTAAAGGATGGTATTGTTTTTTTTCATGTGTGACTCGATAAAAGGGTCCTACAATCAAGGGAGCTAACAAGAGCTGGACCCCAGGCTTGTTTGGAGTTCTAGCCATAAGTGATAATTGGGCACCAGCCCTAATTTATAATTGAACAACAGTATAAAGCTGGGGAAGGTGAGACGTGAGGGAAGTCTGATATATAAAGCATATAGGAACATAGCAACAGGAGTAGGCCATTCAGCACCTCGAGCCTGTTCTGCACCACAATTCCAATTACCTGCCCTTGCCCCACATCCCTTGATACCCTTACCTAACAGAAATCTATTGACCGTGGTCTTGAAAATTTAAATGTATCCAACATCAACAATTTTTTTGGGGGAAGATGGATGTAAAAAACTAGAGCTTTCTTTTCAAAATAAACCTTTTTTTATTGTTAAAACTGTTATGAAAGTTTTGTTTACTGGGCGTGACCCATGCCCTCCTACAGTCCACCAGAACTGGCTGACAGCATCTTTGAAGAAGACCTCATCTGACACCTCCAAACAATGCAACAACAACAAAATGACAATTATATAGCACCTTTCATGTCGGGAGGACATCTGAATGTAGTGTTCCTCCAGCACTATATTGGAATGTCAGCCTAGGCTGTGAGTTCAAAATACCTACATAGTGTTTGAACTCACAACTTTCTTGCTCAAGTACTTTCTTTGAAGTATGCTACTAACTGAACCAGGCTGACACATGATCAACCAACATTTACTCAAGACTCTTGGGCCATTAATCGCTATGTAAATCAAAGTATCTTGGATTGATATCTATCTTGCTTAGTACAAACACCATGTTTCCTGTATGGTAGATTACAGTGAAGATGCCCATTGACTTAATATTTGTATTCTTCTCCAAGATGAATCTAATGCAATATTCCATTACATTATAAACAGTACAAGGACAAGTCAATATACATACATCGAAAGGCCAAAGCTCGGGATAGATGCTTATTTTAACTGTCAAATTTTCCACTCTGTGTTCAATGTATGCACGTGCAAGTAATTTTCCTAACCATTATTGAAATTATTTTAATTTGTCTAACTGGCAAAGCACTTTCCTGCATGACCAACAGACAGGCATCCAGAATTTCAGTTGCAGATCCAAACAAGAATCTACCCACATCCAATTTTCAGCTAATTCAATGAGAGAAAATTGTGTTCACACCTGCACAAAGCATTGTGGACAAATGATATATGAAAATCATTTGCATTAGCACATCTGAATTGTAAAGCAGGAACAAAGCAAAGTTTTGGAGGGACCCATTGCATCATGGAATGGCAATACATGGGCTAATATTTATGATTCTCCATGTGTGTATTCCAGATCTCAGTTGGGCTGGCTGTGGGGCTAGCAAGTGCAATTAGGGTGCTTCTCCACAGAAAGGAAGGAAAACCACAGAGCAACCTTTTGAGCTGCTGTTTATAGAAGAAGATTAGTATTCCACTTGTAGATGGGGAATACTGCATGTCATTGGATGTGCAAATAAAGGATGAGAAAGTTAAACAGTTAAAACAAGCAAGAGAAAAATAGCACAATTTCCATTTCGAAAACAGCTATCTATCCACAATGGACAATTTATTTTTCATCTTAAAATGCCCACACAATGGAACATAAACAATCATGGTTATGATTTATTTGTTATTGTTTGCACGGTACCTGTCATGATGTTTGAGGTTGAACCATCAGTTGTTAACTTTAATGTGCACTGTTTCAACCAAATTGTGGTTTGTAAGTGTTTACAGTACAGTCCAAGTCATTCAAAAGCAATGCTAGGTGATGCATGAACTGACCTCAGTTTAGTGATTTGTCTTGGTTTGATCTGTTCCTATCCAATTTAATTAAACTCAAATTAATGGGAACAGTAATACTTGGCTCAGTTCCGAGTAGTTTTTGCTTAGTTTGGATTTGCTTTGTAATGCACAGTGCCACCATGTAACAAAAGATCTGAAATGAACATATTTTGCTAAGAGCTGATTGAAGTGTTCAAATTCATATTAGCGTGGATTTCTCATTCAAATTTGCATTTGTTCCAAATTGAGAGGTATTATTAAATAATTTGACATTGCGGAGGCTGTCTGGGCTTGCAGCTCATAGAGTAGTTTTGTGAAAGAATGTTATCCAGCCTAGCAGCTGATCCTGTATCAAAAAAAAGCAAGAAGGTGAAATCTGACTTTTTCTTTTGCAGGCAATCTGTTTAGAGGGTTTATTCCTTTCTTCATTCAGTTAAGTAAATGCTTGTATGGAAGTACAATGCTTTCTTTATTTGGTTACTGTGGTTACCACGGATACAAGAGGGAACATTCATTTTATAGTACCACTTTTACTAGTCCAGAAAGGTAAATTATAAATTTATGTTTAGAAGAGGGATAGAAAAATAGGGAAATAATGAGTAAAGCATGGATTTCATAGGAACATAAGAACAGCCCTTCAGCTCTTCGAGCCTGTTCCGGCATTCAATTAGATCATG
Source organism: Callorhinchus milii (assembly GCF_018977255.1). Classification (NCBI taxonomy): domain Eukaryota; kingdom Metazoa; phylum Chordata; class Chondrichthyes; order Chimaeriformes; family Callorhinchidae; genus Callorhinchus; species Callorhinchus milii. Next base: position 30,795,306 of record NW_024704744.1, on the reverse strand, counting down.
GTTGATCTGTGCCTCAACTAATACTGTCAATTCCAATTTCCCATTTTTTCCCCATATCCCTTAAGAACATAAGAACATAAGAAATGCTAGATGAAAAAAGACCAACGTCCATCTAGTTTGCCTTTCAGCTTCCTGGCGGTCGCATGTACATATGTCCAAAACTACCTATGTACTCTATCCCATAATGTTATTTCCTAAAAGAAAACTATCTAATCTGTGTTTGAAAGAATCAACACTTCCTGCTTCAACCATCTGTTCTAGGGAGCCTGTTCCACAGGTTCACTATTCGCTCACTGAAATAGTGTTTGCGTAGATTCATTCTGAATTTACCCCCTTTCAATCGCAGGCCAAGTCTCTGGCTTTACTATTCTGGGCAAGATGAAACAGTCTGTCATGATCTATATTGTCTTGCTTCTTTAGAATCTTAAAGACAGCAATCATGTCGCCTCTCCATCTTCTTTTTTCCAGCATGAACATGCCTAATTTATTTAGTCGCTTCTGCTTTGACTTGCAAGGTTAACAGGAACTGAATGGAAAGAATGCATCCTCCCGGTGACCGGTGACCAATATCCCCTCCAAGTACTGCCAATGAGGCAAGCTGTCTAGTCTATTATCAGCAGTGTCCTTGAATACTGCAGACCTGCCTGACTCAGGATCTTGACTACCAAGACCGCTAATCACTAATCGCTAATCACTTAGTCACTAATTGATCATTTGGTTCAATTATGACATTCCATTGACAAGCTTAAGACAGGGTAACACCCAGTTAGAACTGAGGTCAGGTTGCATTTCTTTATATTGAAGGTTACGAAGATGTGAATGCTCTGCCCCACAAAGCTGTAGAGGTTCAGCTCCAAGGAGATCCCATGTGCCCCACCCTACCACAGGATGATAGTCACTAATTGATCATTTGGCATCTGACAAGTACAAAATTGAGCTGTCACTTCGTGGTTGGCACCCTAGATCAGAGAACATTAAGGGGTGATTTAATTGAGTATTTTAAGTATTGGAAGGAATTAATAAGTCAGATAGTGGTCGACTCTTCTTCTGGAAAGAAGGTCCCCAAACCAAGAGTGTAACCTTAAAATCAGAACAAAAATAGTTAGAACTGAGGTCAGTTCCTGTTCCTGTTAACCTTGCAAGTTAAAGCAATTGATTTGTAGGCTTAAGACAGGGTTAACACTCAGTTAGAACTGAGGTCAGGATGCATTTCTTTATATTAAAGGTTATGAAGATGTAAATGCTCTGCCCCACAAAGCTGTAGAGGTTGAATCAATAAAGAAGTTTAAGTGACAGATAGACAGATACTTGGGAAATAGAATTATTAAGGGATATGGTGAAAGGGCGAGACATCATGATTGAAAGATCTGCCAAGATCTAATTAACTGGTGGAACAGGCTCAAAGTGCTGAAGAGCCTCCTCCTGTTCTTATTTTTCAATGTTCCATCTGTAAGTGTTTTCATTTGGGATTTTCTGACAGTTAAAAATCATTTTAATGCATAAAAATTATTTATACTTATTTTTATGTCAGCAACTTAATTCTTCATTGTGTTGTTATCCTCCTTTATCATCAGAAACTGCATGAAGTGGAGACATAAGCATCTGTTAAGGATTCTCAGATAGGCACAAACTGGAAATTTTAATGGGAGTTGACTCTAAAAAGTGTATTTCGACACTTGAGTTACCTTAATAATAATCATAACAATCCTTGCATTTGATATAGCTCCTTATCACATTGTTATTATCGCACTCAAGTAACTGCTGTTTGTGTGGCTCAAGTAAATTTGCTTTGAAATGGTAAAAGACCAGCTCTATCAGTGGGTTCCTCTAAACATAGGAGTAAAAGGAAAGGTACCTCTGAGAAGAAGAACCGTTGTGATGCTTCAAACCTTTTACAAAATTCATGAACATTCAAACCGTTATTATTTACAGTGGTTTCTCTTTCCTTTCCAGATTTCACAGCTGCTATTCTGCACCTTAAGAAATCTGCTTAACCTGCCATCATTCAGGGATCAAGTTATTTGAACAATTGCAGGAGTGTGCATGAAACACTGTAAAGCTTAAGCATAAGAAAGCAGATACAGCATCAGCTTCAAGTGCTGTGACCACAATGAATTGAAGGTTACATCATCTTTGAAGCAAGGCTTGACAATTGAAGCTGTGATACTTTCCCCTTGCGATAAAATAGTACGACTGACCTTCACAAAATATCACACCTAGGATCTATATTATATCCTTCACTTTATCACCCAACTCCCTTTTGGTAATAAAAAGTAAACATTTACTGATAGTAAAAACGTTTGGCAATGCTAAGAAAAGTGCTTTGAGACCTTTGATGTAATAGGGAGCTGTATTAAATGAAACAAATATTATTATTATTGTGGTGTAAAGTTCAATAAAGATAAATTGACCTCACACACTCTCTCTCACCACATTCTCTCTCTCTCTCTCTCTCTCTCTCTCACACACATATTCTCTCTCTCTCTCTCTCTCGCACACACTCTTTCTCTCACACAATCCTTATGGAGAAACAGCGCCTTGTAACATCCTCCCGATGTGAAAGGTTTTATACAAATGTAATTTTTTGTTGTTGTTATGGGAGATTGCAACATGTCAAAAATAGACCCTTCCAACAGTGGTGCTCTCTGCTTCTGTACTGAATTTCTCCATTTCCAATGGTGTGGAGTGCCAAATGGAATAGCGATTGATCCCAAGGTGATGTCATTTGTCATATCCGTTTCTCTCGAATTGCATTGTGTGCCATCTCACCAACTATACAGTCGGATGGCCCACATGCCTGGATTCTGTTTGGTGTTGTGGCTTCTTTTAAAGATATACCTTACCTTTGGAAACTTCAGAGTTTCAGAACCAGTGTGCAGTGAATCTGTAAACTGACATTAACGTGGATGAAATGTTAAACCAAGGTCCTGTCTGCCTGTTCAGGTGGATAATAAAGATCCCATGGCATTATTCGAAAATCGACAGGAGTTTCTCCCAGTGTCTGGGGCAACAATCGCCCAAATAATAAAATTGGTCACTGCTAACAAAATGACTGTTATAAAATGAGCCAGACTAAACTTCTATGAGATTTCCCATATATATGCTCATCCACTACCTCTCCTCTCACCTCAACCTCCACAGCGCTGTCCTGGATTGGTTCAGATCGTACCTCTCACTTGCACTTCATCTCCTCAAACAGTTTCTCCTGTAGCCCCCACACCATCTCATGCGGTGTTCCTCAGGGCTCTGTCCGTGGTCCCCTCCTCTTCGGCATCTATATGCTCCTGATTGGCTCCCGTCAGTGCCTCCACATCTCAGGCGCTGACAGCATCACCATCCATGGTTGCACACTCCACCTTACTAAGCCAGTCCAGAACCTTGTTTGACCCTCAACTTTCTACCCCACACCTGCACCATGATGCACTCTGCCTTCCCCCACCTCTGCAGCATCGCCCGGCTCCGCCACTGTCTCACATCGCAGGTCGCCGAAACCCTCACACGTGCCTTCATTACATCGAGGCTCTCCTATGCAAACCCACTGCTTGTCGGCCTCCCCAATTCCTCCCTCTACAAGCTGCAGATCATCCAGAACTCTGCAACCTCTCCCACACTAGGCTCCGCGAACCCATGCTTGCCCAACTCCACTGGCTTTCCAGCTCACAGAAGATACACTTCAAGATCCTGGTCCTCACCTTCAAAGCCCTCGATGGTCTTGCTCCCCCTTATCTCTGTGACCTCCTATCCCCCTACTACTCTGTCCAGTCCCTGCGCTCAGTGGGTTCTCGCCTGCTTCACATCCTCCACTTTGCTCACCCCACTATCGGTGGGCAGGCCTTCCACCAATATGCACCCATCCTCTGGAACTCCATCCTGTAGTCCCTCCTTCTCGTCCCCTCCCTCGCCACCTTCAAGACCCACATCAAGATCCTCCTCTTCAAACGTGCTTTCGATTTCCCTGCTTCCCTGCCCGCCCTCCACCCTCCCCCATCCCGACCCTCAGCTCGGGTCCGTAACTCTGTCTGTCCAGAGCCTTGGGACGTCCTCCCGATGTGAAAGGCGCTATACAGATGTGATTTTGTTGTTGTTGTTGTATATTAATAGTTCAGCCGAGGCATACAACCACAGGTAGAGCTTTAATAGATAATGTTTTATGTATTTGTTCTTTTATTTCTGAAGGCAACCAAGCAAAATTTCAGAAATAAATCCACTTTTTGACTTCCACTTCTATTCACTTCTATTCCATAAGTGACAAATCCAATGGTCCTAACAGTGCAAGAACCATTGTGTTGCTTGGAGTATTTGATCAATTATGTATGCACTTATTCTTATACCTTTTAATCCTATTCTTATCGGATATTCCTTCAGCTCTTGTTTAAACAAATCAATTAACACAGCATTAAATGAATTTGCTGGGATACTATCCCACAAATCCACTTTGGGAGGGAAAATATCTTCTAATCCAAGGTCTCTTGTGAAGCTTGCCAGTTTGGCATTCATATCTTTTAGTTCTGGGATTGCTGTAATAATCGGCTTACATGCATGTTAACATTACTTATGTTAAAAACTTGAATCATATTACCTCTCAATTCCCTCCCCCCATCAAAAAAATTTAAAAGCTCACTTCTGTGAGTGTCTTCATGACTTCCAAGTCTATGTCATGGAATAATTTGTGTTGCTTATCTCTGAATTCTCTCTAATATCTAAATGTCCCTTTGAAGCAATAATAATTTATCTTGCCTTATAGGTGAGAGGCAGTCTGTTGGCCATTTGATTGAAAAGCCAATTTATGGTTTTTGGAGGTATCAACTGATGTGAATTTAGACTGTGAACCACAGCCTGAAGTCCAGCACAACAGATCTGACTGCTCCAACTAATGTCTTCATCATTCTCAATGAATGACTTTGGGGGAAGGACTGCGAATTTCACCGCAATCTCTCAATGCACTTTTACCAGTGAGTAGAACAGAATTAAAACAATTTATAATCTAATGTCCTCAACCTAGAGTCTGAATAGTCTTGTTGCCAACAGTTTTGCATTCACTGGATGCTTTTAGTGAATGGTCAATAATTCGACCAAACAGTACTATTCTTTCCCACTTTTGGTAAGATACACCCATGGATTACAAACCTTGCAATATTTTATTCCAATCCTTATAACCCTAATTAGCCCACGCTATTATATTTTGTGTTTATTCCAGGATTTCAGACTGGGCACACTATGATTTGAATTCCCCTGAAATAAAGGTATGAAGGCACTTGCAGCAGGTCAGCAACAATTTGGGCTTCTTACAAATTCAAATATTAGACTTTGAACTCACAGTCGAGGCTGACACACCAATACAATGCTGGAGGAGTGCTGCATTGTCAGAGGTGCATTATTCGGTTGAGACTTTAAACTGAGGTCCTTGTAACACTATTTGAAAAGAAAAGGAAGTTCCTTCCAGTGTCCTGGCCAACAATCCCCCCAAATAAAATTGGTCACTCATTTCACAGCTGTTTATAGGACATTGTTGTACTCAAATTTTCGACCACTTTTGCTGTAAACTCCTGTGAAGCGTTTTGAGATGTCTTAACAATGTGATAAGGGGAAACTCAAATACAAGGACTATTATTATTATAATACTGTATTTGATCTGACCACATTGTTTTAACCTAATATCAGTTTGACATTTGTTAGCTCATCCACTTAATTGCTCCAGATTCCTTTTATTAGCTCTTGCACTAGCCTCTTGGCCATATAGTTTGAGATCATAAGCAAATACACAGTCAATTCACTTTACAGTACATTCTGTGAAGTGCGTTGATGTCTCAATGATTTGATAACGCGCTGTACCAAATGCAAGGATTATTATTAAGATGAAAAGGTGGGCAATGCCGCTTTTTCATCGGTGGAGTTCTCAAACTGACCACTAGGGGGTGTACAAGTGAATCCCAGGCGATTGGGCTCTAAATTGTGGTGTAAATTAAGCATATGTAAATACATGTGTTCAGATGGTATTTCGCATGCCCTTCATTATGTAATTAACAACCAATGCAATGATTTACAGAATTACCTTTAATTCTTTTAGTACATATTTAAGTGTACTTGTAATTTCCTTTCTACGTATGCATTTACTCATTATTAACATAATCTGCAAATTAGGCACCATTGTTTCCCTAAGTAATTCTGCCAGGCGGCTGTTGTGTCTGTACAGACAAAACACTGACAGATGCTTTCAGCAAAATAATTTCACTTTTCCGAAAATTTTGGTTGGCAACGTCCATTCCACCATTAGCGGGCAAATGTTCACTATCTGCTCCCACTCTCTGGAACTCCATCCTGAAGTCCCTCTGACTCACCTCCACTTTCCCAACGTTGAAAGCCCACCTCAAGCCTTACCTCTTTGACCACACTTTTGTTGTTTTTTTTTGTTGATTTTTCCCCATCCTCCCCACTTGAAAGGCTCTACAATAAACTCCTAATAATTCAATACTCCGAGGGAAAAAGGCACAGTTATTGGTGTGATGAGTTATCTGGAGTAACGAGTTAGGCATGTGTATAAATCCATAAATATTTCTAAATAAGGCGCTATACAAATGCAAGTTTTTGTCCTAAATACGGCTGGGATGTCAACAGTATGAAGATTTAACTGACAGTGACAAGTTAGGCAAGGGTAGAATTATCAGGCTTTTACTGTATATAAGTGTAAATGATATTGTATATCCAGTCTTAAAAGATCTACCAATATCTAATAAACTGCTTGAACAGGCTTGCCAAAGTGCCACTCCCTTAAAACCGCTGTAATCACACCCCTCCTCAAAAAACCCACCCTCTACTCCTCTATTCTCTCACACTACCGTCCCACTGTGGAGTCCTGTAGCTCAGTGATTGGAGCACTTGCCACACAACCGAGAGGATTGGGTTCTATTCCCGTCAGGGCAAAATGTTGGCAAGTTTCCTTACAACACACCTCTGTTCACCTAGCAGTAAGTAGGAACCTGGTTGTTAGTCGATTGGCAGATCACTTTTCTGGGGATAATAATCCCTCAAGAAAACAAAACAAACCAATAATAATTTGGTCACTGAATCCATGACTGTTTGTGGGACACTGCTGTGCGCAATTGGCTGTCGCCCACAAATATACAGTCAATTCACTTTACAGTATATTCTGTGAAGCACTTTGAGACGTCCAGAAGAAGTAAAAAGTGCTATATCAAATGCAACTATTATTATTATTATTACCTGAGCCTGTCTTCCTATATTTCCAATGTGAAACGTGTTATACCAAATATAAGGATTATTATTTATGATTATTATCTAATACCTTGTCCAAATGGCTGATTATGATGTCTGAACCTACACAGTGAATGTCACCTACATTTCATTGCAGGTAACATCACTTGATCTTACATGCACTGAATTTCCAGGAGGATTTACTGACGAACAATCAAAGGTTAGAATATTGGTTAATATTTCCACTCCCTTCCCTGAGAATATTGAAGATATTTTTGTGCTCAGCTGCTACGGCTGGGATCAGCTCACTCAGCATAGACTTGGGATCAGATCTTGGATTTATTGGCTCAGCACTGTCTCATACAATATAATTAACCCTGGTTAATAGGGAAGCTAGCAAGAAAAATACATTATTCGTGTATTTTGTGTGAGTTTTTTTTACAAGGTGAGCACTGGAATAGAATACTTTTGTATTAAAAATCAGCATCAAGAAAGATACAGTACAATTAGATGCAAAATAAAGCTTGATGTCATTAGTGTGACAATCCTCAGTGCTTTGTACCACACATATTCTTTATATTTTTGTGTTAGGACCACACAAATAAGTGTTGTTATTCTCTTCTCTCCACCCATCAAGATTGAAATGATCCCAGCACTGTGTATTGAGCTGAATATCTGTAGAGCCGCTGGGGATATGGAAGTAACCCTGATTGTTGGCAATAAAATGTTGATGGTTGTACAGTTAACACTGAGCTTAGTCTGTATCACTAATACAAACACATTACATACGAATGCTGATATGCTGGCATTTTCACAGAAATCTACAAAAGACATACAGATCTACTTACAGCACTTAATTTCATCAGGGGAAGTAGTTCTTGATGGCCTCAGTGCAATTTCAAAGTAATATTTTTCTTTCTCTGGGATGGCTACTATTGAGGAGAGAATGGTCACTTAAACTTGCTGTGTGTGTATAACCATTTGTCTGACAATTTGCTGTGATTACAGTGTGAAAACACTTTGGTAGCACATTCCAGTTGAAATGATAACATAACAGCATAAACCTCCACTTTGCATCAGCTGAATAAAATAGATGTTTAGTGGTTTGACACTCTGGATTACACTTAACTTTGGTTTTAGCATTGGCACAAATAACAGAAATTATATCTTGCTGCTGGAGAAATCCATTATTCATTTATTGAGCACTAAAAATTTTCAATAACTGGGTTGTAAAGGTCAGATCACAAATAAATAGTTATTTTATGTCAATGCATGTCAAATAATTCTATTTCTAGCATCTGTTTCAAGTTCTTATTGTTTGTAGCCTGGCTTATTAGGTGACACACTCGTGAAGTCATGTAGCTCAGGGGTTAGAGCACTCATGAACAAGAGTCCTGGGTTCGATTCTCGGCAGGGTGAAACGTTGGGCAAGTTTCCTTACTCCACACGGCTCTGTTTTCCTAGCAGTAAGTAGGAATCCGGTTGTTAGTCAATTGGCAGATTGTTTTTCATGGGGTAATAATTCCTTCAAAGAAATAATAATAATAAATTGGTCATTCAATCCATGACTGTTTGTGGGACACTGCTGTGTGCAATTGGCTGCCATGTTTTGCCCACAAAATAACCAGTCAATTCATTTTACAGTATATTCTGTGAAGCGCTTTGAGACATTTTGAAGACTTGATAATGCGCTATATCAAATGTAAATATTATTATTATTATAGGTTACAGAGTTGTGGGTTCAAGCACCAGTGATGACTTAAGCTACTTAAGCTACTTAAGTCACTATTCAAATGCCCTCCGCGCTGTTCTCCCCTGTTCCACTACTCACAAAATTCAATTTATTCAAAACTCACCCACATTCTCACCCCCACTAAACTCCGTACCTCCATTACCCCAGTCCTTGTCAAACTCCATTGGCTTCCTGTCACAGAATGGATCGATTTCAAGATCCTCACTCTTGTATTTAAATCCCTTCACGTCCTGACCCCAACCGCCCATCTCCCCCAACCTGCTCTCTCCCTACACTACTCCCCACTGCCTCTGCTCCACTAGCTCCAGCCTCCTCCTTGTCCCCTGGACTGTCCACCTCACAATCGGCGGCCGTGCTTTCAGCCACTACACACTGAAGCTGTGGAACTCTCTCCCTCAAACCTTTTGCCTCGCCATCCCCGACCTCCTCAGTTTTGGATTGCGCTTGAAGATCTTCCTCTTTGACCTGCCTACGGTCACCTTCCACAACCCCCTGGCTCGGCATCAGGCTCTGCCACTGTTAAGCGCTCTAAGATGACGTCCGGCGTGAAGGACGCCATATAAAATGCAAGTTATTGTTATTGTAAACTCACAACCTACTAAAAAAGTGAACGACTTTTCTCCTGGTGTCCTGGCAAACAAACTTCCAGATTAATTCAGCATTCCCTGTTTGGCTAAATGTTGTTTTGGGACAACAACAACAAAAAGATTTCATTTATAGAGCGCCTTTCAAGTCGGGAGGCACTGGACAGTTGGGTCAGAACCTGAGCAGGGGGGAAATGGTCAGGGTGAGGGGAGGGAAGGGAGGGAGCGAGAAGGGATAGAGAGTCGAGAGGGGAGCTGAAGGCTCGGTCAAAGAGAAAGGTCTTGAGACTGGCCTTGAAGGAGGAAAGGGAGGAGGCAAGGTGAAGGCACTGGGGGATGGATTTCCAGAGCTTAGGGGCTGAGAGGCTGAAGGCCCGGCCACCGATGGTAGGGCGGTTAGGGCGGGGGATGTAGAGCAGACCGGAGCCAGAGGAATGGAGGGTACGGGCAGGTAGGTAGGGGGATAGTAGGTCGGAGAGGTAGGAGGGTGCAAGGCCGTGAATGGCCTTGTAGGTGAGGATGAGGATCTTGAATTCAATCCTCTGGGGGATGGGGAGCCAGTGGAGGCGAGCGAGGGTGGGAGTGATGTGGTCCCGAAGCCTGGTGCGGGACAGTACACGAGCTGCAGAGTTCTGAATGACCTGCAGCTTGTGGAGGGAGGTGCCGGGAGGGCCGGCGAGGAGAGAGTTCCCATAGTCCAGCCTTGAGGTGATAAAGGCGTGGACCAGAGTTTCAGCAGCGTGAGGGGTGAGGTAGTGCCGTAGTTTGGCCGTGTTTCGGAAGTGATGGAAGGCCGTGCCAGTTGTGGCGCGGATATGAGGAAGAAAGGACAGCTCAGGGTCGAACAGAACCCCGAGGTTCCTGACTGGCTTTGAGAGGTGGAGAGTGCAGCCTTGGATGCTGATGCTGTCAGCGCCTGAGGTGCGGGAGGCGCTGACGCGAGGCAATCAGGAGGGCCTCAGTTTTGCGCACGTTGAGCTGAAGAAAGTTATCTCTCATCCAGGACTCGATGTCAGAAAGGCAGCTGTCAGGACATCGGTGGTCGTGGAGTTGAGGGTAGAGGAGGAAAGGTAGAGTTGGGTGTCATCCGCATACATGTGGAAGTTAGCCCCATGTCACCAAGTGGGAGCATATAGAGGGTGAAGACGAGGGGACCGAGGACAGAGCCCTGAGGGACACCACACGAGACAGTGCGGAGGCTGGAGGAAAAGCCGTTTGTGGAAACAAAATGAAGACGGTGTGAGAGGTACGACCTAAACCACTCAAGGACAGTGCCTTGAAGGTTGAGGTTGGAGGACAAGTGGTGGAGGAGGATAGCATGTTCGACCATATCGAATGCGGCCGATAGGTCAAGGAGGACGAGGAGGCAGAGGGAGCCCTGGTCGCAGATGGTCAAGATGTCATTGGTGACCTTGACCAGGGCGGTTTCTGTACTATGGGCAGCACGGAAATCCGACTGAAGGGGTTCGAATAATGAATGGATGGAGAGGAAAGAGCGCAGCTGGGACGTGACAACTCTTTCAAGGACCTTCGACAGGAAGGGGATGTCGGAGATGGGCCGGTAGCTTGATAGCTGTGGCGCATCAAGGGAGGGTTTTTTCAAAGTGGGAGTGATGGTGGCAGTTCTTAGGGGAATGGGAACAGAGCCAGAGGAGAGGGACAGGTTGATGATGTCTGTGAGAAGTGGGGCAAGGAGGTGGAGCTCAGAGATAAGGAGTGGAGTGGGGATGGGTTCAAGGGACTAGGTGGTGGGTTTCAGGGACAGGATGAGTTTGGTGACAGAGGGTGGGGAAACGGGTTCGAAGGTGTGTAGGGGAGGATGGGTAGGAGTCGGAGTGTGGGAGGGAGGGGGTGGGGGGTGGGTGGAAGTTGGAGGGGCAGTGACCGCGGAGCGGATTCCCTTGATTTTGGATTCAAGGAAATCCAGCATCTCCCCGCGGTGAAGGTTGGAGGAGATGACCTGCGTGGGGTGGCAGGGGCTACGGAGGAGTCGGGATGTGGTAGAGAACAGAAGCCTGGGGTTGTTCTTCGTCTCCAGGATTATCCTGGAGTAGAAGGACGACTTGGCCGAGGCTAGAGTGGAGCGGTAGATTTTGAGGAGTTACAGCCAGATTTGTCGGTGGACCGTTAGGCCAGATTTGAGGCAGGTGCGTTCAGCGGCCCGCACCTGGCTCTTCAGTGACTGGAGGTGGGTGGTGAACCAGGGGGAGGAGCGAGCGTAAGAGACAGTACAGGAGGTGATGGGGGCAAGAGTGTCGAGTGTCGAGACCTTGCTGGTCTAAATGACTGCCGTGCTTGCCTACTACTACAATCACTACACTTTGCAGTAATTCCTGTGAAGTGTTTTTCAACATGATAAGATACTGTGAAAGTATATGTTCTTACTTTGTTTTTTATATTTTTATTGATGGTTTGTACCTCAGGGTTTATGCATTTTTATTCTCTATTTTGTTTGTGGGAAACCAGAGAAAGATTGTATGAAATTGATTCAGCAGCTTGGGAAATTCAAGGATGGAAATTAATGGAGGCTGCATAAGACTTGGATCAAAGAATCTCTATTGGTTTTAGGGGGTGAGTTGGTGTAACACTGTTTGGTATCCTGGAGGGAGGACTGTGGGTTAAAGAATTAAATACTAGTATTTGATATAGCACCTTATTATTTCATCAAAAGTCTCAAAGCACTTCACATGATTTACTGGTTAGTGCAATGACTGTGTATTTTGTAGGCAAACACAGCAGCCAATTTGCTCAGAGCAAACTTCCAGGAGGTGAATGATCAATTTTACCTGGGGCGGTGGGTTAGGGAGCGGGGGGCGGTGTGTTTGCTGGAACATCAGAAGAATCTCCCTTCTCTTTTTAAATAGAGCTACGGGATATTAAATGTCCACCTGAACAAGTAAACAGAACCATGATTTAACATCTCATCCAAAGGATGGCATATCGGACAATGCGTTACTCAGCACTGATTTGGAGTGTCAGCCTGGACTATGAGCTCAAATTCCCAACAGGGGCTTGAATCCACAACCTTCTGGCTTGAGAGTGCTACTACCTGAACCGGACTGACACTGGGGCCTGGGAAAATCCCCCTGCTCCTTTTGAATAATCCCATGGGATATATAGTGTTTACCTGAAGAGGCAGATGGGACCTCAATTTAATGGCTGAGTCCGAAACGTATACATGAAGCGTTCTAAAACAATGTATTGTACTTGATTCTGTTAATCGTGTTCTTCTGCACTTACTTTGACCTATGTTTCTCCTCTATGCGTTCTTCCCTGATGCCTAACAACGATCACTGGTTGAGAGAGTGGGTGGATGATATACCATCAGAATGTTGCTCAAGGTGCCCTGGAGGCAGCATGAGTTGGAAAGCTTGCTTCACTGAATTATTTCACCTTTTACGAACAAGTGCCAGATGACTACTCAACTTCTTCACCTAGAATTCACTCTGTGAGCATCCGTGATTCCTACCATTCCATGGCTCACCAGCTTGGCACATCAATGCATTCATGCTCCACAATGCTTAATCTCTAAATAATGGTGGTGGGTTTCCTCATGAGTCACACACCCGGCTGACCCCAAAATAATTATAAGTATATTTTAAAAGGTGTTTTTATCTCTCAATTACTGTTGTAAGATATATCTTAAATTATGTAAGAAAGCAAAGACTGAAATATCTGCATTCATTTTATCATTTAGGAAAAGAAATACTTTAATTGACATTACATTACATTTTACATTGAAATGCAAATCTGCTTCTTCTTACTAAATTACTAGGCATTAACTTTTTGAATATTGAGTATATTTTTAACACAAAACTCACATCTACAACCATTAGCTGATATGTTCTCACATGACTGCTAAGACCATAAAAATGAATTCGATTTGAAATGTTATTCTTCTCCCAAGTTTAGTTTGGAAGCAAGTTGAACCATTGTCAGCATTTCCCTGACATCTGGCTGCAAAAGAGGCCTCCAGGCCATCAACTTGGAGGGTGTACAACAGAGGATAATTCAGAGATTTCAATCAATTGAATAAATGATCCATAAAAAGTATATATTCTCTTGTCTTCCTGCAGAGTGTAAGAAGAGTCTCAATGTCTATCTGTAGGAGTTATCTTTATTCACATATCTGATTGTAAGTAAGAGCAAGGAACTGCTATGTTAAGGATAATTGAGAAAATGAGGATAAGTTAACAGGAGTGAAAGTTTTTTGGTAGTTGTGCATCATGTTACTGCTTGAATAAATCATTAAATAAGTTATTTATTGATTTGGTGCATAAGATGAAAGAAACAAGAAGAAAGGTTGTCTTAAATATTTACAAAGATGATGCAGTGTGCTCCCAGACATTTTTCCGATATCAGGCAGTGTAAAACAACTTTATTTTGCTATAAAATAATCATTATGTTATCATTGTGTCATAAATAACATATCTAAAAGTTATGTATTTGAAAAGCTACAACTTAAGTTATCTTACCCTCTCCCACAGTTTTCGGGGTTAATGGTGTCCTGCACTGCAGGCTTTGCTATTTCCTTAGTTTACTCATTGAACAGATTAGAAATTTATATTAGTGCTATTCACTAAGTCTCCTGGCACCACATTATGTTCCCCTGTTACAAAGGTGCTCAGGTTCCCAATCTTTTTTTACACACTCCACCAGTTTTTCTCCGCCAATTCTTTCCCTCGTCCTCCTGAAGACTGTAGACTCTTTTTACGGGGATGCAGTTGCCCTCCGATACCTATTCACGATGCTGTTATCCATGTGTGCTGCTTGATAGTCAGCACTGTCACACAATTCAACTGAAAGGGGCATCACACACAAATCAAATCCTCTCCCAAATGTCCATCCATGCATGCCTTCCAGAAAGCATTGCTGGACAGTGATCAGAAGCAAAACCCTTGGCTGATTTTTTCTCCTCCACACCCAGGAGTGCTATGGCCAATTATAGTATCCTTAATTGCTTGTCAGACTGAGATAAACAGACTAAACCTAGATTTGGATGTGAACTTGTACTTTTCTAATGTGTCTGTCCTAGTTTTCACTTACCTTTTACCTACCACACTATTGGAGAGCTGTTAATGTTATTCATGATCAGTCAAGCAAGAGTTGCAAAAGCAGGCTGACGTTCCTGCCAGAGGCTGATATTATTTTCTTCCCCATGGGAAAATGTCTGTCTTTCCCCTGGTGCCTCTCCTCGGCCGCCACATTTGGAGTCAGGAATTCGGGGTTCAGAGGCATCAATTTGCATTGAATCACTACGTGGCACAGTCTGCGAGAATATCAATGAACTTCACAATGCCACTGCACTGTCACTTCAAATGTAATGGATTTTTATTGATATCAGCAGTCAAGGAGTTAAGGGAAAGATTTAACTTTTCTGTAAAGCTAGAATTAACCCCTTTGCGGAACAGAATATGCCTGAAATAGCACAAAATAATCCGAGGAGTAAGATAGAAATGTCCAGGAACCTTTCAAAATGGCCCAATTTGTGCCACAGTAATTTCAAGTGAAAAAATGAAGGGAGGAGGAAAGTCATTGCAGTACCTGTGACACTGCCTGTTAATCCCATTAAGAGGGTAAAATGAGGCATGAACATGGCCATTAGGAGGGTTGACAGCAACAAACATCCTCGCAAAATAAGCACCTTGCCTTCAATTGAACCCAGCTTCAGGAGACAGTTTTGTAAAACCTCAGCAGCTGCGTAAAAAGGCAGTGGATAGGAAAGGAGAGCCTTTGCCACCAAGCACACACTTACCAGGAACCGCAGGGTGAAGGGCAGATTGTCTGTGATCATTTCTTTTGTTTGGTTCCCCCAGGTTAAAAATGCAACCAGAGCGAAGAGTGTCTTAAACAGACATGCAGACAAATGAGTCCAGGTCATCATGCACACAAAATCACTTTTGTGTCTCATACTGCCTTCTAAGGTGGGCAGGAAAATTTGAGAAGTGTAGCTGAAAATAATAACCCCAACTGAAATCAGGAATTTCTCAAAGTCCACCGTGAAGGTGAGCTTTTTCCACGACCATTGTTGCAACTGTGTCAGACAGTAGGCAATGACAATAAAAGTTACAACAAAATGCACCAAGGAGCAAAGGAGGCTCAGCTTTGAGACTATTCTGAAATTTTTTATGAACACACAGGGCACCAAAATAACAAATGCTGTTATGAACCAGGTTTTCTCAGACACTTGTGGAAAACTGTGAAACATGAGGTTTCCACTCACCACCAAATACAAAACACAAGTCATGATCAGTTCAATAACTTGGGCACAATTAACAACTCTGCCTCCTAGTTTAGGGAATACTTGCTTGCAGCAGGCATTGGCGATGTCTTCGTATGATGTCCTCACTCTGACATGCTGTCCTTCTTCATTTTCTTCATATAAGCAGGCGACGAGAATTTTTCCAGTGTAGCAGCAAATCACAGCAGCGAGGATGATAAGAAACAAACCGACATATCCACTGTGCAGAACTGCATATGGCAATCCCAAGACAAAAATACCCTGGAGAGAAACAAAAAAAACAAGACCCTTAAGTCAAATATGTCTCATAAGAAGGAGATGCGTTACTGTTCATCATATGTTAAATTATTTAGGTTCTTATCTATTTTAACTCCCAAAACAGTTATTACACTTGACAGTGATTACTTATGAAGTGCTTTTTTGCATGTGACAAGGTACGATAAAAATGTACCTTTTTTTCTTTCTTTACTTGCAATTGATAGGAATCAATGAAGCAACGAGTCAATTCTGTGGAAGACTTATGCACCTAAGATGATAGTAGCTCATTGACTGTGCAAGGCCTTGCAATTGTAATACTATATTTACTGGGGCTGAAGTACATATCTCAGAAGCAATGAGCTGTATCTCACTTTAAATGAGCATGTTGCAGTGTCGTTTTGTACAAAGCCATAAATAGAAGATAATACTGTAATATAAAACTAATGAAGCCATCTCTGAGAAGGAAATACAGCTTCAGGACTCATATTCATTAACTTTGCGTGCACATAGTGCTTGAATTTATCTTTTAATAAGATGCCCCCAAGGAAGTTGTACACAAAACTCCCAACTTGTCCTATTAATTAATCCTGGCAATGGAAAAAAAATTGCTTTTCAGATTCCAGAATCAGCATCTCCAAACCCTATTTTCCTTTGCAGAGTTCATATTGGTGTTGCGAGATGATTTGCTTATCCTTTGAGATAACAACAATAACATTTCATTTGTATAGCGTCTTTCACGTTGGGAGGACACCCCAAGACGCTGGACAATCAGTGTTTCGGACCTGAGCTGGGTGTTAGGACCGGGGAGGGCGGAGGGTGGGGGAAGGAGGCTGATCAAAGGCACAGTCAAAGAGAAGGATCTTGAGATGGGTTTTGAAGGAGGCAAGAGAGGGGGCAAGACAGAGGGATTGAGGGATGAGAGACAGTGGTGAAGACGGGTGATGTTGCGGTGGCGGAGCAAGGCAGAGCGGATCATGGCACAGATATGGGGGATGAAGGATAGTTGAGTGTCAAACAGGACGCACTGACCTAACACAGCTCCCCCCAGCCTGACCTGCAAACAGTGAACCTCACTACCCCCAGCCTGACCTGCACACAGTGACCCTCACTACCCCAGCCTGACCTGCACACAGCGACCCTCACTACCCCAGCCTGACCTGCACACAGAGACCCTCACCAGCCCTGACCTGCACACAGAGACCCTCACTACCCCCAGCCTGACCTGCACACAGCGACCCTCACTACCCCAGCCTGACCTGCACACAGAGACCCTCACTACCCCAGCCTGACCTGCACACAGCGACCCTCACTACCCCTAGCCTGACCTGCACACAGAGACCTTCACTACCCCAGCCTGACCTGCACACAGAGACTCTCACAATAATGTCACAAAACTATTTCTCCTGAACAATCACACCTTTGCTTATCTTCTGAAGACTTTATAACAAACCCATGCTATTACAACTGCTAGCAAATTCTTACAACATATACATTGCATGTGTCAGCCTGGCTCGGTTGGTAAGCATTCTCTCCTCTTCGTCACTAGGTTGTGAGTTCAAGCCCCACATCAGACTTGGAACCCATATAGAAAAAGTTGGCACTCCAATGCAGTTCTAGGGTGTGCTGCATTGTTGGAAGTGCCATTCCTTGGATGAACTGAAACCTTGCCTGCCTGTTCAGATTGGTGTTGTAAATCCCGTGGCAGTAAACAAAAAAAGAAGTTTCTCCTGGTGTACTGGTCAACAATCCCCCAAATAAAAAAGTGGTTATTCTGTTTGTGGGTCATTACACTTTATAGTATATCCTGTGAAGTGCTTCGAGATGTCTTCCTGACAAGAAAGGGACTCAATCAAATGTATTTTCTGTCCTTCATTAGGACAGAATTACCCCCCCATCCCTCATTTCTGCATGTGTAATTGGAAAGTATCTTACAAAATTGTGAGCCCATTGCAGTGAACATTGGCAGTCTATTCATTCATGAGAACCAATGCAGTCCCATTCTGTTCAAATTGAATACTGCAATAATTATAGATAGTATTGTATCCATCACTATGGGTCCTCAGGTGTCCAGACAACATTGTCAAGCCCTTTGAGACATCCTTCCAATGTGAAAGGTACTATGTAAATTGCATTGTATTATCTTGATGTAAGATGAAAAAGAATTTAATTTGATATAGTGCCTTTCATGTTGGGAGGACATCTCAAAACGCTTCACAGGATTTACTGCAAAATGTAGTGACTGTATATTTTGTAAAAGAATGTAGATATGGGACTAATCCAAGGCACTGTGGCCAATTGTAGCCCCATGATGGTTGCCCCAGCTGAGATCTGTGCTAGTGGCTTAGAACACTATAATAATAAAGATTCTTGCATTTGAGATAGCGCCATATCACGTTGTTGAAACGTTTCAAAGTGCTTCACAGAATATACTGTAAAGTGGAGCAACTGTGTATTTGTGGACAAACACAGCAGCCAATTTCGCACAGTGTAACGCCTGAATCAAAAGACTGATTATTAATAGAGCATGCTGCATGATTGTACATCAGCAGTATCAGAAGTCATGAAAGATTCTGCATAGGTACAGAATTTTTGGTCAGCCCATACAGCCATGTATCAGGAATCAATGCCACAGGTTAGGTTAGCTGGCTATCTGACGCATGATGGTAAAATGTCATCACATCTACATGATCTACGTGACATAATCTACTGTGCATCACCTCCACCCTTTCTACAGTTCACTCTGTGTTTATAATTAAGCTAATGTCTAATTGCTCATGGTGAGAAGGTGCATATGGAAGGTGCAGCTTGTGGTGCAGCGCTGGTTCAGTTGCAGGGAGGTAGATCCTTTGTTGTTGTTGTTGTAGATCCTTTGGAAGTCACAGAAGGGAACCATTGGTGTGGAACCCGTTGGCTGTTAATGGCTTTGGCAGAGCCTTTGGTTCTGTGTGAAGAGATGTGGAAGTAGGGGCAAGGTAGATACGAATAAGGAAGCAGAATGCACAAGATTGGTTACATATTCACAGCACAACTTATACAGAAAAATATCAATGCCTTTCACATGGCAAGAAAAAGAAACTTACATTCAGTAACTTGTTTCATTTGACTCATCATGTTCTATATCAATATCCCCCAGTTCCATTAAAGCATCCTTCCTGAAGATTTCAACAATCCTCATAAGTTTCACCCACAAAATACACACTCAATCCACTTTACGATATATTCTGTGAAGTGTTTTGAGACGTCTCAACAGTGTGATAAGGCGCTATATCAAATGCAAGAATTATTATTACTATAAGTAAATTTATGGAGAGTGGCTCTTCTCCAGTCCTATTTGCTGGGGAGCTGTTGGATTCTAATCTAATGGAATATAATAATAATAATAATCCTTGCATTTGGTATAGTGCCTTATCATGTCTTATGGATGTCTCAAAGCGCTTCACAGAATATACTGTAAAGTGAATTGACTGTATATAATAATAATAATAATCTTTGCATTTGATATAGCGCTTTTCACGTCGAGAGGACGTCCCAAAGCGCTTCACAGAACACACTGTAAAGTGAATTGACTGTATATTTGTGGGCGAACGCGGCAGCCAATTGCGCACAGCAATGTCCCACAAACAGTCGTAGATTGAAAATGACCAATTTATTTATTGTTTTTGGTTTTGGAGGGATTATTATTAGGCGTGTGGAGTAAGGAAACTTGCCCAAGGTTTCGCCCTGCCTGGAATTGAACTCAGGTCTCTCGCTTGCAAAGCGAGTGCTCTAACAACTGAGCTACAGGACTCCACATATATTTGTGAGCAAAACGCGGCAGCCAATTGCACACAGTAGTGTCCCACAAACAGTCTTGGATTGAAGTCACCAATTTATTTTTTTTCTTGAGGAATTATTATCAGACGTGTCAGGCGATATTATCATCAGGAATATAAGTACGGGTGCATCAATAGATTTCCCTCACAAAGCTCAGACTATTATAGATGCAGCAGTGGTTTTAAAATATATGTAATTATCGCTGTGTATTATTCAGTGCTATTACGATGATAAGTGCAGGAGGTAAGCTTACCAAGGTACTTACTTTCTCTGGGTACCTTCAACAGATTACAAATCTTTTTCCAGACTTCTTCCCAGGTCCACAGTATCTTGGTTTCACTGCATTCATTGGATCATCACACTGGACCTCACTTGCTCTGTACCTAGTTTGCCATCCCACCACTGCCTCCTCGTAAGGGCAGTTTCTAAAATCTACCTCTTCCAGGTTACCATCACACTTCTTAAAATCCGCACTGGACAGCTTTTTTTAATTAAAAGTTCAACATGAAATATCCACTTCAGTCATAACCTTCAGTTGATAATCAGATCCTTTTTCCTAATGTCTATTGTACTTCTGTTGGCCTGCAGCAGATGTGAGTAAATCACCTGGTTCCATCACATGATCATTTTCAAGTAAAGCATGTGTTGCTAAACATCCTTTATTCACACTTTCAGTCATATCTCATATGTAGGTGGGATGCATTGAAATCCAAGCTTGGTTTGGATACTCTTAAGCATGGTGATGTGTCAGACACCCAGCTGACTAAAACAAAATATCTCACATTCCCCAACGCTAGAGCACACTAGAACCTTTCACCATAATATTGTTGTCTCCAGCGAGTGAAAACACATAGATGTTAGTCCCACACTCAAACATTATTTAAACATCCATATTTTAGAATTTAGAGAACTTTACCCCAAGCCTCATTCCCCGGCTTGCCTTAAGCTCTGCCATTGTTAAACACTCTGAAATATTTCCCTGCATAAAGGGCGCTATAATAATGCAAGTTGTTGTTTGTTATTATTGATGATTGTTTCTGCTGTTTTTTTTTGTTTATTATTAGTAGTAGTTTGTTGTTATTATTGCTGCTATTTAGGACAGAATAGAAGAAAGGCAAGTATCTATAATAGACAATCTAGTGAAGCTATTGATACCAAAAATATAGGCCCCCAAATGGCTTTTAAATCCACAGGGAATGTTGGTGCAGCTTTGTAAGAGGGAGCTCTTTGCTTTTTAAGTATAATTTTGAAATGCCCTCACGAGGCACCATTGAATACTATAGTTTATAAGGAAGCTCACCGAATTCACTCACAAAAGCATTGAATTCCCTTAACAAATGTTCTATAGCTCTTATAAATGACTGCCTTTTCACATATGCTCCCTTACTCCCCAAACTATCCAGATTTCAGCGATATAAATCTAAGAAAATTACCCTTCCCAGCTCAGACCATTATTCTGTAGGTGGAAGGGAACTTTTATGGACAGACATACTGATGCTGAGGCAGGTTGCTAAGCAACAAACATAAAGTGATAACAGAAGCAATGTGTTTCCCTCTGGATTCAGGAACAGATCTCTGCAGTTTGAGATGGAAGGGACTGGCAATCATTGGTCTGAGGTTGTGATTGATAAAATCTTATAAAGTTGTTCCTTTCGCTTATTGTAAACTATTGCAAGCTTATAATAATAATCCTTACATTTGATATAGCCCTTTCACGTCGTCGAGATGTTTCAAAGTGCTTCACAGTGGGTTGACTATGTATTTTGTGAGCGAGTTGCATACAGCAGTGTCCCACAAACAGCCATGGGAGTAAGTGACCAATTTTATTTGGGGGAATGTTGGCTAGGACACCGGGAGAAACTCCCTTCTCTTTTCAAATAATGCCATGGGATCTTTAATGTCCACCTGAACAGGCAGCCTGGACCTTAGTTTAACACCTTATCCGAAGGATGACACCTCCGATAGTCAACATGCCCCAGCGCTGCAATGGAGTGTCAGCTTAGACACTGTGATTACAAGTTCTGACATGGGGGTTGAACTCACAACCTTCTGACTCAGAGGCTAGAGCACTACCACTAAGCCCAGCTGACACAATATTAGTATAAATCAACATTTTGCGGTATCCTGAGAATCCAGAAATGGCAATCTCCAAAGTGATTTTGTAACTTTTGTTTGACCAGATTCTCTCAAAATAAAATTGAATATTATTACGAGGCAAAAGTAAGATATTTTATAAAATGTGTTTTTTTTTAGTTGTGTTATAAATGGGTAAAATCTTCTTGTAATTTATGTATTAAGTAAAGTTGAGAACCAATGTTGCTGTATTTTCTGTTAGCTTCTTGACTGTGTGAAACTTGCAATCCTCAGGCACCACAGGTGAATGGGTTAACCCCTCCTCCTTCACTCTCAATTGGGTTCTGAGCCCATCCTTGTGAAGCACTTCGAGACATCAGCCTACAGTTAAGCTGTAGGCTGATGTCTCGAAGAGCTGTATATAAATGCAAGATGCTCTGAAGGGCTGTATATAAATGCAAGATGTTGTTGTTGTTTATTAAACTACTCAGTCAAGAAGAACCAATTCAGTCAAGAAGAACCAAATTCAGTCAAGGAGGTACGTTATAGTTATACAAAATGCTGGTCAAGAAGTTCTAACAGGATGAATCACTGCTCTCGAATCATTTTGATAACTGCTTTTTATTATCTGAATATCTTCAATGACTATCAATAATGTCTAAGACCTCACTGCAGGGATTTAATCTAGCACCTTCCTGGCTAATATTCTCTTTAACATATAGTATCTTAACTCTTGAGCTAACAAGGGACCTTGGTTGTCATGAAAAAGGCATTTTGTATGTGTGATAATTGTAATGCAATCACTACATGTTTTTTTGGAAGATAATAAACAATCATTCGGTGAGTACAGTCTATATTATATAATAATAAAATAGCAATCAATGCTTTTCAATTACATCTCTGCATTTATGAATGTTTCAGAGTCTGAAAACTTCCTGCACCTGCAACAGCTTCTGTGTAATAACCTGCAGGTTAACTATTGTCTGCATAAAAGATACCTGCACACCAATTTTCAATAAAATAATCAATTGGTTTTAGTTTTCACAATGCAGAAACAATTGGTAATTTACATACATTAACATTTTTTAATAAAAAAATGTACTAAATCTGTTGAAAGATTGAGTAAAAAAATGTATGAATAAAATTCTAGTAAAGATTGTTATATGGAACAGGTGAGACTGTTACCAGTCCTTTGATTTGAAAGCTGAGCTTTTTTGCACTGTTAAGTCTTGCTTGCAAAAAAAAGATGGGATGATTCTTCATGAGTGATCTGAGCTGTGAGATTGATTGCTGAATAAGACTTGCTAAATTCAACCATCAATCTCATGCCACAGTGTGTGAGTGGAACCTGGCCAGCTGTTCAAACAAGCTTTAATAGTTCATTTCTTCTAACTTTCCCCACTCTCCAATCTTGTCCTTTCTGCTCGTGTAGACACTAAGTCATGCTCGGGGTATAATTCCGTGGATGGCAGACACTCTCCAATAGCTCATTCAAGTGACGACTCTTGATGTGTAAGTCTAAACAGTGAGTTTTGGCAGGCTATTTGATCACAGCAATGCAGCTATCACAGAAAGCCTGACGCTGCCTGAATCGATATCTGTTCACTCACATTTTGCAGCAATCAGAACCAGGAGTTTCATGAAATTTTTCCCATCCTAGCCCAATGACATTGAGGCCAAATGTACTTCTTTCTGCTCCCTGGGCAATGATCATCCAGGCTTTAAAAGGAACCTACTAGACTGCACCCAGACTCACAAGTGTTAATTATCAAATTGAATGTTACATTTTTCACCTCTTATTTAAATATTCAGCGCCTTGGGACGTCCTCCCGACGTGAAAGGCGCTCTATAAATGGAATCTTGTTGTTGTTGTTGTTGTAAAGGGATTAAGTAGATTATATTCTACTGAATTGATCCATTTGCAACCCTACTGCTGAGTTGTTCCCTCCATTCATCTGACACCAGCTTGCTTCATGTCCCCTGCTCCATCCTACCATCGGTGGGCAAGCTTACAGCAATTGTACCCCTACTCTTTGGAACATATCCACCTCACCCCTCCCTCCGAACATTTAAAGCCTGTGTTAAAACCTTTCTTTTCAACACCTCCCTCCACCCCTAGCTTGGGTTCCCAGTTGGCTCTTTGAAGCACTTTGAGATGTCCTTTCGATGTAAAAAGCACTATGTAAATGTAAAATTTACTGTACAATTATTGTGTCCAATTGTCCAATCTTATTTTTCTAATTTTCTCCCCTCTGGCAAAATGCCTCTCTACTCCAAGACTGGTCTCTTGATGAGATGAGATGTGGTTCCATGGGAACCTGTGGCCTCCAATAACCCAAGCATCAAGTGTGAGCCTTGGCAGTGAATGTAAGCCACTCAGCTGTAGAGGGTGTCACAGTTAAGCCTGACCTTGCTTCACATGCACACAACTAGCAGCAAGTGCTGTAGTGGGACCAGGGCCAACAATCCTGGAAAGGCCAGGTCAACTTAACCTCCCCATGCCTGAGATCAGTAAACCCTTGGACCAGGATTTGAACCTGCAACCTTCTGGTCCATAAGCTGCAGCTCAGAACATTACACCATCAGGGCTGCACTGATCCATAATCTTATTTTCTAATATATTTAAGTTACTGCACTTGACTGGGTATCTTACCTTCCACATGTTACATGTGTTGGTGATCTCAGAATAGAGCATCATTGCTTTTAAAAGGAAACTTCATACTTACATGAGGAAAAAGGGAAAGGGGAATAAGAGGGGTGAAGGTTTGTAAACCCTGGCACTGACTAGTTGGGCCAATGCCATATTATTCTATTTAACTATATGTACACCACTCATGTTGTTTATAACTGCTGGTTAACCAAAATCAGAGAGAAATCATTATACAGGTTCCTTCAGTTTGTGACTTCTGGAGAAATGAGAGATGATAGGTTCATTTGAAGAACAAGGGTCTAAGTCTATTCTTTTAATCATTCCTCTTCTCAGTTGCCGAGGGCATACTGTTATGATTGTTTAATATGTGTCTTCTGTTTTAAGTGACTACCTTGTTTTTCCCTCCATCAAGTGCTACAACAGCAGCAAGTGTATCTTTTTCAGGTCTGACATATAATAATAATAATCCTTGCATTTGATATAGTGCTTTCCACGTCTTCTAGATATCTCAAAACGCTTCACAGAATATACTGTAAAGTGAATTGACTGCATGTTATGTGGGCGAAACGCGGCGGCCAATTGTGCACAGCAGTGTCCCACAAACAGTCAAATATTGAAGTGACCAATTTATTATTTTTCTTTTGAGGGATTATTATCAGGCGTGTGGAATAAGGAAACTTACCCAAGGTTTCGCCCTGCCAGGAATCGAACCCAGGTCTCTCGCTTGCAAAGCAAGTGCTCTAACCACTGAGCTACAGGACTCTACAGGACTCCTCCATGTATACACAGACACATTGGAGCTCTCATCTGAACATATAACATTCAGGTAAATAGAGCACTGGATTGTCAAGAACAACTTGCATTTGTATAGCAGCCTTCACAGAGCTTAAAATATCACAAATCAAATACAGGAACAGGTTTAAGTATGAGTCATTGATCTGGAACTTGCAACAAGGTGATTAATGAATCTTTAACATGGTTTTTATTTAATACTGCTGAAATTTTTTAATCTAAATTTAAAAAAAGGTATTTTTTCCCACCAATTCCCCTTCCCCTTCCCTTCAGCTAAAGGAACAGATTCTTGCCTGAGTACAATCCCTCACGTGCTGACCACTGCAACAACTCATTCATGTCAATTCCTCATATGTAAGTCCAGTAATAGACTATTCAATGTTGAAAAGGGAAATAGGCGTCATCGCCAAGTCTAATTCCGTCCTAACCTGACACGCACATAAATTAACAGCAAGGTTAACACCGGGATAATGAGCAGATGTTGGAATCTTGGCTGATTTGTTCCCCTTGCTAGCCAGTCATAGCACCTCCATTCACATCCTCTCTGAGATAGCTAGTCTAATACATAGGCCAGCGATCAAATGATTTGCCAGGGGTGGCTATCAGAGCAGAGTCAAATGGAAGCATTTAAAGAAGAATTAGACAAGCACGTAAAGAAAAAGGATATTAAAGGATCCGGGGAAAGAGCAGGAAATTGGGATTTAGATCGATATTGTTTTTAGAGAATCAAGCACAGACAAAATAAAATAGGCTAAATATTCTGTTGTACATTTTTAGGATTCTATAGTTCCCTTCTCCACTTTCCCATCTCCTTTGCTCAGCACTACCCCCATTGTAAATCTCTCTGAGATGTTAGCCTCTGTGAAAGTGATTCAAATGTGGAGCTTTCTGGTAAATCCCTGAATTATTTTTGCACTAAACAGCAGACAGTGCCTTTACAATTGAGTTGCTGAGAAACAATCTTATTATAATAATAATCCTTGCATTATGCATATTTTAAATTGAAAACAAATCATAGTTTAAGCTTTTACCAGTGTAATATTTACCAGTGTAATATTTTAACAAACAATAATTTTTTTCACACAATGAATTGTTCAGATCTGGAATGCATTGCTCGAAAAGGTGGTGGAAGCTGATTCGACAGCAACTTTTAAGAGAAGTAGATAATTATTTGGGGAGGACAAGTTTGCAGGGCAATGTGGGAATGGGATTGATTTGGACAGCTTTATATCATTCTATGATTCTAATAACAATTTAGAAACAAGACATTTGATGACATTAAAAATATGGAACAAACTCAAAATGCGGCCTTTATTTAGCACATTGTATTACAAAGAACAAGCTGCCAAAAACACACACCTCTGCCTTTTTAATTGGAAATGTGTTCCCAGATTAACAGCATTAAAATTAAATTGGAAACTCATTTAAAATGCTGAGGCTCACATTTAATTGGCAGAGTGGACTGACAGTCACAATCATTGTCAGGTCCTTCATTAGAAGAATGTTTGCTGGGACACCGGTCAGAGCTCTGGTTGGCAGTACTGCAAACTGACAGCAGCAGTTTTGCCCTGAGGAATCATGCCTTCTGTCATTCGTTCATTGAGCAACACAGATGGTGGCCGATGCAAAAGTCTTGTGGCGCAGTTTTTAATGCCCTCCTGGCAATAAAGAGACAATACAGCCCTGGAGGGCAACAGTTTGGTACTTAGAAGGGGAATGCGTGAAACATATTGTAAATAATAGTCCAATCATTCCACGCAATTTGCGACGATTTGGTACAATTTTCAGATCAAATCATGCAAAGTCCAGAGAATAAATGACTCTCATATCTGATGTCTATCTGCAGCCAGTGCAGAACCTTTTTTTTCAACAAAATAACTGTGTAATGTTATTAAAGAGTCCACGGGACACCCACCTCTTCAATACTGCTGTTATTTGGATGGTACTTGTCCAGCTAGGATGGGCGATGACTCATAGGGTTGACACAGGAAATTTGCAGGTGTAAGTGGCATATGTATGTGGAACTCACAGTCTGGTCTGGATACTCTTAAAGCTAATGATGGGTTTCAGCATGTGTCAGTCAACCTGTTGACCAAAGAAAGGAAGCACCTATCCTGCAATCATATTGGTTCAACACGGTGCCTGCAGTTACAGATACACCGAGATGGAACTAGTAAAGTGTTTTTATATCACTGGCATACTTAGGAGCTGAATTCAATGCAAGGATTATTTTAACTAAATATATGTGCAAAGCTGTATCAGATGGTGCCATATCCTAGCAATCCTGCTTCTGAAGTGTATTCTTTAGTATCCTGATTTTCTTGGTTCAGCAATGAGTGCTGTCTTACAGAAGCATTCTTAGATTGTCTTTAATGTATATGCAATATATATATGTATTTAAAAGCATATGCACTAACCCGAAAGTACTGGACTAATATTCCTTGAAATTTCCACTTTGGGGTATAATTAATTCCCTCCCTGTTTTTCTTCGCCTTTGAGAAGCTGACATTTGAAGTTTTATCCAATTCACTGAAACGTCGTTTAGTTACAATAACTATCGAGCAACTAAAACCATCAAAATGAACTGACTGTCGGAAAAAAAAACACAATGTTAAACTCAGAAAGTTCAATTCATTTTCACGTTGAACCTCATATTACTAAAGTGTAGATCCACAGAACCCAAGTGAGTACATACAGTGCAATCCAGATGTTGAGTTAAAAGAAGCCACTTTATCTCTACATAATGCATAATATTCCTCCTACGCCTTATCAGGAATCAGTGTGCTTCGGGTCAAGGCTGGCAATGACATTCTCTAATCAGGGACATGCTCGAACAATCTCTTATTCGCCTTTGCTAATCGACTTTTCCCCGGACGTTTTCTTTAATATGTTAGACGATTTAAAGTGAAATCTGATAAGAATTTGCAGAAAATGTCTAGCGGCACAATACAGCCAACATATTAATGATAACATGCAATCTGAAAAGCAGTGCAGAACTTAGTAAACTTACTTGGATGGCGTTGGTAATGTTCCAGCCTGCTTCCCATGTGGTGATGTGTGGGGTGTCCTGGCGAGGGGATAGTTGGTCAATTTCACACCTCTCTACCTGGGGCTCCAGGCACTCATTCCTCCCCTCTTTTCCAGGACAAAGTCCTCTGTGATCTGCATCCAGCTCATCCCGCTTTGCAAAGCTCAGATTTTCTTCGTCAACTTGAAATCCATATTGCTGCTTTTTGAGCAGCCTGGTTAACATGTTCTGAAAGGTGATCATAATCTTGGAGGCAGGAGTTAACCTGTTTTATTGAAGAGACAATAAGATAACAGTCAAGTTTTGGACAAGAGAAGAGAATCTTTGGGGGTGTTTATCACCAGCTCCCTCCACAGCCACCAAAAAAAAAACATGCAGCATAAAATCAGCTAGAAATATTGAGCTACTTATTTACCTTTGGACTTTTAGAGTTGTATCAGAAACCAAAAATCAATTTCCACTGAACTGGTGTGCTCAAATTCCAGAGCTATCATACAACATAAGACGTGGTGGGGAAATATATAATCTCTTCAACAAGATTTCTGAACAATCTGCAAACCATATTGAGCAAATAAGGCTCAGAGCCCTTGAAGAGAAATCTGAAATTATAATTTTTTTGTATATCACTTGAAGTGTCCAAAATGCCTTCAGTATAACATTTGAGCATTGGGTTCCTGATGCGTGAATTTATGAATCTGTCATATATCAATCATTGTAGTGAAACCAAATGGTTATTCGATGGAATCATTGAATCAAGCCCATTTCTGCCATGTTACTAACAGCCTATTTCTAGATCACCGAAATGCATGACAGCTATGTTCGCATTGTGTTTAATTGTGACTTCATTCCATTGATATTCCATTCTGCTTTTGTTTATGTTTTTATAAATTGCTATCTCCCTAATGTACTTAGTCACTAGTAGGTCATTTAGCATTCGACAAATACAGGTTGAAGCCCTCACTAAGTGGATGGAAGGTAACAGGAATTCCCTGTGAGCTTCCTGGTGGGCAACACACATCAGCATAAAATGCGTGAGAGAATTGCCACCAGTTTGGATATCCTGCAGCTCAGTGGTTAGAGCACTCGTCTTGTAAGAGTGAGACCTGGGTTCGATTCCTGGCAGGGCAAAATGTTGAGCAAGCTTTGTTACTCCACACGCCTCTATTTGCCTAGCAGTAAGTAGGAACCCGGGTTGTTAGATGATTGGCGGATCACTTTTCCGGAGGTAATAATTCCTTCAAAATTAATAATAATAAATTGGTCACTTCAATCCATGACGGTTTGTGGGACACTGCTGTGCGCAATGTTTCGCTCACAAATTAACCACAGTCAATTCACTACACTATATTCTATGAAGCGCTTGAGATGTCTCGAAGACGTGATAAAGCACTAAATGCAAGGATTATTATTATTATTGTGACGTAGGAGTGAGTTTGCCGATAAGAGATCAGTTATCTGTATGATTCCTGCATAATGCATGCTGTTCAGAATATGGTTATTATTATCTTCCTTCCCATAGCTCAGACAAACATCCCTTCCCATTGAACAATGTTTCTATCAGTTGGAGGAGGTGTGGAGCTTAAGCAATGGCTGCTTACCTCTTTGCAAACCAATCAAGGTAGATTCCAAGTACTGGATGTATGAATGGATGTCCATGACGTCCGACTCCAGGTAGCACTTTCCAGCAGCTGTCACCCCAAGCCTCAGAGTTTCTTCATCAGTAATCTGACAAAAAACATCTGCCTTCAGTGTGGTGGTTTTGTAACACATTTTGCCACAGTTCATAATACCGAAAATATATCTCAACTGGAGCAGCATGCAACTTTTTATGCTACAAAGAGGTTGTCTGGGTTGTTTCCCCAATAATATAACTGCATTCATTTATTCCAGGTAGATGTGAATTCAGCAATTGAGGCCACATGTGTCACCACTGGATTTATCCTACTACAACAAAGATGTTTTATTTAAATTGTAGCAAATACGGTTGACAGTCATGCTTCTTCTTTTAAGACAATCATTCCTTTCTTTTAATCATTAACCTATTGTAGTAACAGAGAATTGAACACAGTCCGTATTACGAAAGGGAAAAAAAAATCTATGTTCATGCACCACCTCACTATAGACAGGCTGCAATTTAATAGTCATTGCAATAGGAAGGTGTAATGCACTGCCATGTGGTGTGCGCAGATAATGTATTCTGCAATGCATATAAGAATCAGACCAAAGACAACAGAGACTCCCTGCTATTTGCGGGATAAGGATGAATGCAAATATGACAATTACTTTAGTTTGTCAGTAATGTAACATTTATTGAGCCAGCTTCCTTTCCAAATTGTTTGCACATTGCTACCTTTGTTTAATTTGTCTCCTGAAATTTAGGCGTGTTGCTATCATTTTGTATTTGACACAAAAATATTCCTCTTCATTGTTGCCTTTAATCAATGTTGCCTTTAGTCCAGTATGTTTCATAAAGATCTATTTAATGTTACCATGGTAACTATTTCAGGCAGAAATTTTAAAGATCAATGTAAAATATTGTCCAATTATAAAAATGAAATAATATACATGCACATGATCTGGACCTTTATTACATTAAACCATTTCAAAACACTTTACAGTTTTCTGTATAGTGTAGCGATTGTGTGTTTGTAGGCGAATTATAGCAGCCAATTTGCCAAGGCAATGTCCCTCACTGAGCAATGAACAAATTATGAATTTACATTTATATAGCACCTTTCACATCAGGAGGCATGACCAATTTTTAAAAAAATCTAGGGGATTATTGGCCAGGAGGAACTCCCTTCCCTTTTTGAATAACATCTTTATTGTTCACCTAAAAATGCAGGCGAGACCTCAGTTTAACATTTAATTGCAAGGACATTACCGGTGAAAATACAATACTCCCTGGCATTGCACTGCAGTGTCAGCCTAATCTATAATTAACAGGGCGGCAATAAAATTCATTGAAGGCAAAGTAAATAGTAAAAATGTTGCATTTAATTTACCATTCAGATTCTGTCGCGAAAAGTAAACAAATGGTGGTGTACCTTCTAAAATATTTGCAATTGGTTAACATATTTGTATCAAATGTAAAATAATGCATTTTCAGTATTTATGATGTCAGCTCTGGTCTGCCTTTAATCATGTAAGTAAATAATAATTCTTGCATTTGATTTAGTGCCTTTCACGTCAGGAAGACATCTCAAAGCATCTCACAGGATTTACTGTTTTACAGGATTTGTAGTGACTATTTTTTTTGTAGGCAAACATGACTGTCAATTTGCAAACTGCAATATCCCACAAATAGCCATGAAGTGAATGACTAATTTTATCTGGGGGATTGTTGTCCAGAACACTGGAAAAAACAACCCTTTCCAAATGACTGTCAGCAAAGCTTGAATGTAATAATAATAATCCTTGCATTTGATATAGCGCTTTTCACGTCGGGAGGACGTCCCAAAGAAGGTAACAAACTATCTGTATCGCCCATAAGAACACACAGCCACTCCACTTTACAGTATATCCTTTGAAGCATTTTGGGATGTCCTCCCAATGTGAAAGATGCTATAGCAAATATAAGGATTATTATTATAATATCAACCATAGGTGATTATAATGTAATAAACTAGATTTATCAACTTTGGCTCAAAATACTTCACTGAAGAATTCTTTGTAAATAAATTATTGGAGGTAGTAAGAGATACATTATGATATCCCATAGGAAATGAATTACTGTATATATTTTGAATTATATAAATATACACAAAGCTAGGAACTATGAATCATAATTAGCCCCATTTCGTGGAGTCCTGTAGCTCAGTGGTTAGAGCACTCGCTTTGCAAGTGAGAGACCTGAGTTCAATTCCAGGCAGAGGGCGAAACCTTGGGCAAGTTTCCTTACTCCACACGTCTAATAATAATCCCTCCGAAACAAAACAATAATAAATTGGTCATTTTCAATCTACGACTGTTTGTGGGACACTGCTGTGCGCAATTGGCTGCTGCGTTCGTCCACAAATATACAGTCAATTCACTTTACAGTATATTCTGTGAAGTGCTTTGGGATGTCTAGAAGATGTGAAAAGCGCTATATCAAATGCAGGATTATTATTATTATCATTATAACCCACAGTTGACAAAATCAAAAGTGAATTATGATCATCTCCTACAAGTCTTTGAAAATATTGTTTTATAACAGATTCCTTGTGATAATAACAAAATGTCAACTATTCCATCCCATAGTGACTTGTTTCCACCTAGCATTGCACTGCTAAAGAATTGGAGGTAACATGTACAAAGGTGGAATATATTCCACTATTAAACTTTGTCACCTGTGTACATGTTATAGGGTTTAATAGCGGCTATATTCATTTGCACATATAACATAAGTTTTAGCAATAGAACATGAAATATGTTCTATCAATAAAACATATTTCATTAAAAAAATGTTTCAGTGATAAAATGAGGCATGATGTAATATTCTTTCTGATCCTAGAAAGTTTACAGCTGGTTCTAGCAACACCAATTGTCACCTGGTATAATCCCATCAACTTTCCCTATGTATGATGTCATGCACGGTGAGATGCTGGTTGAATTCTCCACTTTGCCAATTTCCCAATCTCAGTTGTTTTGCTATGGAAAGATGCATTGGCATTAATGGTACTTTCCTAAGTATCTTCTCAGTTCCCTTTTAACAACAACAATTGACATTTATATTACACTTTTTATTATGGGAGGTTGTCTCAAGGCACTTTATAAAGCTGATGGGGTACCCCAGTTAGTGCGGGGCTGGGGTGGGAGGTGAGGGGCAGTGAATAAAAGCGCTTAGACTAAGCGGCATCTGAGAATATTAAAAGAATAATAAAAGGCACGATGGAAGGATTCCGGGATGGAGTTCCAAAGAACAGGGGCAGAATGACTGAAAGCCTTTACAAGCCAGAGGGCATGCAAGAATGGCCAAGTGAAAACACCCCATCTCCTTTTCCTTTCTTCGTTGTTGTAGCTCCTGGTTTGGGCTCAGCATTTTTCCATAGCAAGACGTCTCACTAGTACTATGACTTCTAAAGAGTTACAGTCATATTAATATTCCCTTTATTTGAATTAAAGCAATACAGAGATTAAGTTGGGAGCCAATATTAAACAGACAAGTGAATATTGTATATTTTATTACAATGGGGCGAGGGTGGGGGGGGGAGAGTCTATATTAACAAATTCAAATTTAATTATTGCATTGTTACAATTGAAATGAAAGTCTGTTAATAATCTGAATGGAATCATACAGTGAATTGGAACAGTGAGCTTCACTCACATATGTCCCTCCATGGAAATAATGCTTATAACAAACCTTTTGGAAATCAGCCAAAAAATGTAATGCCAATGTGAGGAGAATAATATAGCAATGCACTTGTACAAATTTGATGTTAAATAAAACATCTTGATTTATAGTTTTGAAGCTTCATTGAATGCACTATTGTCTGGAAAATGTGTAAAATTAAAATGGATGTTCAGAGATATGTACGGCAGGAATGGTGTGAATGTATTCCTCTAACTTCCACATGTGTGCGGATGACACCCAACTCTACCTCTCTGCTTCCACCCTTGACTGCAGGACCATTGCTGCCCCGACTGAATGTCCGTTGGATGAGAGCTAACTTTCTTCAGTTGAACGTCAACAAGACCGAGGCTCTCCTGATTGGCTCCCGTCAGCGCCTCCTCACCTCAGGCGCTGACAGCATCACCATCCATGGTTGCACACTCCACCTTACTAAGCCAGTCCAGAACCTTGGGGTCTTCTTTGACCCTCAACTATCTTTACCGCTCTGCCTTCCCCCACCTCCGCAACGTCGCCCGGTCCGCTCGTCTCACATCTCTGTCTAACGAAACCCTCATACATGCTTTCATTACATCGAAGCTCAACTATGCAAACCCATTGCTTGTCGGCCTCCCCAACTCCTCACTCCACAGGCTGCAAATCATCCAGAATTCTGCAGCCCATGTCCTCTCCCGCACTAGACTCCACAACACTATCATCCTCATCCTTGCCCAACTCCACTGGCTTCCTATCTCACAGAAGATACAGTTCAAGATCCTGATCCTCACCTTCAAAGCCCTCCACGTTCTTGCTCCACCTACCTCTGTGACCTCTTAACTCCCTATCATCCTGCTTGCTCCCTCCAGCTTCACGCCCCCTGCCTTGCTCACCCCACTATTGGCGGGCGGGCCTTCTGCCACTTTGCACCCACCCAGTGGAACTCTATCCTGCAGTTCCTCCGCCTCTCCCCCTCCCTTGCTATCTTCAAGACCCATTTCAAGACCCTCCTCTTCGACTACGTTTTCGATCTTCCTGCTATCCCACAATTTTGCCCACAAATATACAATCAATTCACTTTACAGTCTATTCTGTGAAGCGCTTCGAGACGTCCAGAAGATGTGAAAAGCGCTATATCAAATGCAAGGATTATTATTATTATTATTACCTCCCCCCGGCCTCCACCCTCCCCGACTCCGCCCCCCAACTCGGGTCTGTAACTCTGTCTGTCCAGTGCCTTGGAACATCCTATCGACATGAAAGGCGCTATACAAATATAATTTTGTTGTTGTATTAATCCAGTGATATGTTTTTTAGATATATGTAGATGGCTAGTTGTACTGTATTTAAATGGATTCAACATGGAATATTGTATCAAGTATCTTAATTGGAGAAATATGTCAGGATATTGTGTCAACTTGGTTGAATTGGAATTGGATGAGTGTGGAAACATTTTTATAATTAGTGGATGACCTGTGGGAATCAATATCTAAGTGTTTCCGTATATGACATCAGCAGACATCAGGAAGAGTTTTTCCCCACGTTTGTGTCAGTTTGATTGACATTTGTGACATGGCTTACAATTGTGAATGGGACCACAATGGAGGAAGATGAACTACAGAATAATAGCAGAGCAATAGACTTCACTGGCAACTCACTCATGAAGGGAATAATAGAACCTTTGTGTAAAACAAAATCTTTCAACAAAACTAAACTTTGTTTTTTTTCTTCTGGTGATAATGTTCAATTGATGTTCTCTTGTTATCTCCTTGCTTTTGTATTCATTGCTGCATTATATAAAACCTAGAACTCTATTCGCTTTTATTGTGGTCTTGTCTGTTTACATTCTCACTTACTAAAGTGTGTATTACCAGGTCTCGATGCTAAGAATATTAGCATTACAATGGGATTTAAGACACAGCAATTTCTCCTGGGATTTCTTATTTCTATACAGTAATTTCTACCAAGTGCTCATTCCCGGAGGTCACTGTATAAATGCAAATTGTGATTGTTATTAAGGAATCATCTTGGCTTGACTATACAAACTCCTTGCTTGTTGGTCTCCCCAATTTCTCCCTCTATAGGCTGCAGATCATCCAGAACTCTGAAGCCTGTGTCCTCTACCGCTCCAGGTTCTGTGACCCTATCAACCCAACCTTGCCCGGCTCCACTGGCTCCCCATCACTCAGAGGATATAGTACAAGATCCTCGTCCTCATCTTCAAAGCCCTCCACGGCCTTGCTCCTCCCTATCTCTGTGACCTCTTAATCCCCTACCAACCTGTCTGCTCTCCCCACTCAATGGGCTCCAGCCTGCTTCACATCCCCTGCCCTCCACCCTTCCTGATCCTAACCACCAGCTTGAGTGCGGATCCCTGACTGTCCAATGCCTTGGGACATCCTCCTGAAGGGAAAGGCGCTATACAAAATATAATTTGTTGTTGTTGTATAACACAGGTCATATCTATTGTGAACTATTCCTTAGTCAAGAGGATAGCCAGTAGTCCCTGTCCAAACTTCTGTTGCTTTTTTCAAACCCTTCTTTTTAGTAACTTGCCAGAGAAGTAAACAATCTTCCTAGTTTTCTTATCTAGCCTTAAAAATGTTACCAGCATTCAGATGCATATTAGTGGAGCACTCTTCCTGAGTGTAAGTGAACTTGTGCATATTTAAATCTTACTAACTAGAGAATGAAATGGAATTAACTGCATAACGTGCTGCTTTCTCACAATGGTCTGCTGTGGGTATTGGTCTGATACCTTTTATCTGGAGTATGACATGGATGTTAGCTGCAACACTGTTGCTATCTTTCACCAAGAAAGTCTTCAGAACACTTGGTGAAGCATTGTGATTGTAAATAAATGATTGCAATTCATCATCTTTATAAAAAAACTGCTGAATTCTCCTGTATGAAATCAACTGCAAATCTCACTCACTCAAGTTATATTGAGACGGTGATTGAGATTTATGGGCTGTCACTCTTGGTTCTGTATGTATGAGCAATGTATGAGATTTGTTCATTATAAAGCATTTCGTGATACAGTACTGAACACATACTGTCTCAAATGAAATAAAAGGGAGCAGGCAATCACACAATCTCAAAGTACCTTGACGCCGTAGAGAACTGAAAAAGATGACATGACAGAATTCACACCTTTTTCAAGATACAACTTATTATACTGTAGAGCTGTAATCAGTGCTCCAAGACATAGAAACTTATACCGGGTTCCAGGTCAACTCTTTTCACAATATTAAGAAATTCTCTGCTTCCTTGACCATTTTGTTGCTATAAAACTAAAATTTGGCAGTGGGTTGGATCAAGAACATGAAGCGTTACAGAATACTGGGTGTGAGCTTGAGCTGCTGGCCTCTGATGCTTTGAGGCACTCAGTAGATACTAGATATTTCTACGCTACAAGTGAGCGATAACAACAACAACAACTTGCGCTTATATAGCACCCTCCACACAGGGTAGCATCTCAGAGCGCTTATAGCTGATGTGATCCCTCATCACTTACACGTATCCAAGCAGGTATTTCGGGATCAGGAATAGGAACCCTTGTTTATTTCCCTTCCCTAATTTTGCAGATACTGGAACCAATTGCTCCTTCTGAATAACAGAAATCAGGGACCTTCCAGTTTAGTGTTTTTCAGGATCACAGCAAGTGGGTGTATGATCTTTTACCACTGAGTCATCACGATCCTAATGTTAACCACTTTGCCTATTGTTTTATCACTTGACAGCAATTTTTAGAGCTTTTGTACATTACCTCTTCAAACAACTTCTCCTCCTGTCTCTGCACAGTCAATTGAGCATTCCTCAAGGCTCTCTCCTTGGTCTTTTGCTTGGCCTCTGTGGTCCATTTGGTGACATGATCTGTAGACTGTAGATAATTTGGGGTCCATTGCCATATGTGCATGGATAACATCCAACTTTTCGACTCTGCCTCTACCCTCGATTCCAGGAACACTTACTCATTATTTGTTAGACATCAAGTCTCAGATGAGTTCTAACTTTCTTCAGCTTAACACCAGCGAGACCTCAAAAGTGAGCCTCTCCACCTTGGCTCCCACCAGCTCTTTCTTGCTAACCACATTGATTTCCATAGATACAGCACATCAGTAATGACCCTGGAAATTGCCTAGATCCTGCTTACCAGACTCCCATCTTCTCGTTAACCCTATCGGCATGGCTAGTCCCTCCACTAGGCAAACACTGTACTCATTCATGTCTCTTGTTCACAAGAAGCAATTCTGTGAAACTTCATGTTCGTGCTCCAACCCACTCTCAGTGGGCGAGCTTTCAGCCATTCTGCCCCTACTCTATGGAACTCCATCTTGGAATGCCTCCACCTTGTCCTCCCACTTCCCACATTGAAAATGTGCCTGAAGACCTTGTTTTGGGTTACCTTACCCCTTACCCCCACCCCCTACCCCTTCAGTATCTCCCACCATAGAATGGCTGAAAGCTCGCCCACCGAGAGTGGTTTAGAATAATAATAATAATCCTTGCATTTGATATAGCGCTTTTCATGTCTTCTCGATGTCTCAAAGCGCTTCACAGAATATGCCGTAAAGTGATTTGACCGTATATTTGTGGGCAAAACACGGTAGCCAATTGCACACAGCAGTGTCCCACAAACAGCCGTTGCCTGAAAATGACCAATTTATTTTTTTATTTATTGTTTTTGTTTTGGAGGAATTATTATTAGGCGTGTGGAGCAAGGAAACTTGCCCAAGGTTCCGCCCTGCCTGGAATTGAACCCAGGTGTCTCGTTTGCAATGCAAGTGCTTTAACCACTGAGCTACAGGACTCTGAACATTTAGATCTGTGAAGTGCTTTAAGATGCCCTTCCAACATAAAAAGAGCTATATAAATGTAAATTGTTATTATTACAGATTTTTAACAATTTTCTTCCCTTTTCTCCTGTAGGTAGTAACTTAAGTCGATGTGTTGTTTTGTCTCACTCAGCAGCTTTCTGTGTCAAGAGGTTATAGTTTTGACTCCAGTTAAAACCTGGCAAATCTCAGCTGCTACTTCAGAACCTATCTGTTGGATAGCATGTTAAATTAAGATACATTATGCTTGTTTTGATGATTCAGGTGAATGTTAAAGATAAATCTTCTTTGGCAATACATCAAAAAGAGCAGGAAGTTCTTCCAGGATCCTTGTCAATATTTCTCCCTTTTCTAACAGAATCAATTATTTTTCTTCATAAATTTATCAAAACCACTTTGAAATGTTGTTATGAACTTGGCTTCAACAGTCATTTGGGAATAAACCAATGCATATTTAAATGTAAAAATGTTTCTAGCCTCCATTGTTTACTTCTAACGAAACCTTTTTTTGTAGGTATCAGCTCAGTTGGTATCACTCTCACTTCTGAATCAGAAGCGTGTGGGTTCAAATTGCACAACTGGGCTGAGAGCAATTAGTCTCAGGTGATGCTCCAATGCAGTCCAGGGGATGTGTTATATTCTAGATCTGTGGTTCTGGCTCAGTTGGTGTCACGCTCTGAGTCAGAAAGTTGTGCGTTCAAACCCCATGTCAAGACTTTGAATTCATATAGTCTATGCTGACGCTCCAATGCAGTGATGGCAGTGTAAAGTTAGGTCAAGTCCTTTGATGAGACATTAAACCAAGGCTCCATCTACCTCTTCAGGTGGATGTTAAAGATCCCATGGAAATATTCATGAAGAGAAGGAAGTTTCTCTTGTGTCCTGGCCAATAATTTCCCAAATAGAATTGGTCATTCACTTTATCGCTGTTTGAGAGACATTGTTGTGTGCAAATTGCCATGGTTTCGCACAATATACACAGTGATTACACTTTCCCTGCAGTCCATCTCTATTTACCCTATTAAAAAACATAATATAAAAAACATTATTGTGAAATCTCTTTTTCAGTGAAAAACATTCCCAAATTTTCAAATCGCTCCACATAAATAAGAAATAAGGGACTTGCACTTTAATGTCATGAAAATACTTAACAGGTAATCACTGTCAAATAATGTTATGGAACACTTTTAATGGGACGTCAGATGTCATTTATACCAGTCAGGTTCCACAATCAGCCAATAGGTTAACGACCAATTAACTTGACAGTACAATCTCCCTTCACTTTTCAAATCGTATCATGGGATTTTGACCATCCACCTAAGGAGATGGACAGAATCTTGGTTTAACATCTCATCTTTGAAATGCAGCACTGATTGTGAGCTTGAGTACATGAGGCATGAATCCACATCCTTCTGACCTAGAAGCAAGAATACCATCTACTGAGACAGGCTGATATCTATAACCTTTATCCTCAGTATTAATCTAATGAATCTCCCTGTGCTATCTTCCATGACTGCAATGTATTTTCTGCAAAAAGGTCCTCAAGTTTGGATGCAATAATCTAGCTGCTGCCTAACCAATATATTATCTAAATTTAACATGATTTTTGTTGTTTTTAATTGCTTTTGTATTGAATGTAAACCCAGAATTAGGAAAGCAGGATTCATCCCTTCAGGGAAAGAGCGTGTGTTCTATTCCAATAAACAGCTCTGGAATTTACATGTATAGGTGGGATGCATGGAATTCTCAATTTGGGTTGTATACTTGTAAGCATAGTGATAGGTTTCCTCATACATTAGACACCTGGCTAACCAAAAAACAGAATATGCACTAAAACCACAGCTGGCCCATCAATGGGAAGGAGATCTGGTCTGGAAAGCCGGAATTTCTGGCCAAGTGTAAATACAATGTGAACACTGACATTTGCCGATTTTTTTTTGGTGCCAAAATAAATGCCTGTACTGGCATTGTAATTTTTGAATTCTGTGAGCAGAAGATATTGAATAAGCTCGGGGGCTTCAAACTGAGTCAAATTTGATACCCCGGCCACTGAAGGCCAGTGCGCAAGTTGAAGTGCACTAGGAGAGTTAGGCCGGCAGGAATCTACATGTGCACGTGACTGCAGAAATTTGTTTTTAATGTTTTTAATTTTCCTGTTTCGGGCCCAGTCCAGCTTGGTACGAATTCCTGAAACTCAGAGTACAGTAAGTTGGGGTTTACTATATAAACTCAGAATTCCATTCACTACTCCCTTAACCTCTGAAACGCTTTGTCTTTGTTTAACTGGCTCACCCTCACTCGTCTTTAAATCCCACCTCAAAACCTACCTCACTGACTGTGGCTATAGTCACCTCCCTCTTCTTTATTGCTCTGTACCACTGTGAAGCGCTTCAAGATGTTATTCTAT
Source organism: Callorhinchus milii (assembly GCF_018977255.1). Lineage (NCBI taxonomy): Eukaryota > Metazoa > Chordata > Chondrichthyes > Chimaeriformes > Callorhinchidae > Callorhinchus > Callorhinchus milii. The sequence goes on along the minus strand of NW_024704744.1, from coordinate 30,754,349 downwards.
GTGGAGGACACAATATAAACTTACATCCCACCTTGAAATACTTAAAAAGTGTGTGCGTTTGGGAGGTGGGGGTTGGGGGGAGATCCACTTAGTGGACTCGTTTTAAATTAAAATTTCAGAGCGTGCAAATTTTGGAAATTTATTCAATTCAATCTTAAAGCTGAAGGCGTATTCTTTAGGTTCTTTTAAGAACTACAGAAATCCGGCTTCAAATTTTAAGGCAGAATTGAAGAATTGTTCAAGATTTGCACTGTCGAAAAAAATACTTGTTTTTGAAAAAAGGTCTTAACCGAGATCCAGGTGGAAATGCGTGCCCCAGTCTCTCCCCCTTGCTCCTCCATGCACTGAAGAGTATCTGCAGAACTTTAAGAATACGCTGTGGAGCAAAGATGTTTTGATGCTGGGTGATCTAGTTCAGATGGAGGTTGCATATTTCGCCCACAAATATACAGTCAATTCACTTTATGGTATATTCTGTGAAGCGCTTTGAGACGTCTTGAAGACGTCATAAGGCGCTTTGTCAAATGCAAGGATTATTATTGTTATAGATGGATGTCTCAGGAGGTCTCACGTCTCAGGATGTCAATGTCGTGGAGACCTGTAGCTCAGTGGTTAGAGCACTCGCTTTGCGAGCGAGAGACCTGAGTTCAATTTCCGGCAGGGCGAAACCTTGGGCAAGTTTCCTTACTCCACACGCCTAATAATAATCCCTCCAAAACCAAAAACAATAATAAATTGGTCATTTTCAATCTACGACTGTTTGGGGGACATTGCTGTGCTCATTTCGCTGCCGCGTTCGCCCACAAATATACAGTGAATTCACTTTACAGTGTGTTCTGTGAAGCGCTTTGGGACGTCCTCCCGACGTGAAAAGCGCTATATCAAATGCAAGGATTATTATTATCATTATTATTATCATTAATTTCAAGGGAGCACTATCTTGGCTCCCCAAACCCTCCCCTGCTCTGGGGTGACGCTCTGTGGGCTCGGCGCTAGGGGGCGCTCACTGTCATCACTTACTCCAGAGGTTGGGTTACTGTCCAGGACGCAGAGCAGAGCAGAGCAGAGCAGTTCATTGCAGATCCAGAGAAGAAAGTTTGCAGCTGAAAGTGACTGAAAGCTCTGGAAATGAAGTAGGAGAGAAGAGGCAACAGGAGCAACATGCAAACGTTTGGTTTGATCGTCTGTGGGATCATTGCCCACTTATGGCATTGCAGCCATGGGCAGCAAAGAGGTACGTCTGTGTTTGTGAGCAGAGAAATCACTTTTACTGATTCAATTTCATCCTCAAAACTTCCAGAAAAAAAAAACCTGTCAATTTCAGAAGTTGTCTATGGCATCAAAGACACAGGGACTTTAATGGTCACAAGCGCCTCCTTTCCCCCTTGCACCTCATTTCTGTGGAAAGTACATAAATTGAAGGTGAGGTATTGGAAATGATCATAAAGAATTCATCCCAACAGAGCAGTGGAGCTGCAACTGACACAGTTAACGCAATGCGGGTCCTCCTGAGAGGTGATCCTCAAGTGTTTGCTGAGATGGATGTGAATGACAAATGTTCAGACTGCAGCTCAATCGATACGTTGAATACTTAGTAATATTTTTCCTTTTGTTTTCTGAAAGAGAAAGTCTAATACCGAGAAACTAAATGGTCTTTTTTTTAAAAAAGTTTCATCTCTGCTAAAGGTCTTGTGTTTAGTCTGTGAACTTGAAAGTGCGAAACGCCACATCAGTGACTTTCAACCTCTTGCATGAGTTGTTGTTGCTCGTTGTTGCAGGGATCGCCTTCTCTCCTCGGGCTTTGCTCTCAGACAAGGGACACATTTAAATAGAGATAAATACAACTCTGTGCAAACAAAACGTGGTTGTGAAACTGTACTAAATTGAAGGTTCAAAAAAATCACCCTTCATTCGGTATTGCTCGTCACTAGTACAGTATATGATGGTATGCAATAATGAATTCTGATATTTTTAACCCAAAGAATTTGGAATATCATAAAAGCTTTTCTTACAGTTGTTTTTTTACAGTTTCAAGACATGCATAAACTTCTCTGAGCACATGAACCCTGTAATGTAAGAATAGAGGCTGCCACACCCTGAACAATTAGAAGTTTCATTCATGTTGGACATCTGATTTACTTGCAATTTCAAACCTTGGAGGGAATAGAATTACCTACCGAATTATGGTATTAAGGATTTTTAAAAAAATTCTAGTTCAGTGTTCTCTTTACATCTGAATAAAATGAGACAATTTTATGTAGGTGGATGTCTCAAAGTGCTTCCCAAGGATGACTGTGAGCCCAAATTGGCCGGGATTTGAGGGGGAAGGTGAGAAGGTCACTGAGAACATGGTCGAAAGGCGATGGAGTTCCAGAGAGGAGGGCAGAATGCCTGAAAGTGTGCCCACCGATGGTGGGGTAGATTGGGCGGGGGACATGAAGTTAATAACTCATGTTGATATATGATTCCATGGCTATCACCTGTCCTTCCTCACCTAAGTGACTATTCTAAATATATGAATGAACAGTGAGTGTCAGTAGGCTATTTGACCACAGGGTGTATTACAGCTGATCCTGCTCTTATCTGATGTTCACACACAGATACTTTCCAGCTGGACATGAACTGGAATTAGAATCAGGAACTCTTGCTGAATATATTTGTTCCAGAAAACATTTGCTTGATTTTGTTCCTTTGTTAAAACTTTCCACAAAAATACTGTATTTTGGCGGTCAGGCCTTCTGCCTCTCTGCCCCCACCCTCTGGAACTCGATCCCACATTCCCTTTGCCTCGCTCCCTCCCTTTCCTCCTCAAGGCAAGTCTCCAGACCCTCCTCTTCGACCGGGCTACCTCTCTGCCCTCCATCCTCCCTGATCCCCCCCACTCCTTCCTGTTCGGGTCCTAATCCCTGACTGTTGAGTGCCTTGGGACATCCTCCTGATGTGAAAGATGCTTTACAAATGTAATTTTATATTGTATTTATATAAGTACACAGTATTCAAAGCTTTTTTGCACCACATATTATAATAGTGATCCTTGATCTTCACAATATTGTTGAATGTTTGGGTGATATGTTCCTGCTTTAGTTTATTTAAAATGTACACACTATGTTTACCTAATATATGACACACTTTTAGAAATACACTCTTAACCTCTGCAGAAGAATGCACATTAGAAGGTACTTGTACTTTTCAAGCAAATGTTTATTGTGTACAGAACACACAGTTACTTCTTTATCTATCTCTATTCATGAAATACATCTATTTCTATCACACAAATACTAAATGTCTATTTAAATGAAAGATTAAATATGATCACACTTAATTAAGTATATTGATTACAATGAGGTATCAGAAAGTTGCAGATAAAAAAATATTTACTTCAATGCTATTATTCTAACATTTTGCAAACATATGTATTCCTTCCAAGAATGGTAATTGACCTATACGGTGTATGTGTGGTCGGTGTGTATAAGGACATTTTGCGTGTGGATGTGTGTGGATATATACATATATATAGTCCCACATGCATTGAGAGTTACATTTCTGGCTGGGCTATATGCATAACTTGCAATGAGTTGGTAGTAATAAAGTACTGTTCTTTATTAATAAAGTGCCTGTGAGACTTGAGATAGTTAAGGCATTCTATATCTCCAGACATCAATCCAAGAGAGAGTTTTAGAAAAGCAATTTGCATCAACAATGTACACAACATGTATTTGCAATCACAAATGGTTGGTGGGGGGCAGTGATGTTTGTAATGAAGTAACGTTGAAGTTTTGCAAAGCAGTTTATTTTAGTAGCTGAGGGTGAAGTTATACCATTAAGTCAAATACTGTATATTTGAGTGACATTGGATGCTGGAACTTGAACCTGGTTTGAAATATAGGCTCAGCTTACTACACGGCCTTATTGAATATGATATTTGAGAAGTTCTAGAATTCTTGCTTCTCAGGTTCCTACTTACCCCAACAAAGTACGTGACAGTAGCAAATTCACTTTTGGTAGGGTTAAGAATGCATGAGAGGATTGTGTGATATTTTACATAGTGGTACAGAGGTTACAAATAACATTAATGCAAATAAAGATGTTCCTTGATATAGCAGTAAGTGACGAGTAGCTTACTCAGGTGATGATTCTTTTAGTGTTGAGTAGGATAAATGTTTAACATGTCTCTGATATTGTGATTAATTTTGAGGCCAGCATATAAAAAATATATTCCTTTAAAAATTGAGCAAAAGTGCAAGAATTAATCTACCTTTATCATAATTGATGCTAATTGATACAAAGGGTTACTACTAATAACAATAATAGTTTTATTGATATATTTCATGCATTATTCTGCCTGACCGAACTGCTTAGCGCAACATAACCCTTCAAATCCTGGAAAGAGGGGTTGTGTGGAGCTAAGGACTTTTTCCATTGTTACTGTTGCTCCGATTCACACAAATCCTCCTGGTACACCAGCCATCTCCACTCCCTCAAATCTCAGGTGCACTCTGCCGAATGCACCTGGTGCAAATCCAAATTAATGGTTCACTGTCATATTGACAGGACTGCACCAAGACCTACCACTCTGCTCTCGCCTCAGCTAAGTTAGCCTTTTATTCCAAAATCATCTTGGAAGCTAAGGACAACCCCAGACTCCTCTCTTCTACCATAAACCAACTCCTCCATCCACCCTCCTATGCCTCTACCATCCTCTCCTCCAACACCAAATGCGAGGAGATGATGGATTTCTTCAAATCCAAAGTCAAGGAGATCCACTCTAGCCCCTCTACCATCATCCCACCACCTCCCACTCCCCTTCCAGCTCCCCCCCCCATCCCACCCTCCACACTTTTGACTCTGTCTCCCCCTCTTCGCTCACCTCCATCATTTCCGGTATGAAACCGCATGCTCCCTTGACCCCATCCCTACCCCTCTCCTCCCAGCTCCACCTTCTTGCCCCCATACTAACATTACCCCGTTAACCTCTTCCTGGCCACTGGCACTGTATCCATCCCCTCTAAAGACAGCCATCATCACCCCCACCCTCAAAAAATCTTCCCTTGACCCATCTCTGCTCTCCATCTACTGCCCCATTTCAAACCTTCCTTTTCTATCAAAGGTCATGGAACGAGTCATCACTTCCCAGCTTCCCTCTTTCCTCTCCCAGCATTCCCTCCATGAATTCCTCCAATCTGGATTTCGTGCCGCTCACAGCCCTGGTCAAAGTGACAAATTACATTTTGTCCACCTGTGACTAGGGCTCTCTTTGTCTCTTCGATCTTCTCGACCGCTTTCAATACAGTTGACCACTCAATTCTTCTTCACCGCTTCTCCTCTCACCTCAACCGTGGTGTCCTGTCGCTCAATGGTTAGAGCACTCGCTTTGCAAGTGAGAGACCTGGGTTCGATTCCCAGCAGGGTGAAACCTTGGTCAAATTTCTTTACTCCACACGCCTGATAATAATCCCTCAAAAATAAACAATAATAAATTGGTCATTTCAATCCACGACTGTTTGTGGGACACTGTTGTTCCCAATTGGCTGCTGCATTTCGCCCACAAATATAGTCAATTCACTTTACAGTCTATTCTGTGAAGCGCTTTTAGGTGTCTGGAAGATGTGAAAAGTGCTATATCAAATGCAAGGATTATTATTATTATAACTCCAATGGTTCTGTTCTTGCCTAGTTCCAATTCTGCCTTTCCCACTGTCTGCATTTCATGACCATCAACTTCTCCTCCAGTTCTCACACTGTCCTAGTGGCATCCCTCAGGGCTCTGTCCTTGGTCACGTCCTCTTCAATCTTTACATGCTCCTGCTCGGCGATGTCATCCACAGGCATGGGGTCAATTTCTACATGTATGCGGATGACACCCGACTCTATCTTGCCACCTCCACCCTCAACTCCAATACCATTGATGTCCTGGCTAATTGTCCATCTGACATCAAGTCCTGGATGAGAGCCAACTTCTTCCAGCTCAATGTTGGCAAGACAGAGGTTCTCCTACTTGGCTTCCAGCAATACCATTCCTGCCTGTACTCTTCACCTCACCAAGCCAATCTGAAACCTTGGTGCCCCTTTCGACCCTCAGCTATCCTTGAAACCCTACATTTGTGCCGTGACCCGTTCCACCTTTCCAAACCTTCGCAACATTGCCCGCCTCCACCACAGCCTCTCCGTCAAGACCCTGATCCAGGCTTTCTTACCTTCAAGGCCCTCCACAGTCTTGCTCCCTCTTCGACCTCATAACCCCATATCAGCCTATCCACTCCCGACGCTCGGCAGACACCGGCCTGCTTCAGGTCGCTTGCACTTTCCGCCTCACCAATGGCGGTTGGGCATTCACTATCTCTGCTCCCACATTCTGGAACTCTATCCCACAATCCCTCCACCTCAGCCCCTCTCTTGCCTCCTTCAGGTCCCATCTGAAGACTTTCTTCTTCAACTGTGCCTTGTTGTTGTTGAGGATACTGTGTCTGGCAAGGTGGAAGGTTGCTCACATGGCTGAGCTGCTCTATATTGGTTTCCTTTCACCAACTGTACTATTTTCTTGTTGCAATTCTTCATATTTTCATTTGATATTAGCTAATTTCACATCAGGAGGATGTCTCAAAATGTTTCACAAGATTTACTGTAAAACATAGTGACTGTATATTGTGTAGATGAACAAGGCAGCCAATTTTCATACAGCAATGTTCCACAGACAGCTGTAAAGTGAAAGACCAATTTTATCTGGGGAATTGTTGGCCAGGACAATATGTTTCTGTTGTTGTGATTCATTCTTCAGCTTTCTGCAATGCTTCATCCAGCAGCGGGTTGAAGCCTGAGGAAATCTCACCAGATCAAGGCAATTGAACCAAAGTGTTAGACAACCTGGGATTGATTTTTGCAGCTTACTGTTACACGTCCCTACTGCTTAATCTACTGGGTCTTTCTCCAAAGCTAAATGTATTAAATGGCTGGCAGCTACCCAGGGAGAAAAATGCAAGGTTGTTAGAATAAGGTTATTAAATCATTGTTGTAACACTGTGTTATGAATTGTCATTGAATGGACTGCAGAAACAAGAGTCCAAAATTATTCCAGAGGATTGACCTGCTCCTCAATTTAAAATATATTGTTCTGAAAGCCCTTGCAGATGTCAGAAGTGTGTTGTCAGAAAAATGAGCAAGAAAATAACTGAACTTGGATCACACATACCAAATGAAACTTGCGTATGGGAATTGTCTCAAATGTTCTTAAAACAAATATTTAAGATAGTTCCCCCTCCCTCGGTAGGAAATAAATGGATGTGAATTTATAGCTGTTTTAGACAAGCATACTAATTTATATTGCCTATTGTTGTGGCTTCTTTTTCAACTGGCATCTTTTTCCCTCGCTATTTTGCAACAGAAATTTGCTGAAAACCATGCAATTTTAAAATATTATAGCAAAATGGATTCATTTTTGCTTAAAGATTCCAAGCGGAAACCAGTTCACAAGCATTCGCTAACCTTAAAAAAACTATGAAGATTAACTTCCACATTGAGGGCAGAAGGGCCTTTGGGTAATTTTTGACCACTCTCCCATGACTGCACAAACTTCAATAAGTATGCCATTGAATCGGAAGTTATCTGTAACCTTTGGCAATTGCTGCCATAGCTCTGAAGTCTCCTATTAACCTATGCTCTTTTAACCTTAAAACATAACATTTTCCCCCTCCACATTGGCAACAGACAGATTAAAGTGTGCCTATCAGACACACAGCAAGAATCTGGATTTGCTACATTAGATTGATGTGTGCTTGGAAAGCAGTTTGCAAAATATATTCCCAAGTATAGCATCCAAATGTTTATCATTGAATGCTGAGGATGTGATTGAAACATTATTTTTACAGTTTCCAAATTAACAGTGACTCCTGAGAAAACTGTCAAAAGCTCATCACAGATTTATGGACAATAAAATTAAATCTTTCCTTAATCTTTACATTTTCCTATCTTTATCCAGTTATATTTTACCATATCAGGCAACGGATTTATATGAATTGATTACAAACCAACAGATTTGTATGCATTTGTATAGTTCTGGTTTGCAAGGGAAGTACCTGCTTCCAAATAAACATGCTATTAAATTTAGAGGTAAGTGACCACTCAAGTCTTCCAATTCCAGTACCCTTACAATAGGGTTTGTATTTCCTTTGTTGAGGATTAAGAGCAGGCTTGATATGATTCTGGTTTGTGTACACCGAGTCCTTGCCAGACTGCACTGGCTGCCTATCTGAGAGAGGATTGATTTCAAGATCCTCACCCTTGTATTCAAGTCCCTGCACTCCTCTTTACCCACCTACCTCTCTGACCTCCTCTCTCCTCAAAACAGTACCCGTTGCCTCCGTTCCTCTGGGTCTGGCCTCCTTCTCATCCCCTGAGTCCTCTGCTCCACCCTTTGTGGCCGTGCCTTCAGCCACTATGCCCCGAGGCTCTAGAACTGCTTTCCTCACTCTCTTCATCTCGCTCCCTCCCTTCCCATTTTCAAGTCTCTGATGAAGACCTTTCTTTTCAACTGCACCTTTGGTCACCTTCCTCCCCCTGGCTCGGTCCCGGGATCCGTTACCGTAAAGCGCTCTGAGATGCCATTCGGCATGGAGGGCGCTGTATAAATTGAAGTTGTTGTTGTTGTCATCTGAGTTTCATGTCCTGATTCTATTATCTTATAAAATTATAGGTTTCTAGCATCTTCTTTCCTGGGCCTCACCTTCTCCTGAGGTGGTCAGGTCTCCTCATGTTTGTTGTTGGAGACAGGTCTGGAGCCTGCAGCCCTCTCATTCTACGTGAACTCCTGGCCAACACTGTTTATTGGTCTAATGATCAATAGAGTAGTCCTAGCTGGACAAGCAGTGGGAAAGCTTGCCAGACAGTCCTTTCAGTGGCAAGTTATGCAGTTTTAGCTGGTTAGACTCAATCAGTACCCCAATGCACATTTGTCTCTGTGCCTTAAGGCACAAGTGCATGCCGTTGAATGCACTTGGCTCAAATCCAACTTAACAGTCCATTGGAAGATCTGGCTGTACCTTATCAAATCTTACCTCTCCGCCCTCGCCTCCGCTAAATTGGCATTCTATTCCAAGATAATCTTGCAGGCCAAGGACAACCTCAGGTTCCTCTTCTCCATCACCAACCGGTTCCTTCGCCCACCATCTCACACCTCGCTCATCCTTGTCTCCAACGCCAACTGCGAGGCGATGCTGGACTTCCTCAAAACCAAAGACGAGTGAATCCACTCAGCTGCCTCTGCCCTTCCATGTACTGCCCTCTCTCACACCTATCCCTCCCTTCGAACCTGTCTCCTGATTCTCTCACCACCACTATAACCCGCATGAAACTGATTACCTGCTCCCTCAACCCCATCCCTACCCATTTCCTTACCTCCCAGCTCCACCTCCTTGCCCTTCTACTCACAGACATCATAAACCTCTCCCTGTCCTCTGGCACTATTCCTACCCCCCTTTGAAAATGGCCATCATCACTCCTATCCTTAAAAAGCCCTCCCTGGACCTATCTCTGCTCTCAAACTACCTCCCTATCTCCAATCTCCCTTTCCTTTCTAAGGTCCTGGAATGAGTCATTGCTTCCCAGCTTCGCTCCTTCTTCTCCCACCACTCCCTTTATGAACCCCTCCAATCGGGTTTCCGTGCCATCTACAGCACAGAAATAGCTTTGGCCAAAGTTACAAATAAAATTTTGTCCATTTGTGACCAGGGCTCCCTCTGCCTCCTCGTCTTCCTTGACCTCTCTGCTGCCTTCTATACCATTGACCACTCTATCCTCCTCCACTGCCGCTCCTCTCACCACAACCTTCACGGCTCTGTCCTTGACTGGTTCAGATCATACCTCTCACACCGCCTCCACTTCATCTCCACAAACGGTTTCTCCTCTAGCCCACTCATCGTCTTGAGGAGTCAGAGGATGTTGTGGTTTGATTGAGGTATTTAAAATTCTTTTTAACTTCTTCCACTATATCGATAGAGTGACAAGAGGCCATAACCTTAAAATCAGAACCAAGACAATTAGAACTGAGGTCATGACTTATGAGGCATTTTCATAGGATCATTCAGAAATAATTGGATGCATTTCTGGATCTTGACGTTATATAACAATGTTCCTGCCCCTATAAATATGGCTTGGATAATGCAGACTGGCAGATGTCTATCTAAATCAAGTTTTTCACCCATTTTCTCAGCTGTACAAAAATAGACATGTTGGAATTGTATGTTTTGGTGGGCACTGCATCATTTGGTTGGAGTCAGAGTGAGAACTTTAATTTGTAAGCATGCTTCTTACAAGCATGCACCCGCGAAAATCACCAAATATTAATCTAATAATTGCGTTGGAGTTGCTGAGTTACAAAGTATATTTTCAATGGTCAGATTAATTGCTGTGATGAATGCTGTGAACTGATATGCCATCTTAGACCAACAGAGTGAACTATTTTGCTTTTCCTTCTGTTCAACAGTCATTCGTGTCTTACCACCTTGTGTGAATTAAGATTGTACCTTCTCCTCATGCATCATCAGCAGGTGGCATCTGCTAATTTTTGCTTTAAATAATCTCAGCCCCCGCCTTTATAGGAAATAGCACTCAAAATGTACCATTTGTACATTTGCACCAACAAATGCACCAAATGTAGGTCATTTGCATCCAATGTTTGTTTGTTGCATTATTCAAAAAAATCTGTTGAAAGTACGAGCAGAATTTAATGAACAGAAAGGTTTTTTTTTCCTCATTGAGATAGAATTGGAAAAGCATGGAGAGATTTCATTGAAGGCCGAATATCCTCCATTTGTTCTAAACTAGCTAAACCAGTTTTTTATTGCTGTACTTAGAAGTGAATTGACAATCATCTCCAAATTCTGTTAGATGGTTGCTTTAGAGTTACATTGCAAATACATTGATATTAATTAATGCCAGGGGCCCAACAATGGGACACTTTCAAATGAAGCTGAATTGTTCAATGATAGGTGATCAACAGCTATTAGAAATGAACTTTGTGCTAATTCAGCTGTAGAGTCTAGCAAATTATGAACTTAATGGTAGAAGACAGAGCTGGTTGGGAAATGTTTTCTCTCAGGAGGCATGACAAATTGTGTGGAATTTTGTAATTACAGCAATTGGTGTTAAATGGTGCCCGCTTCCCCACTCCCACCAAACAGAGTGAGACGGGCTTGGGTTCAGGTCATTGTTTCTGTCAATGTGCTGCTGCTGAGAACTTAATAGGAGGTCTCTGTTTTGATGTTATAGGCACTATATCAAATACAAGGATTATTCTGCCTGTAGTTATATGTGAGCCGATCTATTGAAGGATACTACATTATTTCACAAGTTTGCAATATTTCCTAAAATGTCCAATATGTCTAATATAGTACATCAGGCTTTCATGATTTTTCAAGTTGCCTTGTATGAATTTAATTGACTCCAGTTTCATTTTTGGTTAATAGCTTTGCTCAGCTGAATATCAAGATGCAGAGTAAAAACCCCAGTTTTTTGCTTCTGGTTGTAATTACTTCAATCTTCCTGGTTACCCACTTCAGCTCACTGAGCCAGTGCACAATATTTGGTATTCTCTTCAACCTTCCCATTCTCTTTCAATTCTCACATCCAATCTCTGACTAATGACACTTTTCAATATCTTCACCAGATACTTGCCTCTGGCAATATCTTATACCAATGCAGCTGTATCCATGCCTTTGTTATCACTGCAGATGACATCTTCAATGTTCTCCTTGCTGACCTCTCCGGTTTTACCATTCCACAAGTTCCAACCCATTTATAATTTGTCTGCTTGCATCCATACCTGCACCAAGCTTTACATGACCATCGCCTCCATCTTCACCTAGCTCCATTGGTTCTCCTTCACTCAGCAGATCAACTTCAATATCCTCATTTCCCTCTGCAAATCCCAGCATTTCTTGAACCTCCCAAACCCTTTGAGCTCTCTAACCTCACTCTTGTGCTCATCCCCTCCACTTGGCAAACTCAGTCCAGCCAGCAGCATCATGACAGCTGATATCAATAAAGCATTGGCCCTTAGGAATTCTGGTATGGTTATTGAGAACAGAAAGTGTGGCTTTTTTAAATAATGATATGCAAGAATGAAAATGTAACTTGAAAATGTTATGAATGTACAATAACGTCAAAAAAATTCATGAGAACTATTAGTTGACTAACCTATTTGTCATGGCCCAACACAACAGACTGTGTTTGCAGCCTACACCATATTCCATTCTTAGCTGGTTACATTCTTTTATTCCCCCTGAGTTCCTTTGGAAAAACAGCATAAAATTGAAATTTCCAAGCAGAACAAAACAACAGCTTGCAGTTATATAGCTCCTATTATGTATGATAGTATCTCGAAACAAGAGACAGAGTGGGAGTCTGAACAGGGCAGAAGATAGGAGGGAGGTGACCAAAGGTGCAATCTGATGTATGTTTTTGGAAGAGCTTTGCAAGCAGAGAGGGATGGTTTGAGGCAGATTTAGGAAGAAAGTTCCACAGAGCGGGGGCAAAGTGGCTGAAAGATGAGATCCAACAGCTTCTTCAAAATTGGACCAAACCCAGATTGTTCTCTGAAATCTCAAACAGAATGTGGCCACTTCTAGCACAAATTTGTTCTGTAATCCTTCATAGTTATTTCATAACTGTATGCTTTAAAAATACTTTGGTGCAAAGGACAGCATTGCTAGTTCAGTGGTGATACTTTATATCCTTTAATAACACAACCAAACCAACCAATGGTGATATGTTGTACTCTCCACCCCCATAACAACTGGTTATTCCAGAACAAAGAGCATTACACAGATTCCTTTAGTTCATCCAACTCTTGTGTTGCATTATTAAACAAGTTTGCAAGAAGCAGCATTGTAGAACGTGTGATCTGGGTGGTGTCATCTATTGAACAGGAAATAGTAAAGACAAGCAAGAGGTTTAAGTTAGGCTTTGCAGCTTGATTTGATAGCATTGAACCAGATGTGCTGGCCATTAATGGGGATTCACACATTCAGGGTATCAAACTGTCTGGTAGCGTAATGTTTCTTAGGTTTAAAAGAGGAAGTCATCAAAATACCTGTTACCTAAGTCGTTCAATAATAATAATAATCCTTGCATTTGATATAGCTCTTTTCATGTCTTCTAGATGTCTCAAAGCGCTTCACAGAATATGCTGTAAAGTGAATTGACTGTATATTTGTGGGCAAAACGCGACAGCATTGCTCTCAGCTGATATGACCACATAGTGAATAGCTGTCCACTACTAAGAAACAACAACCTACATTTATATAGCACCTTTCATGTAAACAGTCTCTTCAAAGCAATAACTGTCTTGGCTTTCTGGAGTTCAAGAAGGCAAAAAAACAGCCACGGTTGCTGAATATGGTTATTATTCATTCCCTACTGGAATTTTGCATATGTGTTTTCAGGTGAGGACAGGATTAGGCTTGGTTGGGATAATCTGCAAGGTTGAATAGCCTATTGACACTCAAACTCCCAGTGCACACATGAAGAACAGTTTCAAGCAAGATAGCACCGCTCTCTGAGAACCCATGAAGCAGGATAAGTTGTTGCCTTCAGGAGAGGATAAGTAGAGAAAGGCAGGGTGAAAAATGGAGTAAAGACATATTGTGAATATATTCGCACACTTTGACAATAGTTTTGTTACCACAAGATAGACTTATCGAACAGGTATTCATCACATTGCTAAATCTCTTGTGTGGTAAATACCTCCTTAAGAAGGATATTACACATTTATTTTGCCCTAGTTATATCCTTCTGTATGGCAATGAGACATGGATTCTTATGGAGAATAGAATGGAGCATATGCTGATATTGAGCAGTAATGTCTTGCAATCCGATGCCTAGCACAATTTAATTGACAGCTCTGCAGTAGGAAATACAAGTAACAGCAGACAGTTATCCAACAAATTGGGAGGCAGTATTTTCACACTGTTCCATCATTTTAAGAGAACAAGATTTGTTACTTAACTACTGAGATTGTAGGAATAAAATCTGTATGTGACACCAAACTTTATGGTGACATTCCTGTAGAAGAGTAAGATCCTTTGGATATGTTAGATTGACAAGAACTTGCGAGTTGTTAGCATAGTGACAATGCAGAGAATGGCAAAGAATCAAGAAGTCTACATAATCCAGTCAAGAAGCCTATGGTCATCTGCTGGCCAAGCTAATAATAATACTCTTTGTATTTTATAAAGTGTATTATAACTTCATCAAAATGTCTCAAAGAGCTTCACAGTGTAGTGAAGTGTAGTGACTTTGTATTTGTAGGCAAGCATGACTGCCAATTTAAATACTAAACAGCTATGAAGTGAATGACCAATTTTTTCTGGACAATTGTTGGCCAAGGCACTGGGAAAAGCTCATTTTTCATTGTGTTCATCTGAACAGACCAACAGGATCTCTGCTTAACATCTCATTTGTGGTATGGCATCCCTGAACAACACAACACTCCTCAGTCTAGACTATGAGGTCAAAGTTATGACTTTGGACTTGAACCCACAATCCTCTGGCTCTGAGACCAGAAAGCTGCTATCGACTGATCCAGGCTGACACCTGAGTGACAGCGTTCATTAGTCAACACATAGTGCACCATTTGGTGGTTTCTTGAATGCTGATATGAGTTTGTGATACATTTCCAGATTCGACAAGATTGAGAGAGGTTTGGTACCTCATGTGTAAGGGTACATAAATTAGGATTGATCAATGAAAGTAGGAAACAGTCACAGACCCATTAAGCCCACATATTCATGAGCTCATCCTGCCTGTAGACCACAACCTGTGGCATTGTATAGTATATTTATTGTAAAATTGCTGCTGAAAATCCCCAGAAGAAAAGAAATCAACCCACAGAAATAATTCAGAGAAAACATGATTGAGTAACAGATTTTTCTCAATTTAATACACCAGATTTGGTTTCAGTTATATTACTCATAGATATTTAAGATGAATAGTATTAGAGGTAATCTTTTGTAAAAATCGTGGAGCTCTACTCTCATGTCAAATGCCTCCTGGCTTCAAACAACAAGTGAACCAGCTTTCTGTCAACTCTCTTTATGTGACATGAAAAAGTCATTAAAACGTACTTTTACGAATAAGCTTTGGATTGAATTGGTTGCTCAGTAAAGTTCCTTGAGGACCTCGCTTGCAAAGATCTTATGACATGATGTTCTTTGTTGCATGTCTATGAGATAGACTGACCTGTATGATTTCACAAGGATATTCTATTCTATTTTCAAATTAAAGTGTCAGGTGTCAGCCTAACTCAGGTGGTAGATTCCAGCCCTGAATCAGAAAGTTGTGATTCAAGCCCCAACATCAGGACTTTAAGTTCATGGTCTAGGCTGGTATTCTTGTGTTAAACTGGGAGAGCACTGCATTGTCAGAGTTATTGTCCTGTGGATCATCAGGTGGAAGTTACAGATCCTTTGGCACTTTTCGAAAAGAGAAGGGAGTTTCTCCCAGTGTGCTGGCGAACAGTCCCTCAGATTAAATAATGTGTTTGCATGGTTCAGAGTTAGTACTCTCCCCTCACAGTCAAAAGGTTATGGGTTCAAACCCCACATCTGGACTTGACTTCACACAGTCCAAGCTGACACTGCAATGCTGGGAGTGTGTTGGAGGTGACATCCTACAGATGAGACATTAAACTAAGATTCCGTCTGCATGTTCAAGTGCACGTTAAACACCCCATCACACTATTCAAAAAGAGAAGGGAGATTTTCCTGGGGTCCTGGCAATAATCTCCTGAATAATAAAATGTTTATTTGTTTCATGGCTGTTTGTGGGACACTGCAGTGTGAAAATGGGCTGCCGAGTTCACCTGCAAATGTACAATCACTCCATTTCACAGTAAATGCTGTGAATGCTTTAGCATGCCATTCCAACATGAAAGGCATTATACCAAATGTAAGGAATATTATTATTTAGGATTATTATGTCCAGGAAAGAAATCTTCATTGTTGACTGAAGCAACTGCTTAGCAATTTCACAGATAATGTACAGGAAAATGAGTTTTAGTGCACCTGTTGAATGCCTGTAACTGCATGTAAGCTGTCCTAAATGAAGCATTGTATTTTATGCATATTTTCCGCTCAGCATGAACTTACTTTACTTTGGAAAAATACAAATAAAAAAACTTTTTCCAAAAACAGAATTCTTTACAGAATCTAACTTTAAAATTATATTGATATAGAGCCTTATCACATCATTGAGATGTCTCAAAGTGCTTCACAGAATATATTATCAAGTGAATTGACTCTGTATTTTGTGGGTGAAACCTTGAATAACTACAATTGAAAATAGGAAAATACTTTAACTTGCACGAAAAAGAGGATTTTTATTAAATGAACTGCTTTGATCATAAATAGATGAACATGTCTGCTCAAAGTGGATTTGCTTGGTGCAGGTTCCAATGGATTTTCAAATAATGCACACTAATAATAATCAATGCAGTTAATGTAGCACCTTTCACTTCAGGAGGAAGTCTCAAAATGCCTCATAGGATTTATTGTAAAATACAGTGACTGTAATTGCAGGCAAACTTACAAAAGTAACCTTCCTGCCCTGCGGAATCAGTGACAACTGCAATCAATACTTATGAACCAGCAATATAGCGTAGCATTACTAATGGTTAGTGCATTTAAAGTAGCAAAATAAAAATTGTGTGTATTTTGTTTTAAATTGAGTGTCAGGGGAATTATTTTAGCTGCTTAGTTATACATATATGCTCATTTTTCAAATGTTGGTGGGAAATGATCTTGTCAAAATATTCATATGGATTTCTCATTAAGAATAATTTAATTTTTTTTCTGAGTTGTTGATGTGTAAGAGATTGTAAGAGATATGCCAGACATAGAAGAAAAATAATTTGTTTAAAATCAAATTCTGGAGAAAAGACATTTATGATCCTTAGTTATGTATGAAATTAATCCACGAAACAATCATTGTTATTAAACAACTGCAGCAACATTATTATTGTCAGAATACTTCATAGTTGAAGCTTTGTGGCCTAAGTGACATGCCATATGTTGCGTAATTTATACGTTGGAGTTTGGATTCACAGCTAAAGAACAAGTCCAGGAAAAACATAGTCAACTTGTTGACAGTAGCACAAAAGCTTTTGCAGTATTGTTAAGTGATTTTCCAGATGGTCATAACATTTTTGTGGATGTGGAAATCACAGTTTTATGTGTTAAACTTTACTTAATCCTTTGGAAACTGGGAGACATTTTCAGACACCAAATATAGACATCTTTTTTCCGTGTAACATCTGTAGAAATAATCTTCTGAGTACTTCTAATGCTGAATCTTATGAGGTGAATGTGGGAAATGTATAGTCATAAACACGGCGAGAAGATTTTTTTCCCAAATGCCAGTTTGTTGGGGACATTAAGAAAGAAATTGGGTGATAAATCAACCCGATAAATGAACATGGAATAAATCGTAGTTTTCCCCAGAGTAGCTCGTGTAAAATTTAAGCAACCAATTAGGAAAAGCACTAGTGTGAAGCACTAAATGGCTTCGTAATGAGCATTTCACGAGATCATTAATGTATATAATAAACAAAATGTGCCCAGACAGGAGAAAAATAAAAGGATACAAAGATTTCATATTTCAGAATGTTTTACTTTTATAAATATTTAAAATATTATTTAATATTTATTGATCCTTTAAAAATATTTTGCATTCATTTATTTTCATTTCAAGGTATTTTTGTTTCATTTCTGAGCAGTACGGTACTTTGTCACAAAGAACCGTGAGGGGCTATTCATGCCACTGAACTAACAAAGGGGTTCAACTGGATAGCTGGCAAGTGCTTTTGGCAGTGTTCAATTTGTTTCTGTTCTGATGCAGAAAGCGAATAAACAGAATTCCTACAATACTCATGCAGTATAGAAACTTACAGACTAACTGAGTGCTCCCTGTGTGATTCGAATGTGGGATGAAATTATTATTTATCATTTGAAAACTGTTACACCTCGCACCCCCCCCCCCCCGCACCCCCGAAACTCTATCCTGCAGGCCCGTTGCCTTGGTTGCCCCACACCCCCTCTTCACCTTTATGTTATGTTCTTCACTGTTCTCAGCAACTCTTAGCACCTGGTTGAAGAATATCTTTGGTAGAGGGCTTGATCACAGCATGATACCCAAGTGAGAGCTTGAAGAGAGTACGAAGGAAAAAAATGTCCAAATGGAAAAAATAATTTTCCTTTTTCCGCCAAATCATACATTTAAACTAATTACTTACATTTTTCTTATTTTATGGATTATGTAAAATAAGAAGTACAGTTATATTGAGTATTTGAATCTATTAAATAAAAACTTTGAACCAAAAACAACCAGTAGTTGAGCTACGTGGAATGTGGAATATTTTGAAAGTAATAATAATATTAATAATTCATGCCTTTGATATAGCCCCTTATCACGTCATCAAGACATCTCAAAGCACTTGACAGAATATACTGTAAAGTGAATTGACTATACTTTGTGGGTGAAACGCGGCAGCTAATTGCACACAGCAGTGTCCCACAAACAGTCGTGGATTGAGTGACCAAATCATTATTTTTTTAAAAAATATTTTTGTTTTGAAGGGATTATTACCCCTGAAAAAGCCACCTGCCAATCAACTAACAACCAGGTTCCTACTGTTTGGTAAACAAAGGCACGTGGAGTAAGGAAACTTGCCCAACGCTTCGCCCTGTCTGGGAAATCGAACCCAAGTCCTCTCGCTTGTGAGGCGAGTGCTCTAAACTCTACACTACAGGATTCCAAAATGTTCTTTCAATCCTAAGGATTTATTGATACTCAATTGTAACATCATTTTGTCGTCATCTTGGCATTATGTTATTGTGTAGTGCAGTATCAGAAACTGATATCAAATAATCTAATCATTAATCCTTATAATCACTGCCAGGTTCAAGGGATTCCAGCACCTCTGAAGTTCATATTCTCCACCAGATATAGTCTTGTACGATGGTGCTCTGCTTGTGGAAGAACCTCTGTTTCACTCACAACAAAAACTTGTGAAAGGCGCTATACATATGTAATTTTGTTGTTGTTGTTGTACTTATGTAATGCCTATCACGTAGGAATTATTTCAAAGCACTTCACAGAGACACAGCGGGAGTATGAGCAGGATAGAAGGTGATAGGGAGGAGAGGAACATATGAAAGCTTGGTGAAAGAAGTATTTGTTTGGTAGGGTTTTGTAAGCAGAGAGGAATGGAGTGAAATCGAGGGAATCTTAGGAGTGAGGTGCAGAGAGTCGGGGGAAGTGTCTGAATTTTGTGGGTTTGGAAGGATGTGAAGCAAGCCTGAGTCAGGAGTGGACAGGGGAGTAGGATTGGAGAAAATCACAGCGTTTGGGTGGGATAAGGGCAAGGAGGAATTTGAAAGAAAGAAGATCTTGAAGTTAATCCACAGGGACTAAGAAGTTAAGTGAACCTGATAAGGAAAGGGAGGATGGACTTTCAAAGCATGGTATAGGGAAATATATGGGGCTGTGATCTTCTGTGTCATGTTGAACTTGTGGAAGGTTGCTAGGAAGGACAGCGAAGAGAGCATTGGATAAATAAAGCCTAGAGGTGACAAAGGCATGAATAAGAGTTTCACCTGTATTGGGGGTGAGGTATGGACAGAGGCAGGTGATGTTGCAGATGGAAGAAAACAGACTTGGTGAAAAGCTTAATGGGACATAGATAGGCTAGGGGAGTGGGCGAGCAGGTGGCAGATGGAATTTAATGTGGGGAGGTGTGAAGTTGTTCACCTAGGCAGAAAAAATAGAAAAACAGATTATTTTCTGGAGGGGGAGAGATGAGATAGTGTTAGTGCGCAGAGGGATTTGGGTGTCCTTGTACACCAGTCTCAAAAAGTTAGTTTGCAGGTGCAGCATGCAACTAAGAAGGCGAACGGCACGTTAGCGTCCATTGCAAAAGGTTTTGAGTACAAGAGTAGGGAAGTTTTGCTGCAACTGTATAGGGCCTTGTTGAGACCGCACCTGGAGTATTGTGTGCAGTTTTGGTCTCCTTATTTAAAAAAGGACATACTTGCCTTAGAGAGGGTGCAGCGTAGATTCACTAGGTTAGTTCCTGGGATGAGGGGATTGACCTATGAGGATAGGCTGAATAAACTAGGGCTATATTCTCTAGAGTACAGAAGAATTTGGGGGAGATCTTATTGAAACATATAAGATTCTTAAAGGGCTGGATAAAGTAGACACTGAGGGTCTGTTTCCCCTGGTAGGAGAATCTATAACCAGGGGTCACAGTCTTAAAATTAAGGGTCAGCCTTTTAGAACAGAGTTGAGGAAACATTTCGTCACTCAGAGGGTAGTAAATTTATGGAATTCACTACCCCAGAAGGCTGTAGATGCTCAGTCCTTGAACATCTTCAAGGCTAAGACTGATAGATTTTTAAAAAAAACAGAGGGATTAGGGGATATGGGGATAAGGCAGGTAATTAGAGTTAGGTCTGAAGATCAGCCATAATCTTATCGAATGGCGGGGCAGGCTCGAGGGGCCGAATGGCCTACTCCTGCTCCTAATTCTTATGTTCTTATGTTCTTAAAGGAGAGCTGATGGTCGAATAAAATACTAAAGTTGCACATAGACTGTGTGAGCTGGAGTAAGTAGTCAGGGAGGTTCAAATTGTCAGAGGCAGAGATGAAGAAGTTCTCAATTGCAGGAGCCAAGCAAAATGGCTTTGTAATTGTCCTTTAAAAGGAAGTTAAGTACTTTGAGGTTTCTTGATATAATACAGTATTTCACATGTAGCATTAGTAGGGCATTCCATTTAAGATAAGTGCACAAGCAGCAACGTATTTTATTTTGCTATAAATTAACACATATTTACTACCAGTTCAGAGCCTCTATGTTTATTAATACCTGGCAGTAATGCTCACTGCTGAATTATTAAGCTCATACTTGAGAGTGTAGGAAGGCAGAAAAATGCTCATTTGCTATTTTAATTTCAAACATTATCATTTAAAGATTACTATCTAAATACTAGCAGTGTTTAGTTCAAGTTGAATTTGGGTTTAAAGCTATCCAAAGACTAAAGGTATTGCCTGAAATGTATTCCACACTGAATGATTGTGTATCAGGAGCGGTACACTGCAGGAAAGCTAACGAGAAATCCAGTGAACAAAACAGTTGTGTACAAAAGTATCTGTTGTTTGGTGTTAAAACTGCAAATATGAAGATAACAGTTGGGATTCAGCAGAGATCTGCTCATCATCACGGGGCACTTCAGCCACATGCCTGAACATTCTCCATATGTCTCATGAGAACTGGCTGTCAGCGTCCCTAGACTGGTTGAATTAGTGAATTGACGAGGGAGTCAGCCTGCTCAGCCACTTGTTACCAGCCACAAATATGTTTTACAGGTTTAGATAAAATTAGCCTGGGAGTTCTTTGTCTTCTGTAATGTCAGAAAAGGTATTGCAGGTGGCATGGTAGCAATTTGTTCATCACGGCATTGCCTCCTAGCACCTAATTGGTGGATTTTACATTCATATCAGTGTGTGGCCATCGAGTGAGGATCCAGTTATGGTCAGTTGTGATGCTCTTCACGGCTGAATAGCCTGTGGGTGCGCATAGAAGTATTCCAACCACTGAGCTACATAAATCTATAGAAGGAGTGAGTTTGATGGGCTAAATATTTATTTTCCGATTTGTACCTCTTTATATTCTTATTCCAAGTGACTAAGGGGCAGATGAAGAATTTGATGCTTTTTATGCCTGGTGGTGAGTATTGGCAAGAAATTCAACTATGGAGAGAGAGGATCATTTACAATTGATGACCTTTATCATCAGGAATCAGTTGAAGTTCAGTTGTTCGGGAGAAGGATTAATCATGTTTTCCTCTTGATCTTTTGGACACTAAGGCCTTTCACAGGACTGTCCCAGCAGAGATCACATAATTCAGGACAGGCCAGTGATATTCCACTCAATTTACATTGGTAGCATGACTTTGTGTTCTGACGTTGCTACAACTAGTAATTTATTCTGAAATGTTTCAATCTGTAGCCATTTGTTCTATTTTCATAAAAATAAAAATGGCAGTGAATCAGTGTCACAGTGGCGAGGGATAGCAACATGAAAGGATCTCCATTGTAGTGAGGACATCTGACTGTGATGCTGAATGAAGACTAAGTATTTATGCAGAGACAGAAACTCAGAGAGGGGTTGACGTGCAGACATGCACTCATAATAACCTAGCAACTGGCTCAATAACAGAATTGGCAGGACATCTATTACTATCTCACTTGAGGAATGGTGTGTGGGGAGCCTGAGGGTAGTGAGCCTAAGGGCAGAGAGAGAATATCTTCAAGAAAGATAGAAATTAATAAATCTAAAACCATAAATAAATTAAAATGAGTGAATGAAAGCAGTCTCCAGCAGCAGGAACACCGAGTGACTCGACAGAAGCCCGTAAATGACCACACAAGCTTCTCATTGATGTCAACTGCAATCAAGGAGATTGGAATTGTTTTGAAGCTCATTAAACTTACATGATTGGAGAGAATAGAGATTTCCTTTTCCGTGAAGGGTTATTTAGTAATCAGCCAAATTAGGAAACCCTGCAAACATTTTTAAACATTTTTAATTTTCTTTGTGGATTTTGAATGGGAATGCCGTCTTGACTCTCAGATTTAATTACTGAATGGTTCTGGTTAGAAATATTAAGAAGGAATTCCTTCACTAGAAGGCATGTTCTAGCAAGGGAATTCCACTATTTTTCCTTTGAGTTTCTCTCTTTCCTCTGCTCTCATTGCCCCTTTGCCTTCAAAGCAATAATTCATTTTAGGATATGGTTCCTTGGGCACTTGCAGCCGTCCATTCACTTATCTAAGAGATGTTATTTTCCTGTATGAGACGTAAATCCCTATATTAAGATTTTGAACTCACATAATCTATACTGTTGCTCCAATGCAGTTCTGGGAGTTATAGGCATTATTGCATGTGCTGTTCTTTGGACGAGACCTTAACCTGAGTCTGCTATCTGTTCAGGTTGACATTAAAGATCCCATGGAGCTATTCAAAAAGAGAAGGTACAGTCAAATCTGTTTTCAACAACTGTTTGGCCACTGGACCAAAGTGATCTCTGTATAAGGGTGGCCTCTGAGTAAGGGTTCATTGGTGTGCAAAGTGGACTGTCCTGGCTGTTCCAGGTTGATTGTTAACAGAGGGTGGTTGCTGAATGTAATAATGATAATAATAATAATAGTAGTGGTTGCTTGAACAGGTTTGACTGTAGTTTTTCTCGGGCTCCAACCTGCTTCACGTCCCCCCGCTCGCTCGCCCCACTATTGGTGGGTGGTCCTTCTGCCTCTCTGCCCCTACCCTCTGAATTACATCCTGCAGTCCCTCCGCCTTGTCCCCTCCCTTGCCACCTTCAAGCCCCTTCTCAAGACCTTCCACTACGGCCGTGCTTTCGATCTCCCTGCTTCCCCCCTGCCCTCCACCCTCCCCGACCCCGATCCCCAGTTCGGGTCCATAACTCTGACTGTCTAGGGCCTTGGGAGGACGCGAAAGGCACTTTACAAATGTAATTTTGTTGTTGTTGTGTCCTGGCCATCAGTCCCTTAGATCAATGTGATCATTCACTTTGTGGCACATTGCCTAAAAAATACACAGTCATTAGACCCAGAGGAGGTGTGAAAGTATTTCACAGGATTTACATAAAAGTGTAATGACTGTGAATTTGGTAGGTATTTGTATTTTAACACTATTGAAGTTAGGTTGCTGAGTTACTGCAGTGTGTTCTGTAAATAGTACACACGACAGACATAGTGCATTGATGAGTGAGTCATTGAATCTTGATTTGAGTAGCACAGGTGTTAATTATCACAAGGAACATATTGTGAAACATATAAATTTTACCTCACTTTTTTAATGTATTTCTATGTTTTACTTTTGAAAGTACATGACTTGTATGGTCTGCTACAAGGACAAATATCTTTTTCAACTGAATGGAATTGCTGTTTGTTATCAGATACAATACAATTTACATTGATATAGCGCCTTTCACATCAGCAGGGCGTCTCAAAGCGATTCACAATGTTGGCCGAGCTGGGGGGTGGGAGCTACAGAGGGTGGGGAGGGGAAAGAGGACTGAAAGCCTGGTCAAAGTAGTCATTCTTGAAGAGATGCATAATACTTATTTTTAAATGTTGTAACTTGCACATGACATTTTCGTCTTGTTGAAATCATGGCGTTTAACTTCGGAATGATGCATTGAAAAAACAGCATTTCTGTTTTATTGTCTCCATTGGATGTGATGAAGAGTACAAATAGTCCTTAGAGAGGAAAAACGAGAATAAATCTCAGGAAATTACCAAAACAGATTGTACTAGACTGTCCCTGGAGGTATGGGGAATAGAGGTTTCTGGAGCTTCTTCACCAACTCATACTTGGGCAGTATCTTAAGCATTGCTTTTTATGGAATTGATGCTAGAACATTGTTTATATGTATGGTTTAAGTAGCTTTTTTAAAAAAAACTTATCTACATTTATATGCATTGTAGGTATTTTTTGATTTAATACGATATAGAAATAAAGGTTAATTTATATTAAGAAGCAAAGAGCAAATTAAAAGTAGATGTTTGGATTTTGTAACACACGTTCTGT
This sequence comes from Callorhinchus milii, assembly GCF_018977255.1. Classification (NCBI taxonomy): domain Eukaryota; kingdom Metazoa; phylum Chordata; class Chondrichthyes; order Chimaeriformes; family Callorhinchidae; genus Callorhinchus; species Callorhinchus milii. Next base: position 30,729,691 of record NW_024704744.1, on the reverse strand, counting down.
AATGAAATCAAAATGTGATGGCAACGAAACAAAAAAATTGTCGAACTCACTAGGAGTTCATGTACAGCATATGTCCTGCACATCTGTGGTGCTATTATTATTCAAGATTTGGCTTGTCCATAATACTTTCCCCAATGACAAGCTATCCAAGTTTAAATTGACAATTTGCTGCATTTGAAAAATGCCTTTATAACTGGAATTACTGCTGAAAATTGTGAGTCCTACTCATTCTAATTACTTCTCATGAAGTGCTAGGCTGCAGATATGTACCATACAGTGACAGCATTTTCTGCTTTGCATTTTTTCACCAAAAGAACAGAGAAGGAAAACAGTTGTCTTAAAGTAATGATGCTATTGACGCCTTGGGGCTGACCCTTGGGCCACACTGGAAATGACTGTTAGTCAAAACCTGACAGTAGGAATGTGTCTGAAAGAGATTTGATACAGAGACAGTTCAAGAACAGTTAAGTGTAGGAAGTATATGTTTATACAACTTGTCCATGTCCTTTGAGTAAGTACAAAGAAGCACAACTGGGATGAAGAAATAATTGCAAGAGCATATGCCACACACAGTTATGTCAGCCCTAATGACAGTATATATTTCAGTTTTATTACTCTAACAAAATAGAAATATAGAAACATCCATTTTCTGTACGCCTTGTACAGTTTGAATACAGCGGTGGACACATCGACGTGGTTCCCATAACAACATATTTGCTGCAGTTAAAATCTGTGCTGGTTGTCCATGCTAACTTATTCCTGTTCAAGTAAAGTGTAAAGAAACTCAACACTGCTTGTCGTTTGCAACAGTGCAATCAAATACTTCAATGCAATGCACTTGAGTACTTACAGAAGTACTTTAATCACTGTAGATGGTTTACTTCTGATTTAATACCATTCCTTGTAAATAGTTTTATGAACTAGATCTGTTAACTTTAAAAAGACATGTCCTTCCGACTGGTATAAAATATAATGCTTTCCTTCTGTTTGAAAACATCCAATCTGGACTATTTTATGACCATAATGATTTGCAGGGACTTGTTTATCTCAGTAAACCTAAAACTGTATTTTAACAACTCTTCTGTCTTCTGCTTCCTTTCCTTGTCTGCTCTCCCTCTTTGTTCAGCTATCACGTCTGCTTCCGGTCTCTCAATCCTTCTGCACCATCATTGGAGGCCATGTTTTCCTCCGCAAAGACCCTAATCTCTGGAACTCCCTGCCTCAATTCCTTCACCTTTCCCTTCTTTATCAATCTTTAAATCCAACTTTAAGACCTCTTCAAACACACCTACTGTCACCTCTTCCTCCCCTTTTCCCTTGCTGGGTGTCCAACCACACCATAGTTCCGAGTTCCGAGACAGCGTTCCTGTGTGCAGGGCACTATATAAATGCAACTTGTCTATTCCAAGCCTTTTCTCTGCCTGCAGAAGTTTAATGCTTTGTGGCATTTAATTTTACTTTACGGTTTATCTTATGTCTACTCTTATCATCAATTTTGCAAGGCATTTTCCCTTGCTTGGTGTCCAACAATGCCAAACCACATTATTATTGGCTGAAACTCCATTCCCACGGCCTTCTGACTTGCTCTATCCCTTCCCTCATTCAAGGCACGTCTCAAAAGGTACCTCTTTGTCCATGCCTTTGGTCATCTTTCCCCTCCTCACCCTCATCAGCTGCCACTCTCAACTCTGATGGTCAGCCAGAATTGTCAAGAGCTTTGTGATATCCTACCAATGTGAAAGGCATAATATAAGTACAAATTGTATTGTTTATTTATTGTATAATGTTCAAACTGTAATGATTGGCCCAGCCATATCATAGATATGACTTTTAGCATCCGAAGCATCAGGAACATCAGAAGCATCAGGAATCAGGAAGCTAATATCAGGAAGTTCGACTTCAAGATCCTCACACTCGTGTTCAAATCTATTCACTCCATGGCACCTCCCTACATCTCCGACCTCTTCATTCCACCACCTGGCACCTCCGCTCGACTGGCATCAGCCTCCTGCTCGTTCCTCACACCCTCCGTCCCACCATCGGAGGTCGCACTTTCAGCCACTATGCCCCGAAACTCTGGAGCACTCTCCCTCAATCCCTCTGCCTTGCCCCCTCTCTCCCCTCTTTCAAGTTCCACCTGAAAACTTTCTTCTTTAACTATGCTTACGGTCACCTCCCCCCAGGCTCCGCCACTCTACCCTGCGTGGAGGGCGCTATATAAGTGCAAGTTGTTCCTGAAGGGTAAGTTGAGGGCCCCACAATCCAAACATCCCTGGATGAGCAAACATTAAGACTCTGGGACTAACAAAACTTAACAAACAAAATCAGTGTAGAATTACCATAGATGGGTATCAGGCTCCAATCCAGTTTAAGGTTCTCACCCTTTCTCTGAACTCTCTGTTATACAGCATTCTTTATCTATTGCAATGAAGGGGTTTCAAACTGCAGTATGAAGTTATCTGCTGTAGTTCAAAGCTTATTTCTAAAGTATGTAATATAACATACTTATTTCTAAAGTATGTACTTGATTGGTGTCTCAGTTTTATGGACTAGACCTAGAAGATGGATTAAACATACCTCATTTGGGTTTTTCTGTGAAGGAGTTGAATTGGCCGTTACATTAAGTATCTTTGTATTAGGATGCACCAAGACAGTTGTGAACAAGAGAGCATAAATTTAGGGTTGCAAAGGCCAATTTCAGAACAGTAACTGGGAAGTTTTTCTTTATCCAGATGGCAATTAATGTCTGGAGCAGGTTGTCAGGAAGGATGGTTGAGGCCAGGACACTGAACTCATTTAAAATGCAGCTTGATGCTGGGAAGGGAGGACTGCATGGTGGGTATTCTGGAGGGATGAGATCAGGTGGGAAATGAAATGTGTGCCAAAGATTTCTGTGAGATCAGCACCAAAGATTACCTTAGCAAATTTTTTTATGAATAGAACCATATTCATTCTACTCATGAACAAGATCAGCAAAGATAATCTACAACACAACAACAACAACAAGATTATATTTGTATAGCGACTTTCACATTGGGAGGACGTCCCAAGGCGCTGATCTAATCTAATAGAATTTGAAATATTTAACAGGGCGTAGCTCAGCTGTAATTAGGAGAATTGTAGCTATTGCAAAACTGACTTCAGTTCCAATTATTTAGGTCGATTATGTGGGGTCAGGGTCTTGAAGTACTTTACACTGCCCTTCTCAGCTTTAAGCACCTACAAGAGATCTTTTTTGGGGAGAAATCTTTGAAGTAATTTTGCACTTTTGTGTTTTTCAATTACACTAGTCTGCAGGTCCTGTTACTTGCATTGGTTTTCAGTAAGCCTGCAGCATCTAGTGAAACAAACAGTTGCAAGTTACACATAGCCAGGATGATTTATACATATACAGATCAGCCGAAAATGAAATGCATACTTCCAATTAAATATGAAGACATCCTCCTGATGTGAAAGCTTCTATACCAAATATAAGGATTATTTATTATGCCCACTGCAGGGGCTGGGCACACCATTTGGAATCCCCCTCAACATGGCAGAAATCTCCACATTTTGGCTCAATTCTGACCATTGCATTGGTCACCTGTTTATTTCGAAAAGATGAGCGATGGCTATACTGTATCTGCAGAGATTATGATTTGTAGCGACTCCCTTATACAAGTGCAGTACCATATTGGGGGGTGGGGGGCTGCTGATGTGTCTTTCAGTAGATCAGGTTAACATTAGTTGGAAGGAAGATTGGTGAGCTTTATCTATTTAACCCCTCTCAGTGACTGTTTATCACTGTGATCTGTTTATTTGATATTGTTTTATAATAGTTTCTATTATCTATCAATCTGTTTTAATGCTAAGTCTGCAGCTGATATCCTTTGTGGTTTAGTATTGGGTTTCTATCTGATCTCCCTGGTGTTTTGGCTACAGTATTTGTCCAATTTGTTGTAGGTCCAGTGAATGTTGTTGTCTCTTTTACAATGACCTTGTTTGTAAGGATTTGGCAAATCCATATATTTCTATGGTCTGAGTCCAAATTTGCTTATTCTTGAACAAACCCAGCAAATACTCTATAACAACAACTTGGATTTATATAGCACCCTCCACACCGGACGGCATCTCAGAGCACTTTACAGTAACAGATCCCGGGACTGAGCCAGGGGGAGGGGAGGGAAGGTGACCAAAGGCGCAGTCGAAAAGAAAGTTCTTCAGCAGAGACCTGAAAATGGGAAGGGAGGGAGCGAGACAAAGGGAGTGAGGAAGGCAGTTCTAGAGCCTCGGGGCATAGTGGCTGAAGGCACAGCCACCAAGGGTGGAGCGGAGGAGTTGGGGGATGAGAAGGAGGCTAGACCCGGAGGAACGAAGGCAACTGGTACTGTTTTAAGGAGAGAGATCAGAGAGGTTAGGGGGGGCGCAGAGGAGTGCAGGGACTTGAATACAAGGGTGAAGATCTTGAAATCGATCTTCTCTGGGACAGGCAGCCAGTGCAGTCTGGCAAGGCCTGGGGTGATCGGGGAGCGGAGTTTTGTGCAGGTGAGAACGCGAGCAGTAGAGTTTTGAATGATTTGGATTTTATGGATGGTGGTGGATGGGAGACCGGCGAGGAGGGAATTAGAATAGTCCAGCTGAGAGGTGACAAAGGCATGGACCAGAGTTTCAGCGGCTTTTGGGGAGAGGTATTGGTGGAGACGGGCGATCCGTTGGAGGTGGAAGAAAGTGGTGAAGGACTGGATGTGGGGGAGGAAGGATAATTGGAGGTCGAACCTGACACCTAGGCTGCTTTTGAAGACATCTTTTGACAAAATAAAGATTTGCTGAGAAAACATGGAATATATGGGAATAAGGGAAAAAGGACAAGGATATTTAATTTGATTTTGCTGAATATTGTATTGTGCTTTGGCAGAAAATATTTACATTTTTACTAACTCTTTAACTACCAGGGAGCCTGTGAGTTTCCAAGCTTTCAAATCTTCTTTTGATTTTATTATTGTTGGGAGTAAAGCTGCTTTGTTTCCATGAGTGGAACAATGTGAAACAGCAAGGCTGATTTATGTTTCCCACTCCACTTCACATTAAGCTATTTTACAAAACAAACAGCTGATTTTAGTTTTCTTTGCAGCATAGCTGGGCACGTGCATTGAATATTGAAACTGGCCATTTTTAATATTGAGTGATCAGCTCTTTAAAAATATAAAAATATGTCCAAGTTGTCATATTGGGAACAACGTTGGACTTACATTTGGGAATGGTTACTTACAAACTTAAAAAATCCAATAGCAATAATAAACCTTATATTTGATCTAACACTCTTCCCATCGGGAGGGTGTTTTGCAGGATTTTTCATGACGTGCAATACAGTCTATTTGACAGATGAACTTGTGGTGAGCTTACAATATCATGATTTGAAGAATGATTAATTTGTCTTGGGCTATCTTTTGCATTCAGTACATCTGAGTCTTTTCAGATCATGCTATGAAAAGTTCATTTTGACTTGTTTAAATCTGTAATTCTCACAAGACTTTAGTCCTCAGAGGGTCTTAAATTAGTTACATAGTCCAAATGCAATCAGATTACTGGTGCTGCGGATCTGGTAACTCAGCCTGGGGCAGTGCTGCTATTACTTGATGCTGGAACTTCAGATCATTAATCGCGTCACTCTTCCAAATTCATTTACCTAAAATAAACACCCTTTGGAAGCAATTTTCAGTCAATTAATGGCATGATAACCAAAGTAGCTCTAGAATGGACAGTGCCTCTCAATAGGTAGAAGAAAATGGATGGAAGTGTTTTGAGAAGAGGTAATATAAGAATAAGTAGATTAGGTCTATTATTAAAATAAATGTAAATATTTTAAATTTATTTTTATTATTTTAATTCATCTACAAAACATATAGTCAGTTCACTTTACAGTACATTCTGTGAAGCGCTTTGAGATGTCGCAATGATGTGATAAGGTGCTATATCAAATGCAAGGATTATTATATTATTAAGAACATACGAATCAGGAGGAGTAGGCCATTCGGCCCCTTGAGCCTGCCCCGCCATTCGATAAGATCATGGCTGATCTTCAGACCTAACTCTAATTACCTGCCCTATCCCCATATACCCTAATCTGTTTTTTAAAAATCTTTCAGTCTCAGCCTTGAAGATGTTCAAGGACTGAGCATCTACAGCCTTCTGGAGTAGTGAATTCCATAAATTCACTACCCTCTGAGTGAAGAAATGTTTCCTCAACTCTGTTCTAAAAGGCTGACCCTTAATTTTAAGACTGTGACCCCTGGTTATAGATTCTCCTACCAGGGGAAACAGACCCTCAGTGTCTACTTTATCCAGCCCTTTAAGAATCTTATATGTTTCAATAAGATCTTCCCTAATTCTTCTGTACTCTAGAGAATATAGCCCTAGTTTATTCAGCCTATCCTCATAGATCAGTCCCCTCATCCCAGGAACTAACCTAGTGAATCTACGCTGCACCCTCTCTAAGGCAAGTATGTCCTTTTTTAAATAAGGAGACCAAAACTGCACACAATACTCTAGGTGCGGTCTCACCAAGGCCCTATACAGTTGCAGCAAGACTTCCCTACTCTTGTACTCGAAACCTTTTGCAATGAATGTTATGATTTCAAGATCCTCATCCTCACCTACAAGGCCATTCACGGCCTTGCTCCCTCCTACCTCTCCAACCTACTATCCCCTACCTACCTGCCCGTACCCTCCGTTCCTCTGGCTCTGGTCTGCTCCACGTCCCCCGCCCCAACCGCCCTACCATCGGTGGTCGGGCCTTCAGCCTCTCAGCCCCAGGCTCTGGAACTCCATCCCCCAGTGCCTTCGCCTTGCTTCCTCCCTTTCCTCCTTCAAGGCCGGTCTCAAAACCTTTCTCTTTGACCGTGCCTTCAGCTCCCCTCTCGACTCTCTTCCCCCTCCTCGCTCCCTCCCTTCCCTCCCCTCACCCTGACCATTTTCCCCTCCTTCCTCCTTCCCTTCCTCACCCTGACCATTTCCCCCCTCCTCGCTCCCTCCCTTCCCTCCCCTCACCCTGACCATTTCCCCCCTGCTCGGGTCATGACCCAACTGTGCAGCGCCTTGGGACGTCCTCCTGACGTGAAAGGCGCTCTATAAATGGAATCTTGTTGTTGTTGTTGTTGTTAACATGCCGTTCGCCTTCTTAGTTACATGCTGCACCTGCAAATTAACTTTTTGAGACTGGTGTACAAGGACACCCAAATCCCTCTGCGCACTAACACTATCTAATCTCTCCCCTTCCAGAAAATAATCTGTTTTCTATTTTTTCTGCCTAGGTGAATAACTTCACACCTCCCCACATTAAATTCCATCTGCCACCTGCTCGCCCACTCCCCTAGCCTATCTATGTCCCATTAAGCTTTTCACCAAGTCTGTTTTCTTCCATCTGCAACATCACCTGCCTCTGTCCATACCTCACCCCCAATACAGGTGAAACTCTTATTCATGCCTTTGTCACCTCTAAGCTTTATTTCTCCAATGCTCTCCTCGCTGTCCTTTTTAAAATCTAAATATACTACATCTACTGGTTCCCCCCTATCTAACCTGCTAGATACATCTTCAAAAAACTCGAAAAGATTAGTTAAGCATGACTTCCCTTTTGTAAAGCCATGTTGACTCTGCCTAATCTTGTTATGGTCTTCCAGGAATCCCATAACAACATCCTTAATTAAGGACTCAAGAATTTTCCCTACCACTGAAGTCAGACTAACTGGTCTATAGTTCCCCATCTTTTCTCTCCCACCCTTCTTAAATAGTGGTGTCAGTTTGCAATCTTCCAATCAATGGGAACCGTTCCAGAATCCAGAGTATTTTGGAAGATCAAAGACAAGCCATCCACTATCTCAGTAGCCACCTCTTTTAAAACCCTAGGATGTAGGCCATCAGGTCCAGGAGATTTATCAGTTTTAAGACCTGATAATTTACCTAAAACCATTTCTTTACTAATATTAATTCCCCAAGTTGCTCGCTAACATTTTCTTCTTGGTTCCCCTCTATTCTTGGTAGGTTTTCAGTGTCTTCTAAGGTGAAGACAGTAGCAAAGTACTTGTTTAATGACTCTGCCATGTCTTTGTCCCCTACTATAATTCCCCCCGTCTCTGCCTTTAGCGGACCCACATTTACCCTTGACAGCCTCTTCCTCTTTATATATTTATAAAAACTCTTGCAGTCTGTCTTTATGTTCCTTGCTAGTTTGCCCTCATATTCCATTTTCTCCCTCTTAATCACTTTTTTGGTTCTCCTTTGTTGATCCCTAAAGTTCTCCCAATCCTCAGGTTTACTACTCATCTTAGCTGTTTTATAGGCTTCTTCCTTTAACTTTATACTTTCCCTAACTGCTCTAGTTAGCCACAGTTGGGCCACCTTTCCCGTGGCATTCTTATTCCTCAAAGGAATACGTGCTCGCTGGGAATTTTGCACTATCTCCTTAAAAGTCTGCCATTGCTGCTCTACTGTCAAATCATTAAGTCTTAATTTCCCAGTTTATTTTGGCTAAATCCTCTCTCATACCAGAAAAATTGGCTCTACTTAAATTTAAAACCTTTGCTTCGGACTTAACTATTTCTCTCTCTAACTTAATGCTAAATTCCATCGTATTATGATCACTTTGCCCTAGAGGTGCCTTAATTTCCAGTTTGCTGATCAGCCCTGCTTCATTGCACAAAACAAGGTCTAATATGGCCTGTTCCCTGGTTGGCTCCTCGGTATACTGATCTAGATAATTATCCCTAATATATTCTATAAACTCTTCCTCTATCATACTTTTCCCAATTTGGTTGTCCCAATCTATGTGCAGATTAAAATCACCCACAATTAATGTTTTTCCTTTACTACATGCTCTGCTAATTTCCTGATTTATACCTTGAGAGATACTGTGACTGCTGTTCGGGGGTCTATAAACTACTCCCACTAGAGTTTTCTGCCCCTTGTTGTTACGTACCTCTACCCATACTGACTCTACTTCTTGCTTTTCTGATTTAAAATCTTTCCTCACTACTGTTTTTATCCCATCCTTTATGAGCAGGGCCACCCCCCCACTCCTCGTTTACCACATTGCCTATCTTTCCTATACACCACATACCCTGGAATATTTGGCTCCCACCCTTGATCTCCCTGTAACCATGTCTCGGTGATGGCTACCAGATCATACCCGTTTGTTTCTATTTGTGCATTTAACTCATCTATCTTGTTTCGAATGCTTCGCGCATTCAGATATAGCACCTTTAATTCTGACTTGGGGCTATTAGTCCTATTCACCAGAACCCTATCCCTGGGCTTCCTTTCCCCGTTTGACACCCTTTGCTCATCTCCCTGGTTAATCTGCTCTCCCACTTTCATCAGTCCTAATTTTTATTGTAACGGATTACATGTGATTGAATTTACCCCCCCCCTTAGTAGTTTAAAGCCCTGTCTACCTCCCTATTTATTTGTGTTGCCAGGACATTTGTCCCTGCCCTGTTTAGGTGGAGTCCATTCCTTTGGAATAGCTCCTGTCCCAATACTGGTGCCAGTGGCCTATAAAGTGAAACCCCTGCCCTCCGCACCATTCTTTTAGTCAGGTATTCAGCTCTTTAATTTTCTTTTGCCGGTACCAATTTGCCCCTGGCTCAGGTAATAATCCCGATATTAACACCTTCGATGTTCTACTCTTTAGCTTAACTCCCAATTCCTGGAACTTGCTCCTCAACTCGTCCCTACCTGTCCTACCTACATCATTGGTCCCTATGTGAATCATAACTATTGGATCCACTCCCTCCTGTTTCAAATTTTTCTCCAGCCCAGAAGTGACATCATTCACCCTGGCCCCAGGAAGCCAACAGAGTCTTCTTGTCTCCTTGCTACAGCTGCAGGAAAGTGTGTCAGTCTTCCTGACTGTCTCATCCCTAATCACCACTATATTCTTTCTGACTATTCCCAGTTTGGCCTCCTGTATAGAGGTGTTGGGGTAAGTTTGCCCATCTTCCTCACAGACTTCCTTGTCCACACAGGTTATAAGTATTTCATACCTGTTGGACAAGGTTAAAGCCTGGGGTTCCTCTGCCCCTCTCTTTCAGGTCCTCTTACACACCTGTCTGACTGTCACCCAGTCCTGTCCGTGGCTGGCAACAAAATGATCCCTGGGACTCATGGGAGTGTCTGGCTCCAGGATGAAACTGTCCAGGATGCTCTCCCCATCTCTAATGCTGCACAGTGTCTCCACCTGAGACTCCAGCTCTGCTATTCTAAGCTGGAGCTTCCTCAGTTGCAGACATTTGCTGCAGATGAAGTCACCGGAGCTCAGGTTGCCCTCCATCAACTCCCACATACCACATTCCTCACACATCACCTGCCAAGTCATTCTCTCCTCTCACTCTATTTATCCTTGTATCATTGCCGTTTAGAAGATAGACTACAACCTTACACCTCACTCAATTGCACCTCAGTCTGGCCTCTCTGCTCAAGTGAGGCTCTCGCAGCTATCCCCTTTATATACCCTCTGGGTCAGCAGTAATTTAGAATTAACACCTAATCAAGTGATGAATCAGTATGTTGCTTGTTATTGGTTAAATCTAACTCATTAGCTACAGCTGCTCCCTGTAGAGTTTCACCACAAGACCAATCTACCAATGGTATCAACAGTTTTAACAGTTTTTAGTAGCACAACTCTTGAACACTTGAATACTCACGATAGCAGTTCCCACAGCAATTCCCACTCTCACCCAATTCCTTCTCACTCTGGCCTCGCCTCACTCCAGATGTAGCATTTCAGACCTGCGCTGCGGTCAGGGAGGGAGGGAGGGAGGGAGGGGGTGGCCAATGGCATGGTCGAAGAGGAGGGTTTTTGAGGCAGGACTTGAAGGAGGCTAAAAAGGAGGTGAGGCAAAGTGATTGGGGGATGGAATTCCAGAGGTTGGGGGCAGAGTGACTGAAGGCGCTCCCGCCAATGGTGGGGCGGGTGGGTCGGGGGAGGTGGAGCAGACCAGAGCCGACTGAGTGGAGGGAGCAGGTGGGTTGGTAGGGGTTAGGAGGTCGCAAAGGTAGGGTGGAGCGAGACCATGGAGGGCTTTGTATGTGAGGACCAGGATCTTGAACTGGATTCTCTGAAGAATAGGGAGCCAATGGAGTCGGGTGAGAATGGGGGAGATGGGATCACGAAGTTTGGTGCGGGAGAGGACACGGGCTGCAGAGTTCTGAATTATCTGCAGCCTGTGGTGGGAGGAGTTGGGAAGGCCGACAAGCAGGGCATTTGTATAGTTAAGCCTGCTTTTAATTCAGCGAGTGAAGCAGTGGGGATGAATAGTGATTTTTCAGTTCAAATAAATAACATTAAAACATTATTCAGTGGTCTGTTGTCCTCAACCTAGCACTATGCACTAGTTTCATTAACATTTGAATATGTTCAATGTCTTTAGTGTTGGGCTTTGTGATCCCAAAGACTTAATAATAATAATAATCCTTGCATTTGATGTAGCGCTTTTCACGTCAGGAGGACGTCCCAAAGCGCTTCACAGAACACACTGTAAAGTGAATTGACTGTATATTTGTAGGCGAACGCGGCAGCCAATTGCGCACAGCAATGTCCCACAAACAGTCGTAGATTGAAAGTGACCAATTTTATTATTGTTTGGGGTTTTGGAGGGATTATTATTAGGCATGTGGAGTAAAGAAACTTGCCCAAGGTTTCGCCCTGCCTGGAATTAAACTCAGGTCTCTCACTTGCAAAGCGAGTACTCTAATCACTGAGCTACAGGACTCCATAGGTTCTATAAGTGGAACATCTTCCACCAACTGCCTTCATGAAAAACTAATGAACAGTTAGTTGCTTTTCAATTCTGGAGACAAACACTAGTGCTTTTTAATTCAGCGAGCGAAGCAGTGGGGATAAATAGTGATTTTTCAGTTCAAAGAAATAACATTAAAACATTATTCAGTGGTCTGTTTTCCTTAACCTAATACTATGCACTAGTTTCATTAACATTTGAATATTTTCAAAGTCTTTAGTGTTGGGCTTTGTGATCCCAAAGACTTGTAAACTTAAGGAAGTACAACAATTAATTGAAATTATATCCTGTGGTTTGGCTTATAGTAAAAATAGCCATTGTTAATAATAATAATAATAATAATAATCCTTGCATTTGATATAGAGCTTTTCACGTCAGGAGGACGTCCCAAAGCGCTTCACAGAACACACTGTAAAGTGAATTGACTATATATTTGTGGGCAAACGCGGCAGCCAATTGCGCACAGCAATGTCCCACAAACAGTCATAGATTGAAAATGACCAATTTATTATTGTTTTGTTTTTTGGAGGGATTATTATTAGGCGTGTGGAGTAAGGAAACTTGCCCAAGGTTTCGCCCTGCCTGGAACTGAACTCAGGTCTCTCACTTGCAAAGCGAGTGCTCTAACCACTGAGCTACAGGACTCCGATGTATTCCTAAGTATAGAAATAATTTTCTTTTAAATGAAAGAGAAGTTATTTCCCACAAAGTGTTCATTCCATTTCCTGTGGAGAAATGTTATAGATGAAGAGAATCAGCTCACACCTTGAAATTGTATTTAAAATTATTCTTTTTTTGCAAAATTATAAATTAGGAAGAAGCACCTCTTTACATTCAACAGTGAATACATTACTTAAATGCTGTGTAAAAATGGTGATAAAAATTCAGAAGTACATAGTCTACTATCAGCAATAATAGAATAATCAATTACTACTGTACTGTATTTTTAAGATATAAAACATTTCCTTTTGTCTTTTGCATCTTTACTTAAAAAGCTGCTAGCAACACATTCCTCAAGATCTTTTGAAAGTTGAGTTTTCTTTGGGACAGATTACTTGAAAGATTTCATAATCTCCATTTCTTATTGTTACCTGTACAGTCCAAATGCAAAAAAAATCCTCTAAATAATGGCTAGTATTTAGCCCATCATGCACTCTATATATCTCATATGCCAAGTCACAATTGTTAAGAGCCTTGAGATTTCTTCCTGAAGTGAAAGGCGCTATATATATGTAAATTTGTATTTGAATCCACATACTCCTTCAAGCCTTTATCTTTCATATACTAATATATTTCTTCTTTGAAATCTACAATGGACTCTGCCTCATGTGTCTGGAGTGGATGTACACTCTCTGCCAGCAGGATTGCATTCCGCTTACTAATTCCGGAAAGTATTATGCACAAAGCTGGGGGACCACAGAATGTGCATTTAGGCTCCACAGGCTGCAGATCATCCAGAACACTGCAGCCCGTGACCTCCCCCACACCAGGCTCCGTGACCCTATCACCACCATCCTCGCCAGACTCCACTGGCTCCCCATCACTCAGAGGATACAGTTCAAGATCCTGGTCCTGACCGTCAAAGCCTTCCATGGCCTTGCTCCTCCCCACCTTCTAACCTCCTACCAACCTGTCCGCTCCCTCCGCACAGCGGGCTCCGGCCTGCTTCACGTCCCCCGCCTTGCCCGCCCCACCATTGGTGTGCCAGCCTTCAACTTCTCTGACCCCACCATCTGGAAATTCATCCCACAGTCCCTCCGCCTCACCCCCTCCCTTCCCTCCTTCAAGACCGGTCTTAAGACTTTCCTCTTCGACCTTCGGTTACCCTCCTACCCCTACCTTCCCTGCCCTCCATCCAACTCGGGTGTGGATTCCTGACTGTCCAGCGCCTTGGGACATCCTCCTGATGTGAAAGGCGCTATAAAAATGTAATGTGTTGTTGTTGCTGGAGTTCAACCAGCTAACAGCTTGGCATTGATAGCACTGTGTGGCACAATTCCTGCTGATTGTCCAGCTAGGACCACCCTACCTGCTAGAGCTTTGGCTTGCAGATTTAACAGAAGCTGAATGGGAAGAATCCCTGCTTCCTGTGACCAATCTGATAAAATATAAGTTAAACCAGTGTAAAACAAGCAACATATTCAGGTTTTCCGGTCATGCTCCTCGAGATTGACAGCAACTGTCTTCAATTAAAGAGAAAATTGACTACAGAAAGGGTGCATATTTTCTCAGCTTTATTTAGATGGGGTAGGTGGGGGTGGTCAATTCTGAGATGGAAGCAAGGCCAGGGGTTGGGACAAAATAATAATAGATAAAAAATAATAATAAGGGTTTTGCAGAGGTTTCACTGACATTTGGGCATAGATCAGACCTTTATGCAGACGCGAATCTGAATGATTAAAGCTATTTTGGGAAATTATTAGGAATTTATTTATGCTGACTTAGAAACTGATTGTCAGAGCTGACTGCAGAAACCAAAAAACAAAATCTATTTATACAAAAGACCCCCCTAAGTGCTGCCCTTCATAGAAAGATTTGTGTTATATTTCCTGTACATTAGGAGTTTCCTGTGGTTCTTTACTTATCTCAAATCACAAGGCTGTCTGGAATTTATCTTCAACGGAAACATTAAATCATTATATAAGCCAATGTTACAACCCAGTGAGTCAGAGTCTCAGATAATTATGCGTGTAACATCTGTGACAGAATTGAAGGAGACTTTATTACTGAGTGTAGACAGACATAATCACAGGATACTAACTGGTTTTCATGAAAGTACCTATGGTAACTTAAGGGATTGACATCCTTCATAAGCATTCCCATATTGTATTCGCTTTGTTCAAGTTAAATAAACTGTTATTCCACTAAGGTAATTGCTATTGGCTATTTTGGCAGTGACAAAAAATGGTAGTAAATGTTAGTTCTCTATTATCAAAAGAAAGATCTATGGGTAGAAATTTTGCTAGGGTCTAGGTTCATTCTATTAATGTAGCATTTTAGAACATTCAGAAATTGGGAAATTACTGATTTCATTCTTATCTTTGAAGTCATTTTTCTGTAGGTTTTAAAAGAACTTACAGAAAAACAGCATTAAAGTTTATTTCTCTCCCCTTTTGGATCCACAAAATATACAGTCAATTAACTTCACAATATATTCTGTGAAGCACTTTGAGATATTTCAAAGACATGATAAGGCGTTGTATCAAATAAGGCCTTATCCCAAATGTCACTGAACCCTCATCTCTGCCTCTCTCACCTCCTGCCTTAACTTCTCAAATGCACTCCCCACTGGTCTCCCGAGTTTCACCATCCTAAAGTCCAGCTTATCCAAAATGCTGCCGTCCTCTTTGCCCAGGCACTGACTTCTGAGGTCCCCCCAACCCCTCCATAACACCATCCATGCCTTCAATCATTACACCTGTTACCTGTGGAACTCCCTGCTCAATCCTTCTGCCTCGTCTACTCTTTATCTTTAAGTTCTACCTTAAGAATTACCTCTTTGACCACGCTTATTGTCACTTGGCTCTCCTCATTCTCACTTGCTCGGTGTCCAATTGTACAGAGCTTATGACCAAAAAGTGGGAACTCAACTCTTTTATACACAAAATACAGTCAATTCATTTTACAGAATATTCTATGAAGCACTTTGAGACATCTTGAAAACGCGATAAGAAGGTATATCAAATGCAAGGATTATTCTTATTATATTTTATTGCTTACCACAAATTCTATTTTTAAAAAAGAAGAAAAAAATATATTTTACATTCTTTCTACTTCATCAGGTTTGTTTTACTAGAAGCATGTGAGTAGGCAGGACACATTAATTACAGATGCATTTGATATCCCTACAAGACAACATTTAATTAGCAACTGTGGAATATCAGGAAATACAACCTCTGTTCCAGACAGAAGTACTGTATGTAAAGCAAATGACTCAGTGAGATTGAAGAAAGTGCTGACAGCACATTTGGGTTTAATGTTACCAAATCAGTTTTCACAAGTCTCTGGAACGAACCATTTAAATACGACATTGATATTTCTGCTAGATACAGAGAAAACTGATTAGAATCCATCAACCCAATTAATGATAGATTTAATGAAATAGGGAGTGTTTTTTGGCAGAGTTCTTTGAACAGAGGTTGCTTCCCTTCCGCATTCCTCTTTTTAACACTTGAAAGACGAAATATTATCTGATTTTCATTGCCTGCATGAATTAAGTTAAAATAAGGGAAATGTCAAGAAGGAACAGAAGTTAAATTGGGACACCAGCCCTAACATGTTCACAGAACATACTATAAAGTGAATTGAGTGTATATTTTGTGGGCAAAAACCGCTGTGTATTTTGTGGGTGAAAAAATGCTTACATAACGTTTAAAACATTAGGGTTGTATTAGTGAAAAAGAACCACATTTTTGGAGTGATGTACAAGCCGATAATGTAATTAAAGACCTTTGATTATATCATATTGTCCTGTGAAGCACTTTGAGACATCGACGTGATGTGGCACTACATCAAATGCAAGGATTATTATTATTTATCATTATTAGAACATTGTATTGTTTTGTTGACTAAAGTAACATTGATAATATGGGATTAATATGCACACCGCATTGTGGCAAAATGGAACTGACTTGTGTTTTTCTGTGCTGCTATGTTCTGTGTGAATTTGCCCTGGACTTGAACACATTTCCTGTAAAAGCCCATAAATTAGTACCCCCGCTATTTATTGTGGTGATTGTATTTTGCTGTAAAGGTAGAGGAACAGAGCCATTATTGGAATGTACAGGCCCTGGCAACAGACTATTATTATTGTCATTTTAAGGTAGCACAGTGCTGCACGAATGACAAGATCATTGGCAACACAAATATAACAACAGACCTTTTATTATTATTCACTTCAAGAACATTTTTTAAGCAGCATTTGTTTCAAAAGCCTATTTTTGTTTTCAATTTTGGTAACAAAACAATAAAGTCTTCCATTCTGACACAAGGAGTTTGGAAAAACAAGGTTCTGCGTATTGGATTCATGCACGTAACAATTTCTTTCCCCTTTACTCCTCTGGAATTCCAGAGTGCTGATGTCAAATGGTGTCAGAAATAATATAAATTAACAAATTAATATTAACTTGGTGGTGCGATATAGAGCTTTGAGCTGTCAAGCTGGATAAGGAAATCACTTTATCATGGCAAAACCCCATAGCATAGGATGCCACCAAGGTTGAAAAGATTAGGAAAGAAGAGAGTTCTATCAGTGACTGAGTTGGTAAAGCCATTGCTGTGTGTTAAACTGAGCCACACTGTTTAAGAAGGCTCTGCATGCGATTCTTTGTTGGTGCTGAACTAGCTTGTTTCAATTAGGATTGCAAAATGGGTGTTACAAATGGATCTTAGTCTCTCTCGATACAGAAGGAAAAAGTAGCCAGAGTTTCCTCCCTTCATCACTATAACAAATTTCTGCCATTATTTATCTCTTGCACTTTAACTTTCTACCTCTCTGACCTCCTCTCTCCTCAAAACAGTACCCGTTGCCTTCATTCCTCCGGGTCTGGCTCCTCCTTGTCCCCCGAGTCCTCCGCTCCACCCTCGGTGGCCGTGCCTTCAGCCACTATGCCCCAAGGCTCGGAACTGCCTTCCTCACTTCCTTCATCTCGTTCCTTCCCTTCCCATTTTCAGGTCTCTGCTGAAGACCTTTCTTTTCGACCGCGCCTTTGGTCACCTTTCTCCCCTCCCCCTGGCTTGGTCCCGGGATCCGTTACCGTAAAGCCCTCTGAGAAGCTGTCCGGCATGGAGAGCGCTATATAAATCCAAGTTGTTGTTGTTGTTGTTGTTTCTCCCTCCTGTATTTAAGTAATATGCTCAAACTCCTCACCACCTCCCTGGTACACCCTCAGTGTTATCCAACACCTGAAACGTGGTTGACATTGCTGTTTGCTTCAGCCTTCAGCCTCCATTAACTATGGAGACCTGTAGCTCAGTGGTTAGAGCACTCGCTTTGCAAGCGAGACACCCGGGTTCAATTCCAGGCAGGGCGAAATCTTGGGCAAGTTTCCTTATTCCACACGCCTAATAATAATCCCTCCAAAAAACAAAAAAAAATAATAAATGAGTTATTTTCAATCCACGACAGGTTTTGGGACATTGCTGTGCGCAATTGGCTGCTGCGTTTTGCCCACAAATATACAGTGAATTCACTTTACAATGTGTTCTGTGAAGAGCCTTGAGACGTCGAGAAGACTTGAAAAGCGCTATATCAAATACAAGGATTATTATTATTATAACCTTCCCAATTTTCTTCCTATTACCTCATCACTGCTCCTTTCTGCTCTATCACATTCCCAACATCCTCAGATTTATTAACCTGGTCACCTCCTTTGTCACCTCATCAAGCAAGCCGAACGGAAGCAATGTATAGCTTCTGAACTTCCATTCATTAATCTTCCTAAGTACATCTGTCTTTATCGTCAACCTTCTCATCAGCTACTTCAGATCCTGTGTTATTAAAAAAATACTCAAAACAAAAGCTTTCTCTAACCAGCACAAACTGACAACTGCGAACATTCCACAGAACATGCAGACCGTGACATGGCTGTCACCCTCTATTTACTGAGCTTACGTTACAGTTAGATAAATAAAAGCTATTCTAGTTTACTGGAAGATTAGAATTTGGGGGTTGCAGGATGGAAGGGATAATACCATGAAGGGATCTAAATGTGAGACCTCTGTTACTCTGCTTCCTGTACTGCATGTAAAATATTTGTTGATAAGGGTTTAAAAGGCCAATTTACTTATTCAGTATGTTTGCATTCATTACCAGACAAGACTACTCCAACACTCTGCTCACTGGACGTCCCAACTCTTCCATCCAGAAGCTGCAAACCATTCAAAACTCTGCAGCTCATGTCCTCACCCACATTACGCTCTGTGAGCCTATCACCCCCATCCTCACCCATATCCACTGGCTCCCCACCCCCCAGAGGATTGAGTTTAAGATCCTTGGCTTCACATTTAGATCCCTTCATGGTATTATCCAATCCTACCTCTGCAACCTTCTTTAAACCCTATTAACCTGCCAGCTCCCTCCTCTCATCAGGGAACTGGCCTGCTTCACGTTCCCTGCTCTGCCCGCCCCACTGTGGTAGTCTGCCTTTCAGCCGATCTGGTCCCACTCTCTAGAACTTCATCCCCAAATCCCTTCACCTCGCCTCTCCCTCACCTCCTTTAAAATCCATCTCAAGACCTTCCTCTTCGTCCGCACCTACGGTCATCTGGCTCTGGTAATGGCTATCCAGATTTCTACAAATTGGTTCTGATCTTTCATTTTGTATTTTGTGTTCTGACCTTTCATTATCAGGTATGGCACCTTGGACACAACTCAGCCCAAAGAGACTCTGCTTACTTCCCCTTAGGAAAACAGCCATTAGTTGGTGTGTAGATATCTGAAGGAGATGGATGTGGCCATATGCCCATAGGGAAGCAGGTCACAATTCCTGGTATTTCCCATCTTTTCTCATTTCTAGATGTAATCCATTTGTTTACACTTATTTACAAATGCACAGTGGCAATGGGAAAAACACAGTAAGAAGCAGAATATCCTAATATAATTTAATTACATGGAGCACTTAGAGTAATGTAAAATCCTCTGTGAAAACCTGAATTCCTTCCTGTGTACCTAATACTTATAGAGTGGGTGGGCGAATAAACATCCAACAGATGGTTTACAGATTGATAATGTAAAGAAAATTCTCGATCCCTCGTGTCTGCCGACATTCAACACATGCTGAGTTACTCATCAGCAATGGATAATTACTCATGCACATCTCGGATCTCTTCTATCTTTTATATTGCTCACTCATTATCAACTCTGGACAGTGTTTTGCAACTTTAAACACATTCATGTTTTGTTTTAAAACATATTTTAATTTTGTTTTTGAATAATTTTGGATTTGAATATATATTGACATATGTAGCCAGGTGTCTGACACACGTGGAAACCCTTCATCATAAGGAATATTACAACAGGACTGAGAATTCCACAAATGCATGTCCACCCACACATGTATAAAAATATTACAGCTGCATGATAATATCAATTGATATACACTTAAACCTTAGTTAGCCGGACCAATGGGAGGGGGTGGGAGATCCAGTCTGATGAGCCAGAATTTCCAGCTAAGAGTAATTACAATTGCTGATACCAGCATTTATCAGCTTTTTTCAATATGCTAATAATAATAATAATAATCCTTGCATTTGATATAGCGCTTTTCACGTTGGGAGGACGTCCCAAAGCGCTTCACAGAACACACTGTAAAGTGAATTGACTGTATATTTGTGGGCGAACGCGGCAGCCAATTGTGCACAGCAATGTCCCACAAACAGTCATATGGATTGAAAATGACCAATTTATTATTGTTTTTTTTTGGAGGCATTGTTATTAGGCGTGTGGAGTAAGGAAACTTGCCCAAGGTTTCGCCCTGCCTGGAATTGACCTCAGGTCTCTCACTTGCAAAGCGAGTGTTCAAACCACTGAGCTACAAGACTCCACAAGGAGGATATCTCAAATCGCTTGACAGGATTTACTGTAGAATGCATACTTTATATTTTATAATTGATGGTGCTATTGAGGAGCATTTGTGCTATTTCTTAGCTGTCTGAATTGCAATAGGACCACACGTACAATTTACATCATGGAGATTAAGAGATAAACAGATTGTATTTCTGATAATTGCTGACTACTTTTGTACTCTTTGAGATGCCTTCCCATCGTGAAAAGTGCTATATGAATACAAGTTGTTGTTGCTGTATTAATATTGAGTTCTGGAGCTATGATATTGACAATATTTATATGGTTCATTGTTGAAAGTTGAATCTATAGCAGTTATAACTGGGACCAAGATTATCTCTCGTTGTTTTCCAGAGGCTACCTTAGGGGGTAGACCTTATCGTTGAAAGGATGGACTTTATTACCAAACAAGCTTGATTTCTAAATACTCGAGGGATGAGGATGAAAGTAATCCCAATCCTTATCACAACCTAATAATTAGAATATCACTTGTGTTGAGATGTGAAAAATGCATTCAGTTTCCCAGACCATACATTTGCTATGAAATATGAGCTCATAAATATTGGATACAGGTACTGTGTGAGAAATATCAGCAATTGTGTTGTATATGTACAGTAAATCCTGGGATACTTATGAATGATTAACTTTAAATGCAAGAATGCTGTGTTTCTATGGGAATTGTTACTGCTTTATTGGTGATATGAGACCCTACACAAAATCCACATGAACCAAACAGACTATGAATTGAAAGTAGCCTTTATGGAGCTGATTATTGGTGCACATCAGCTGGTAATTTTGCCAAATTTTGCTTTGTTTATCAAAATAGCATTCAGTGAATATGATAAAAAAGTAAGTCTGAAATATTCTCTCATGTTGAATTCCCATTTTATTTCTCTTTGAAAAAATTGCAAGCAATTATGTACAGAATGAGTAAGTGTAGCCCAAACACAGAATGTGATGTGCATGACATACTAGCCTGGAAGCTACTGAACAGTTTCCTAGTAATTTATGACTTTGTAATTGGTTGCAGTATGTTATACTGATTTACTCAGCAGGAATCCAGTGGCATAGATAGCAATACCATTGAAGCTGTGGGGAAAAGAGCAATTGGATAAATATCTCCTCTGTACAGATTTAAATGCATTTTTGCTCTCATAGGGTGAGGTGGATAGAGCAGTGGGTGGAAGATGTTTGACTGTCTGTGTAATGAGGATGCTACATTTTTAAATCATTATGTAGAAAATGTTGTGCTTCAGTAGTTTATGCTCAACCACATGAGGCGATATTTCTGGTGACCAGGTAAATTTTAAGGGTGACTTTATATTGTGGGTATAAGTCCAGTAGGAACTGTATAATGTTCCTCTTTCACTTTTGTGCAGTAACATAGTCCCTCCGTGTGATTTAAAATACAGGCAAATATTTGTTTTATGATGGAGTTTCAGCTGTGAGTATAAGGCAACCTCATTATCTGGGTCCAATATATCAGTGGCTGTGTTGTAATGAAGCTTGAATAAATAGCCGACTTCCAGATCATTCGATCACCGCTCACATCACTTCCTGCCATTGCGTGCCTCCTTCGAGAAATTATGTCAGTGTTGCTTCCTGCACAATACACTCATGCACAGCAAGCAAATGGTGTACACCGAGTGTACAAGCCAGGTGTCAGTCTGGCACAGTGGTAGCACTCTCGCCACTGAGTCAGATGGTTCTGGTTTGAAGGCCCACTTCAGGACTTGGAATCACATAGTCCAAGTTGACACTCCAGTGCAGTGCTAGGGGTTGTTGCATTGTTGGAAGTGCCATCCTTTGGATATGATGTTAAACCCAAGGTCCCGTCTGCCTGATCAGGTGAACATTAAAAATCCCATGACACTATTCAAACAGAGAAGGGAGTTGCCCCAGTGTCCTGGCCAATAAATCCCCCAAAATTAAATTGGTCACTCATTCCATGGCTGTTTGTGGGACATTGCTGTGCATAAACTGGCTGCTGTATTTCACCTACAAAATACAGTGAATCCACTTTAGAGCATTTTGAGTGAAGCACTTTGAGTTTGTATCGATTATGTGATAATGCACTATATCTAATGCAAGTATTATTATTATTATTAAGCTTCCACAGTAGACCTGTAAGCATACCCACATGTAATTGATGTGCATTGTAATAGGTTACCCTGCAAATTACCAAGCTGTCCTTTCATCTTTAATGCCTACTTGATGAGCTCCTAGCTATAAAGGAAATTAACTTGGGAAGTCTCTGCCCACTCCTTAGTTTGTGAGAGTTTACAGCACAAAATTATCACTAATTCAGTATTATGATGGTAGGTTCATTCGGAGACACTAATGAAGCCTATTGTGGCAGCTGAAAAATTATCACTGGTGCTTTGGGGCATGGTCGTTTCAGATTAGCACATCAATAAGGCACATTGGTTAAGCACTGGAGAGGAAGCTTTACTCTGTACATGTATTCAGAAGTGCTGCCCTCAATTTGGAATGCTGGCACTGAATCTGAAATGGGGAAGTTCTATCCTTCATTGAATTTCCCCCATTTAATGTTCAGAAATTCACTGTAATTTTTAAAATATGTAAACATATTGTGCTATCTACACTAGTTAAATTTGTAATATTTTCTTTATAGAACACAGAGCTCTCAAATAAATATAGAAAGATGATTGGTACTTCTTGGAATTCATAATATTTGTTTCATAACTTATTTAATGTTTGTTACCTCTCACCTTGACTTCTCAAACGCACTACTCACTGATCTCACCAGTTACACCATCCATAAGAACTTCATCCAAAACTCCACCTGCCCATACCCTTACCCACAGCAAACTCTTCATTGCCATCACCCAAATCCCCACCACTGGCTCTCTGCCTCTGAAAAAAATCAAGGTAAGATCATCATCCTCACATACAAGTCCCTTGACTTCTCAAACTTACTCTCAAATTTCAAACTACAGTGGAGTCCTGTAACTCAGCGGTTAGAACACTCGCCTTGCAAGCGAGAGACCTGAGTTTGATTCCTGGCATGGTGAAATGTTGGGCAAGTTTCCTTACTTCATACGTCTCTGTTTACCTAGCAATAAGTAGGAACCTGGTTGTTAGTCGATTGACAAATCGCTTTTCCGGGGATAATAATCCCTCAAAAAAACCCGATAATAATTTGGTCACTCAACCCACTCCACCACTGTTTGTGGGACACTACTGTACGCAATTGGCTGCCACGTTTCACCCACAAATATACAATCAAGTCACTTTACAGTATATTCTGTGAAGCGCTTTGAGACGTTTCGAAGACATGAAATGTGCTGTAACAAGTGCAAGGATTATTACAAGGATTATTATTCATGCCCAAGTATCTCATTCTCTCTCTGACCTGTTTGTACCTCACCCCTCACCTGTCCACGTTGCTCAGCTGGGACTAGCCTGCTGCTTGACCCAAATCCCTCTGCACCCCCATTGTAGCTGTGCTTTCAGCCACTACACGGCTAATCTCTGGAACTTCCTGCCTCAATCCCCCCACCTCACTCCCTTCTTTATTTTTAAATCCCACTTTAAAACTTATCTCTTTGACTTTGCCTATGGTCACCTCGACATCCCCTTCTCTCTTGCGCAGCAACCAATCTTGTCACTGTACAGCACTCCGAGACTCTATCCTATGTGAAGGGCACTGTATAAGTGCAAGTTGTTGTTGTAATCAATAAATTTACTGTTACCTGATATTGTTCAGTGTTTACTGAGACCGATGCCAGTAAATCAAAATTATTGTTGTCTAAAAACTCACAAATGAGAAACTCTTAGGAGAGAAGTATTTAAAATAGAATAGCTCTGGTTATTACTGAATAAGGATGCATTTAGGTTGCAGTTAGTTTGTTGAAATCAATAATCAGAACATTTATTCGCAAGAGAGATTTGATTCCCAGCAGGGCAAAACCATGGGCAAGTCTCCTTACTCACACCCCTGATAATAAGGCCTCAAGAAAAAAAACAATAATCATTTGGTCACTCAATCCACGACTGTTTGTGGGACACTGCTGTGCGCAATTAGCTGCCGCAATTCTCCCACAAATATACAGTCAATTCACTTTACAGTAAAGCTGTGAAGCGCTTTGAGACATCTAGAAGACGTGAAAAGTGCTGTATCAAATGCAAGGATTATTATTATTATTGTTTGATCTGGCGCCACATTGAGATGTCGCAAAGCGACATGATTTTACCATAAAGAGTAATGACTGCATTTATAGGTGAATGGTGGAAACAACATTTTGAAGCTATTAAGTTGGGGACATTCCAGGGATTGGCTGTCACTTTCAATGTTGTAAAACACATTTTTCTTCCTCATCTTCAGGACTCCTCCACATATAACACTGGCTCAAAATTCTCAAGTTTCAATGGGAGAAAACAGGAACCTGTCTACTTAAAAATATGTGTTGAATGCTCTCTGTTCCTGCAATCCTGTTTGTTATGTTCTCCTGTATTGTGCCTGCACTCAGCTCATCGCCAGTTCAGTTCTTTTTGTGTTATCAGCATTAGTAATTAATTCCAGCACTCTCTACTTTTGAAACACAATTTCAAGTTGCCTTGTTATTTTCTTAGTTTTCAGACTGTTCTTAATTCTTCCTGATACAACACAAGCTGCCTGCTAGTAGATTTTGCTAGTAGATATTGAAAATAGTCTGACTCCTTGCATGCTGTGTAGCAGCTATACAAATATAACACATGCTCCAACAAATCTGGGTGACACCGCTGGTGGCATTTCTGCCTAAAACCAAAGAGCATAGAAGAATAAATAATCTGACATAGGGCCTTATGATGTCGTTGAAACTT
The DNA here is from genome assembly GCF_018977255.1 of Callorhinchus milii. Taxonomy (NCBI): domain Eukaryota; kingdom Metazoa; phylum Chordata; class Chondrichthyes; order Chimaeriformes; family Callorhinchidae; genus Callorhinchus; species Callorhinchus milii. Next base: position 30,704,527 of record NW_024704744.1, on the reverse strand, counting down.
CTCAAAGTGCTTCAAAGGATTTACTGTGAAGTGGAGTAACTGTGTATTTGTAGGTGAATGCTACAGCCAGTTTGCATACAGCAGTATCCATTTAGCACTGGTGAAGCACTTTGAGACATTATCACAATGTGAAAGGCGCTTATATAAATATGAATTGTACTGTATTATCAACACAGTATGAAATGCAAGTATATTGGATGTATCTTCAAGTCTTGAATTATTGGTAGTTTTGAAGCTCAGGCCCCCATTAGTCATGTGAAGTGCATCCTCTCAATGTGAAAGGACCATGCAAATTGTTGTTTCTAACTCTGAACACACACATGCCTCCTGTTCAGCATTACTTTGTAGATAGAAGCGACTGACCTTCTTGCTTGTAGTCTGTTCCTTAATAGAAACATAATAGGGGTGAAAAGTGTGGCATGCATGTCACTGACTCCATAAATGTGGTATTGTCACATCACATTCCATATTTTCACCCTGTACTGTTTAAGCTTTAACTCAAGTTGCGGGAGTGCTTCAAAATCAACAAACATGAGAATTCCTGATGAAAAGTCAAGCTTAATGTCATTGTATGTTCAGACACCAGTAATGCATTGACCTGAGTGCATCGTTATGGTTATAATTGGTAGCTTTCCCAGAAATCCGAGTAATATGCCAGCAATGAATGTTGACTCAATTGGGCGTTCATAGAGGAATCATTGAATAACTGATTTGAAAGTCATCGTAAACTAACTCAAAAAAGACTATTAAGAAATCCAGCATTCATCTCCTCTTACATCCTGTGTGAGTTTCTCTGTGACACCAACTATAGTGAGACTTCGAGACCTTGTCCCAATGTGAAAGGTGCCATATAAATGTAAATTGTATTGGTCTATGTTATCAACACAATATGAAATGCAGGTACATTCGGTGTATCCTAAAGTTTTGAAATATTGGCAGTTTTGAAGCTTGGGCCCCCAATCAGTCATGTGAAGCGCATTGAGAAATCCTCTCAATGTGCCCCTCTGTGTATTCAGGTGGACTTTAAAGATCCCATGTCACTATTTCGAAAAGCTGTCCTGGCCAACAATCCCCTGACTAAAATTAATCAATGAATTCATGACCATTTGTAGGATATTGCTGCGCAAAAGTGAGCTGCCATGTTCACCTACAAGTACACAGTCACTGCACTATACTGTATATCCTTTGAAGTAATTTGAGATATTCCTTTGATGTGAAAGGCACTGTATCAAACGTAAGGATTATTATTACTGTATTACATTTTATGTGGTGAACTGCAATAAACCCTTTTATTGGTCTAGCCCCCTAGGGAATTATGTACATTAGAGATAGAGATATTAATTTCTCATACCATTTCTGATAGGTTTTAACTGAGAGTATTAGGGCTTTTAGCATCCACAGTCTTTGTAGCTCATCAGATCAACACCAACAACTTGCATTTATATAGCGCCTTTCATACGGGTAGGGTCCCAGAGCGCAGTAGATCAATAATTCCCTGCTATAGCTGAATACTTTGCATAACCCAACCCATTCAAATCACCCAATTGTATTATTTTCAGTTGGAGTCCCAAATGCATTCCCAGGAATACAGCTTCATGAGGATTACANTTTTTTCTCCATCACTGCAGATATATGCCTCGCGAGGTAGGGCCCCAGCTAGGATAGTACACTTGGTTTCCCATTCCCTTCCCCAGCAGTCAAGCTTTTATTGAAATAGTTTGAAGCTGCTTGTATTTTAGATAATACAAGAACATTTTAAAAGCTGGCTTTAAAGCAATTTAATCAGGTTTAGTTTGGGAACACAGCATTTGTGAAACACACCCACAAACAAGAGAACCACTTTGACTATTATATCATAGTTCTGCTCAAATGGAGAGTTGATACACAGCCAAAGAAAATCATCACAGCATATTGGAAGAAAGAAAATGTGGAAGCTTTTCTAAGCACATGACATTCCACGCTTACAATGGGCTTACAATCAGGAATCATTGACGGGATCTGCAGTCATGGAGATTGTATCTCACTATAAAGAGGAATGTGTAAACAACAACAAATTACATTTGTATAACATCTTTCAAGTTGGGAAGACGTCCCTGGATAGCCAGGAATTTGGATCCGAGAAGGGGGTTGGGATCAGTGGGGTGGAGGGCAGGGAGGGTAGGGGTAGGAGGGTGGCCGAAGACGCAATTGAAGAGGAGGGTCTTGAGTTATGCCTTGAAGGAGATAAGGGAGATAGCAAGTCGAAGGGACTGTGAGGTGGAGTTCCAAAGGGTGAGGGTAGAGAGGCTGAAGGCCCGATTGCCGATTGTGGGGTGGGCCGGTAGGGAAACATGGAGCAAGCTGGAGCCTGCTGAGCAGAGGGAGTGGACAGGTTGATATGGGGTTAGCAAGTCACAGAGGTAGGAAGGAGCAAGGCTATGGAGGGCCTTGAAGGTGAGGATGATGATTTTGAACTCTAATCTCTGGGGAATGGGGAGCCAAGGGTGGGGATAATAGGGTCATGGAGCCTGGTGCTGGAGAGGACACGAGCTGCAGAGTTCTAGATGATCTGCAGCTTGTGGAGGGAAAAGTTGGGAATGCTGACAAGCAGGTAGTTGGCATAGATATGATAAATGCTGTGATGAGGGTTTCAGCACCCTGAGGGGGGAGGCAATTGGGGAGCCGGGTGATGTTGCGGAGGTTAGGGAAGGCAGAGCGGGTCATGGTACAGATGTGGGTTGCGAAGGCCAGGTTGAATAACTGATTCAACAATGATTCACCTCTGAATAATCATTTGATGTGTTGAAATAAGTTTCGATATTGCTTGACAATTCTTTCTCCCGGTTTCCTGGACAACAATCCTTCAGGTAAATTGGTCATTCACCTCCTGGGAAATTATTAAACTTTGTGCAAATTACCTGCTGAGTTTGCCTACAAATACAAAGTCACTACATGGTCCGCCAATCGACTGATAACTGGGTTCCTACTTACTGCTAAGTAAACAGAGAAGTTTGGAGTAAGGAAACTTAACCAACATTTCATCCTGCTGGGAATCAATCCCGGGTCTCTTGCTTGCGAGGCGAGTTCTCTACCCACTGAGCTACAGGACTCCAGTTAATGCTGAGCAGTTGTTTTCACAGAGAAAAGTTTGAAGGCAGAAGAACCAAACAAAATAATCTGCAGATGTTGTCAATCTGCCCCCCACCCCCCCAAGAAAAAATGACAGCAGGTAAATTGGTATCGGATTTTGAAAGATAGTTGAAGGATTTGAGATTGACACTTGGTCAGAACACTTCTTTCCCTTTCACACACTGATTGACATGCTGTTGGCATCCACCCATTTCTTGTTTGTATCTGAGCTGTGCACACACAAATAGCAAGTGGCTTTGCATGGGAGAAGTTTTCACAGTTTTTAAATGTTGCTGGGTATTGTAGAAGAATAACTGCAATCTCTGAGCTTTCAGTTAAATTGGTGCTCTTAACTTTGTTCAATAAAGCGTAAAAAGCACTCAACCTTCTCCACCACCACACGGCTGTCTGAAAAGTGCCTCCAAAATATACAGTGTTTTCTCTGTGGCAACCCCTACATGTCACACTGAGTTGTCAGTTTGCTGCTCTGATGAGATCTCCTGTCCAGATGGACATTAAAGATCCCATGGCACTATTGAGAAAGAAAAGCGAGTTTCTCCCAGTGTCTTGGCCAACAATCCCCAAATAAAATGGCATTTTGTGGGGTGTTTCTGTGTACAGATTGGCTGTTGCATTCGCCCACAGTATACACAGTCACACGACTTTACAGTATATCCTGAGAAGCGCTTTGAGATGTCTCCACAATGTGATAAGGTGCTGTATTAAATGCAAGGATTATTTGTTTTATCTCGGAGAAGGAACAAAGATCTCATTACTTTTGGAACAGATTGCCAGGAAGAGTGATTGACATTGCAGCACCTTGGAATGTCCTCTCGACGTGAAAGGTGCTGAACAAATGTAATTTTATATTGTATTGTAGTGAGGGCAGGACCCTTAAAAAAAAGTTTGATTGTGGGATGCCTAGTTATGGAGCCTAGGGCGGGAGAGGCACGGGCAGCAGAGTTCTGGATGATCTGCAGCCTGTGGAGGGAGGAGTTGGGGAGGCTGATAAGCAGGGAGTTTGCATAGTTGAACCTCAATGTAATGAAAGCATATATGAGGGTGTCAGCGGCCTGCGGTTTGAGACAGTGGTGGAGCCAGGCGACATTGCAGAGGTGGGGGAAAGCAGAGCGGGTCATGGTGCAGATGTGGGGTAGAAAGGATAGTTGAGGATCAAACAAGACCCCAAGGTTCCGGACTGGCTTAGCAAGTTAGAGTGTGCAACCATGGATGTTGTAAGCGTCTGAGGTGAGGAGGCGTTTACATAGAGAAAACACTGGTAATGTCAGAGGCACTTTGGGGAGTAGCCATATGGCAGTGACCACAGGTGCAGTGCTTTAGTAACTTTACATTATATGTACCACACCGACGATAGGTGGGTAAGTGCTACATACAAAGTATAAATGTTATGACTTGGCCCTGCCTGAGTAACTTCATTATTATTTTTGCTAAAGTTGGAGGTTGCTTTCCAAAATTACAAAGCCATTTGAACTTCTTTTTGACATCCGGAGCTAAATAACAGAACCCTTGGCGCACAGCTGGGAAAGATTTCCTGCACAAGGTTTTAATTTCTTTATGTTCTTAAGCCATGATCTTCCCACACTTCGTGCTATCGAAATTCAAAACAGACCCTGTTCAAAGAAAATTCTTCAGTTTGCTTTAACTTCTTCCAAAGAACATATTTGCACCAGCTGAAGTATTCTTGTAAATTAAATGTTTGTACCAGGCCAGATTCTTCTGTTTGTCTAAATACTGAAGCTGTGTTTTATGAGATTGTAGGCGGACAGATTGCACATGTCTATGGAGTCAGTAGAGCAAGGTCTGCTCAGTCTGAATTCACGTGACTGTCCTTTATTAAGTTATTTTTACTTGGGTAATTGGATTGTTTAACCACTGATCATTTAGTTAATTTTAGTCAGGTAATTAGGGTATTTTTACAGGTCAGTAGAGAGCAGAAATTCCACCTTGTCTTAGTCCATTTGACCATTATGTATTACAATTTAAGATTGTTTGCCCCACAAAATATACAGTCAATTTACTTCACAGTATATTCTGTTGAGTGCTTTGAGACGTCTTGAAGATGTGATAAAGCATTATATCAAATGCAAGGATTATTATTATAGCCCTTCTATCTTGCGAAGTGCTCATTAACATAGCTATGGGTCTAAGACACTCTACAATGCGCTGAATATTGGAGAGAGATTGTATTGGAAACACTGGGCAGCTCTCACAAATAACTCAGCTGCAAATGGAATTTAATGATAATAATCCTTGTATTTGATTTGTATAGCACTTTATCAAGCCTTCGAGTCGTCTCAAAGTGCTTCACAGAATATACTGTAAAGTGAATTGACTGCATATTTTGTGGGCAAAATGTGTCAGCCAATTGCGCACAGCAGTGTCCCACAAACAGTCGTCGATTGAATGACCAATTTATTACTAAAATCGATCTGCCAATCGACTAACAACCAGGTTCCTACTTACTGCTAGGTGAACAGAGGCGTGTGGAGTAAGGAAACTTGCCCAAAGTTTTGCCCTGTCGGGAATCGAACCCAATCTCTTGCTTGCTGGATGAGTGCTCTGACCACGGAGCTACAGGACTTCTAATAATAATAGTCCTTGCATTTGATGTAGCACCTTATCACATCGTTGAGGCATCTCAAAGAGCTTCACAGAGTATATTGTAATATATTGTAAAATGGATAGATGGGGCAAAAAGGCCACAACAACAACTTGCACTTCTATAGTGCCCATAACGTGGTGTAGGATCTTGGAGCACTTAACAGTGGCGTAGTTTGACGCTGAGCCAGGGAGGAAGGGGAGGTGATTGCAGGCACGATTGAAGAGGAAAGTTTTCAGGTGCAATCAGAAGATGGGCAAGGAGGGGTAAAGGAGGGCAAGGAAAGTCACTCACTCTCTTTGCACCATCAGGTGGTGCGTAATCCAAGATAACCAAAATAGAAAGTGAGAGATAACGTGAGAAAAATTATTGTTCTTAAAAATTATTTCAAGAAAGGAAAAGAGAATATATATAATAATAATAATAATAATAATAATAATCCTTGCATTTGATATAGCGCTTTTCATGTCGGGAGGACGTCCCAAAGCGCTTCACAGAACACACTGTAAAGTGAATTGACTGTATATTTGTGGGCGAACGCGGCAGCCAATTGCGCACAGCAATGTCCCACAAACAGTCGTAGATTGAAAATGACCAATTTTATTATTGTTTTTGGTTTTGGAGGGATTATTATTAGGCTCTGTGTGGAGTAAGGAAACTTGCCCAAGGTTTTGCCCTCTGCCTGGAATTGAACTCAGGTCTCTCGCTTGCAAAGCGAGGGCTCTAACCACTGAGCTACAGGACTCCACAATGGCCTACTCGTGTTCCTACAGGTAGGAACACGCCTACTCGTGTTCCTACTTTCCTCCTCTACTCTCAACTCCACGACCACCGATGTCCTGACAGCCTACCTGTCCGACATCGAGTCCTGGACGAGAGACAACTTTCTTCAGCTCAACGTGCGAAAAACCGAGGCCCTCCTGATTGGCTCACGTCAGCGCCTCCGCACTTCAGGCGCTGACACCATCAGCATCCAAGGCTGCACTCTCCACCTCTCAAAGCCAGTCAGGAACCTCGGCGTTTTGTTCGACCCTCAGCTGTCCTTTCTCCCTCACATCCGCACTACAACTGGCACCGCCTTCCATCACCTTCGGAACATCGCCAGACTACGGCACTACCTCACCCCTCACGCTGCTGAAACCCTGGTCCACGCCTTTGTCACCTCAAGGCTGGACTATGGGAACTCTCTCCTCGCCGGCCTTCCCGCCACCTCCCTCCACAAGCTGCAGGTCATTCAGAACTCTGCAGCTCGTGTACTGTCCCGCACCAGGCTTCGGGACCACATCACTCCCACCCTCGCTCGCCTCCACTGGCTCCCCATCCCCCAGAGGATTGATTTCAAGATCCTCATCCTCACCTACAAGGCCATTCACGGCCTTGCTCCCTCCTACCTCTCCAACCTACTATCCCCCTACCTACCTGCCCGTACCCTCCGTTCCTCTGGCTCCGGTCTGCTCCACGTCCCCCGCCCCAACCGCCCTACCATCGGTGGTCGGGCCTTCAGCCTCTCAGCCCCCAGGCTCTGGAACTCCATCCCCCAGTGCCTTCGCCTTGCTTCCTCCCTCTCCTCCTTCAAGGCCGGTCTCAAAACCTTTCTCTTTGACCGTGCCTTCAGCTCCCCTCTCGACTCTCTTCCCCCTCCTCGCTCCCTCCCTCCCCTCACCTCACCCTGACCATTTCCCCCTCCTTGCTCCCTCCCTTCCCTCACCCTGACCATTTCCCCCCTCCTCGCTCCCTCCCTTCCCTCCCCTCACCCTGACCATTTCCCCCCTGCTCGGGTCATGACCCAACTGTGCAGCGCCTTGGGACGTCCTCCTGACGTGAAAGGCGCTTTATAAATGGAATCTTGTTGTTGTTGTTGTAGGTCATTCTACCCTCCAGCCTGTTCCACCATTCTATTAGATCATGGCTGCTATGTGTCAGTTTTCCAATAATTTCACCAAGTCCTGTCTACACGTCTGAGAATAGACAAAACTTATATTTGGTTGGCTATTCATCATATAGTAAGTTCTTTACAATTAAACATTTGATCAAACAAACAATATCCATTTCAGTACTTACATATGCACACATATAACTTTTGGACTTGTATAAATATTGATTAGTTTTTTTAGTAATGATTTGTCTTTACAGTAACATGCAAAGCTTGGATTTAAGAGATGTAAAAAAATGCAATCTTATTTTTCTGCCGTGGTATCCCCAGATGCAGTATGGTAGAGAAAGGGAGCAAATATTCCTCAGCCTCCATCAATAGACCTAGGCTTTGTAGAAGGATAGCTTGGAAATTAGCCTTTCCTTGACATTCTCATCTTTAGTTAACATAAATAGTATTTCTCTGCTCAATATCTTGGACAGTACAGTGTGCTGATGGGGGTGGGGGGACCTTTCAGACCTCTGTGCTGCCAAGAATTACTGGTCTCTTATATTGCGTTTGCCACAGTGTAAATTGAATGTTGAACAACAGCAAGATAAGGAGAAGCTAAATTGTTGCATCTATCTTCAAAAGTATTTGGACTAATCGTTTGTGGCACTTCTACTGAATTACAGAGAAAATTACATTAATCATTATGTGAAACAGAAGAGTATAAATAACTTGTTTTGTGTAGTTAGTTCTAATGGTTCGGAGATTTCACTTACACAGGTCAACAATACGGTTGAGAGAGAGGGCGAGCAATGGAATCACAATTTGATTCACCCCGCCAGCCATAGAAACACACACACACACAATAAGGAGTTTATTACTCCCTGCTTCTGATAATTTAACCCCCAAGTTTTTTAAAATACTCTCAGACATTTGCAGAATAAGTAAAAAAATCACTTGTCTTCAAAGTAAATTTATGACAGTACACATTTCCACATTTTATTCTTTATGAAGCTCACGAGCACAATGACTATTTCACAGTTAGAACAGTAAGCTCTGTGTAATTCAGTTTAGCATGTCTTCAGCATAAGCTGTCAATGGGGTAGAAAATTGTTAAAAAACACGTTGGGCCACATTTTATGTAAGGTACAACAATAGAACACCTGCTGTGTCTGTATAAATGCCACTATCCTTGGCTCTAGTGCAGAAGCATCACTAGTGCCAACATTATGATACCCTGTTACCTTTTTGAGTGCTTCCAGCAGGAATCCATCATTGTGGGTCAGATATAATAACAGACACAGGTCATCCTTGATGCAAATTGTCTTTTTCAAAGCAGCATTAGTCATTTATTTTCTCCAGAGAGTTGAACTGTAATGTAGGAGTCCAGATGCAACCAGCATAATTTTGAGAGAACAAACAATTGCCAAGTTATACAAAAAATTAAACGTATGTATGTTTACGAATAACATAAGTATGGAAATCACAGCTCTTAAATAAAACACACATTAAATACCAAAGATTGTAAAATTACAGTATGTGGTAGAAATATTTGAATGTATTGTATAAAATTTAGAAGCTTTATTTTGGAGCAAAGTAATATTGGACCAGGAATTCTTCCTTTTTGTTTAAAATTGTGTGAATTACAGACAGCTTATTTATTGACCCCTAAACATTTTGGTATTTACACTGGTACAATCTGGAAGCACAAAATCATACTGCACGAAATCACATGAAAAGTGATGAACTGATGATGACCTTACAATTGTAGTAATAATAATAGGAATAATCCTTGCATTTGATATACGACGTTGTGGAGTCCTGTAGTTTAGTGGTTAGAGCACTCGCCTCGCAAGCGCGAGGACCTAGGTTTGATTCCCAGGCAGGGTAAAACATTGGACAAGATTCCTTACTCCACATTCCTCTGTTTATCTAACAGTAAATAGGAACCCGGTTGTTAGTTGATTGGTGGATCGCTTTTCCAGGGGTAACAATCCTTTCAAAATCAAAAAAAAAAAGAAATTTGGACACCCAATCCATGGCTGTTTGTGGGACACTGCTGCTGCAGTCTGCCCACAAAATATACAGTCATTTCACCTAACTAAGCCAGTCTAGAACCTTGGCATCTTGTTTGACTCTCAACTGTAAACTTTCTACCCCACATCCATGCCATGACCCGTTCTGCCTTCCCCCAACTCTGCAACATTGCCCAGCTTCGTCACTGCCTCTCCCCTCAGCTCGCTGAAACCCTCATCCACATATTTATCACATCTACATTCGACTACGGAAACTCCCTCCTTGTCGCCCTTCCCAACTCTTCCTTCCACAAGCTGCAAATCATCCCAAACTCTGCAGCTCGTGTCCTCTCCCACACCATGCTCTGTGACTCTATCACCTCCACCCTCGGCTGGCTCCACTGGCTTACAATCCCCCAGAGGATAGACTTCAAAATCCTCATCCTCACCTTCAAGGACCTCCACAGCCTTGCTCCTTCCTACTTGTATGAGCTGCTAACCCCTCTCAGAGTGCTCCACAGGAATTACTTGAAGTATAGTGACTGTATTCTGTAGGAAAATTGTACCCATGCTGTTCAATATTAAGATGTCAGAATATTATTACACAGAAGAGATCATTTTGAAAAGTGTTACCCTCTCGAAATATGAGAATTATTTTTTGTAAAAAAACAACAGGTGTATTTATATAAAGGCATTGTTTTATATTAGGTCTATTAATATACGCACATAATGACAATAACTGTAATATAATATTTACGTTATGATATAGACATGTGGAAAACGTGTATGATGTATAATTGGTAAAATTGATATACATTCTTGTGTCAGCTTTAAAACAACTGGACCTTTTATGGAAATAAATTGTGTGAGTATTTTTGAATTTCCATACCTCTTTGGAGCTTATATCACTGAGAGGGTCCTGATAGAATTGTTTAAAATTATGAAAGGATTTAATAACATGAATATCCACTTGCTGGTGAATCCAAACTAACAAGTTTATTTTACTTTTTTTTCTAATTAACCTAATTTTACATCAGTTTATCATGGGTAAGAATTTTGGGAGCAATATTAATCAATCCTTTGCTTCACTGCTTCCATTTGTCTCCTGGCTCAGTTGGTAGCACTCGCGTCTCTGGAACTCATATACTCTAAACTGACACTCCAGTGCAGTGTTGGGAGTGTTGGTGCATTGTCTTTTGGATGAGACATTGAACTGAGGCCCCGTCTGCACGTTCAATTGACATTAAAGATCCCATGGCACTATTATAAAAAAGAAGGGTGTTTCTCCTGCTTTCTTGGCCAACAATTCCTTTGACAAAATTGGACATTTGCTTCATGCCTGTTTGTGGTACCGTGTGCAAATTGGCTGCTGTGTTAGTCCACAAAACACACCGTCACTGCACTTTACAATATATCCTGTGATGTGCTTGAGGACGTCCTCGCCACATGAAAGACTCTATATGAAATGTCAGCATAATTATTTTTATGTATTTCAGACAGTCTATGCTGTCAGTAATATTAACGAACCAGGGAATTGTATTGCAGTAGTGATGTAAAATGTTGTTTTGCTGAAAAATTCTTTCATTGGTGAAAGGTGCTATTTTGCCATTGTAATAAATGAAGAGTTATTATTGAGAAACTTCCTGCTGACATGCATTATTCTGTTCTCTTGTCAGGTTTGTTTCCAGCAGTGCTGAATCTTGCCAGTATGGCTGAAATCAGTTCCAATGCCACATGTGGTTTCAATGGCCCAGAAATGTACTGCAAGCTGGTGGAACATGTTCCTGGATGGCCATTTAGGAACCCACAATGCAGAGTCTGTGACATGAACAGTCAGAACCCAAAAGGTACGTGGTCCATCCTTTGTGGAGACAAGCTTGCAGGAAGTGTTTATTTTTAAATTATTACTGTCTCGGATTATTCCTGTTGAGAGAATTTATGATGTCTTTTGTCATTGCTTACTGTGATTGCTTTTTTAAATGTCAATGTGGGGATTTAGCTTCACAGTTAACAATACCAACTTCTGTTTCCCTACTGAATTAACTATTAATTTCCCTCTCTCTTAGAATTCAAGCCTTAAGGCTGATGCTGGATCTAAATAAAACAACTGGATCTGGAAGTGACTCACAGAGGGACTTAAATTTTTTTTATTCTAGTGTTTTATAGTAAATGAGTAAGAGGAATATTTAACAATAAGATACAAGTGTTAATCAGAATTATTTGGATCTCATTAACAGGATTTTCTTCAGTATGCTGCAAAGAGAAGTAACTCAATCTCCTTGTTAAAGTCTTATCTATGGTTTCATCCAACTGCTCAATAGGTCGGGATATATGTCTAAGCTGCGGGCAGGAGGTTGGTGGTATTGCTCTCCCACATTTGAGTTGTACTGTTCACCATGAAGCTAGTGGAGAGTTTTAGGTACCTGCTATCCATCTCAAACATGTGCTTGCCAAATGTTAAATGATCAACTAGTGACAATCATCCTTGAGGGGAGTTAAGTGGGGTCTCCTTGGACCTGATCTGGCTCCAAGATGACATGCTTGGCAGAGGAATGTTGGAATCAGTCAACCCTCTTGGCGATCTCAGTGGTCGAGTTTCTGAGCCAGGTGGGTCTACAGTATTCCAGGGCACTCCTGGTAACAGCCCAGCCAGCCTGGCTCATCAGCAGGACTTAGAAGGGCAGACCAGTCACTGGGGTCAGGGACTTTTCACACTCGGCTCCTGTTAATGCTACAGGCCAATGCCTAATGGGTAGGTAGTCCTAGCTGGAAAGTGATGATGGAAAGCTTGCTGGATAATTCTTTCCCAGGCAAGCTATGTGTTCTTAGTTATTGTTTATTATTTGTGAATCTTTAAGGATGGGAAGGCAAGTAGACAATGCTGTTAAGAAAACTAATGGGATCCTAGGTTTTATAAACAGGGCTGTAAAATATAAAACAAAAGAAATGATGCTAAACCTGTATAAATTGGAGGTTAGATTGCAGTTATGTTGTTGTGTCCTATTTCAGGAAAGATGTGTGGCTATGGGGCTATGGCCCAGATATAGACTTTACCACACAGCTGGGGATCTCAAGATCATAATGATTTAGATGAAGAAGGTCCTTCAGCCCATTTGATTTCATCCTTCCAGAAAACCCACCCTACCATTGTGTCATCACACCATCAAGCTGAATTTTACATGAGTTCAGCATCCTCGTCTCAACCACCCTTCCTGGCAATTTCCTCAGGTCATTAATTTTCCTCAGGGTAAATAAATATTTCATAGTATCAGTCCTGAAATTGCCCTTTACCACTCTCTATCCCTTGTTCTACTGTGTTGAATTTATTTGGATAATCCCATGATGAGTGGTTTGACATATGGCCAGAGCTAGAAGAACTGGACTTATTTTTACTTGAACAGAGAAGGTTGAGGGAAGCAACAGAGGTCTTTAAAATTATGAGGGGTTGTGACAGAGTTGATAGGAAGACATTATTTCTGCTCGTTGGTGAGTCAGTGATAAGAACAACAACAACTTGAATTTAAATAGTGCCCTTCATGCAGTGTGGAGACAGTGGCGGAGTCTGACAATGAGCCAGGGAGAGAGGGAGGAAGGAGGCATCAATTTAAGATAAGCAAAGGGGGAGATTAGGATAATTTTTTTTATACAGAGGGTTGATAGAAAGTAGAATGCCCTATCGAGTGAGATGGTCGAGGCAGGATCGCTATTAGCTTTTAAGATGGAACTAGATAGATATCTAAAAATAAATAACTTGCGGGTGTATAGGGACATAATGCATTGCTCTTTTAAAGAGCCACACAGATGCCATGGGCCAAATGGCCTTCCTCTGGACTGTAAATTTCTATGGTGCTATGTAACAGTGGCCTTTATGAGCCTTACAATGATACTGCATATTTAGAATTCCAAAGACATGCAAATGATTATGGGATTTGCCTGATATTTCTGCAGCCTCAGGCAGTGAGTCGATGTTGTCATTACAGATGAAGATAAGCTGTGATAATTTTATTCTTTCTGAGAGATTTTCTAGGTAGCTTTTAGGGTACCCAATTGGTACTGTTTTCAATTTTCTGTTTGGACCCAGCTTGAGGTTTGCTGATCTTTTAAGGGAGTTAATACATTTTTGAATCTGCTAGAATTCCACACAGTATTGAATATCTGATAACATTCTGAACAACATGAGGTCGTGCTTTAGCTCAATCTTGTGTTTTTTGAAAGAATGAAATTACTTCTATTCACTAGAGTTCCTTTACAGCCACAAAAAGTACAACAATGTTGAGAGTATAATTTTATTTCTTTTGTGTAACCACTTCACATTTTATTCCAATCTTGGCATTAGTTGCAACAATATTCTGCTTAGCACAAAATACAAGATAACACAATTAGTTTGGATGAAGAAGGCTCTTTGACCCATCCAATCTCAACCTTTTTGAATACCCACCCTATTGTTCTCCCATCACAGTATCAAACTGCTTTTTAATGAGTCCAATGGGCTGGCCTCAACCACCCTTCCTGGAAACCTGTTCCAGCAATTAATTAGCCTCACAAAAAGTATGTATTTTGTCCCTGTCGCACATTACATTTTTATGACTGGATTTCTTTAGCTGTCAAATATGTGTTTTATGTTGCTCAAATTTCTTTCTGTAGTATGAATGGAAATGTACTCAACAAGAGAAGTGTTGCGAACTGGAACACTTCCATTTATATTTAGATTATTTTACATATTATTTTACATGGAGTCGTGTAGCTCAGTGGTTAGAGAACTCGCCTCGCAAGCGAAAGTCCTGGGTTCGATTCCCGGCAGGATGAAACGTTGGGCAAGTTTCCTTACTCCACACGCCTGACAAGAATCCCTTAAGAAAAAACCAATAATAAATCGGTCACTTCAATCTACGACTGTTTGTGGGACACTGCTGTGTGCAATTGGCTGCCGATTTTACCCACAAAATATACAGTCAATTCACTTTACGGTATATTCTGTGAAGCACTTTGAGACGTCTAGAAGACGTGAAAACCGCTATATCAAATGCAAAGATTATTATATTTTGATACAATTTAGTTTAATAATCCTATTTAGCTTGTTATTACGTCTTATTTTTGCAGAAAATTCACTTGTTTTAGAATAGTCGTTTTTTTTATTAGGATTAAGAAGAACAATTACATTAAACTCTGGATACCTCATCGCTTGAAGGGAAAAGAGCTCAATGACAAGTACTCCAGAATGGCAAGTTAGGCATAAGCTCACCTGCACCGAGAACCCGCACCAGTCACAGGATAGGGCGGGAGTCCTCCGTGATGCAAAACACCATCTTGTAGGGCGAGTTATACGATCAGTTTTACATTGTCAGTACTTACAAGAACTTCTAGAATGTGAGTAGTTCCGTGTTAAGCGGAATGTCAAGTAAAGCGGAGTCATTATTAACATTTTGCAAGGGAAGCACCTGGGATATTGATAGAACGGCAGCTTAAGTAGTAGTAACAAGTTAAGCCAGGGTTGAGTTACCAGGATCTTACTTTAACATAAAAAATACAAACTGAGTAAAGGCCATTTGGTCCATTATGCTCATTCTTTCCAGAGGTTTGCATATTCTGCCTCTAACATGAATTCCATCGCATCTACTTAAATTGAAGTACAACTAGTTCACTTTTTTAATTTAAAAAAATCAGAGCTATCAAATTCATTATTATGAATTTTGAAAGGATGCTAGGATGGCTCTGGAACTCCATCCCCCAGTGCCTTCGCCTTGCTTCCTCCCTTTCCTCCTTCAAGGCCGGTCTCAAAACCTTTCTCTTTGACCGTGCCTTCAGCTCCCCTCTCGACTCTCTTCCTCCTCCTCGCTCCCTCCCTTCCCTCCCCTCACCCTGACCATTTCCCCCCTCCTCTCTCCCTCCCTTCCCTCCCCTCACCCTGACCATTTCCCCCCTGCTCGGGTCATGACCCAACTGTGCAGCGCCTTGGGACGTCCTCCTGACGTGAAAGGCGCTCTATAAATGGAATCTTGTTGTTGTTGTTGTTGTAGGATGATGTGAATCAGTGCAATCATATTTCATACACAAAGAATACATTTATTAATATTCTGCAATGAATTCAATTCATTACAGAGTCAACATTTCAATACAAAACAAACCTGGCAAGTTACAGAACTTTCCAAACACATAAAATGCAAATTGTGTTGTAGAATTATATAGAATGTTACAGCTTGGCCTAACTCATCCATGCCGATGTTTGTTCTCCACATGAACATCACCCTTCCTAATCCTCTCTTCCATACCCCTCAATTCTCTTCTCTCTCATGTATGCATTCCCATCTCCCTCATGTATTACAAACAACTGGAATATATATTATACACACATAAACATTTGTTTAATTTAAATCAAAACAATCCACCAAGTAATGTAAATCAAAATATTTTCCCCCTATTTGTATCCCCATAAATGTTACACCTATTTTTTTTCAGTTTGCTACAAATTATAAATGTCTCAATGCTGCAATATCTCTTGTGCAGCATTTGACTCAATCTATGGTATTCTGCACCAATCTTGCTGTTAAAAATCTCTTTTCCCCAGTGCCCTGCTTAGGATATTTAATTAACCTTGCTGCTTTCTTCAGCAGTCGGAGACTGATAATCATTGGATTTTGTTCTGACTGCGATATGTAGTCCACAGGGTCTAAGTGCAAAAAGATTGTGTGACATGTTCAGAATTCTGCGGCACTGTGTCATTATAGAAATGCACCCTCATGAATGAATGCATGCCAACTACGCTATGCAACTTGAATCGAATGCCCAATAATAATAATAATCCTTGCATTTGATATAGTGCTTTTCACGTCGGGAGGACGTCCCAAAGCGCTTCACAGAACACACTGTAAAGTGAATTGACTGTATATTTGTGGGCGAACGCGGCAGCCAATTGCGCACAGCAATGTCCCACAAACAGTCATAGATTGAAAATGACCAATTTTTTTTTTTTTTTGGTTTTTTGGAGGGATTATTATTAGGCGTGTGGAGTAAGGAAACTTGCCCAAGGTTTTGCCCTGCCTGGAATTGAACTCAGGTCTCTCGCTTGCAAAGCGAGTGCTCTAACCACTGAGCTACAGGACTCCATGAAATAGCAGTAATTACCAGTAAACAGAAATATGCAAATCAGAAAACATTAACCTTTAGATTTGTTTGGATTCTCTGAATCCAAAGGCCAAATATTAATGCTTGCTAACAGATGTTTGCCTCATCCTCTTTATACAGTTGTTAGGGACTTGGACACATAGCTTTCCCTTCACATAACACTACAGTGGGTTGGATTGACTTACACTTATGACTATGTCTTGGAATCTAACCTCATAGGATGTAAGATCTACAGTAGACCACAAGGCTTTGTCTTAGGAGACGTAGTCTCAGTAGACTACCAGGTATTATACAGATATATTTTCTCTAGGAGGCTCCACTGGCTGCAGTAGATCAGTATTTATTTTAAAATGTACATTCTTAATTAAGTGATGCCAGGCATCCTTCATGTATCCCCAGTGACAATCACCATAATAAATTAATGCACATTGAAAGATCCAGTATTCAAAAGGAATAGACCTGAATAACCCCTGGGTGTGGTTGGATAGATGGAAATGTCTGTTTGGAAATGTGTGATCATGAGAAAGTAGTAGTTAGATACTAAAAGTGTAAGATAGGCCCACAGAAAGTGACAGGATGTTGGTTTGATTTCCCCATTCACGACCGGGTACTTGATCTCACCCACATTGGTGTGGTAGTGGAGATGAAGGGGCATCAACTATAGGTTTCCAATACCAGTCAAAGATGGCATCAGAAATCAGAGGGCAAGTAATATTCAGTTAAATATTATTTAGTTTTATATGGCTGAGAATTTGGTGATTAATTCATACTCAGCTATTTAAAGCATGTCTCTTTAAAGTGCCTTGAGACTCTACCCTGCCTGGAAGTCGATATATAAGTACAAATTGTTGTTGTTGTCTCCAACCACCAGAAAGAATAGGATGCTTGTATTAGTCTTGGGGTGTCTTAAGTAAGCACTAGAGGTGATCAAATTCATCATTTACTTATATAAATAACATCAACAACAACAATTTGCATTTATATAGTGCCTTTCACATTGAGAGAATGTCTTGAAGTACTTCACACAGCTAACTGAGGACCTGAGGGAGAGAAAGAGCATTGCTCAGGCAATAAATTTGAATAATTCTAACTACTAGAAAGTTAAGATGCTGTTTCTCAGACACTGCAATCTTTCTGTTCGATCGTGGAATCCTGTAGCTCAGTGGTTAGAGAATTCGCTTTACAAGTGAGAGACCTGGGTTTGATTCCCGGCAGGGTGAAACCTTGGGCAAGTTTCCTTACTCCACACGCCTGATAATACTCACTCAAAAAAAAATAGTAAAATTGGTCATTTCAATCCACGACTGTTTGTGGGACACTGCTGTGCGCAATTGGCTGCCACATTTTTGCCCACAAATATAGAGTCAATTCATTTTACAGTCTATATTCTATGAAGAGCTTTTAGACATCTAAAAGATGTGAAAAACGCTATATCAAATGCAAGGATTATTATTATTATTAATTGAATTCACTTCTCAGCACAAAATTGGCTAAAGTGCCTTAACAACAGCAACACAAATGCATTTGTATAGCGCCTTTCACGTTGGGAGGATGTCCCAAGGTGCTGGACAATCAGTGTTTCGGACCTGAGCTGGGGGTAGGGATCAGGGAGGGTGGAGAGCAGGGGAGAAGGTGGTTGCCAAAGGCACGGTCGAAGAGGAGGGTCTTGAGATGGGTTGAAGAAGGCAAGGCGATTACAATTGGGAAATTATTTCTCAATTTATCCACATATAATGCTCTGATCTGGATGGTATGGAAAGCAGATATTCTTGATTTTATACAAACTGGTTTATTTCCCTATCCAAACAAGAACAGGCCTTTTGACATTTGGAATATCAGTGAAGGATTTTGAACAGCATGGACTTCATAAAGGTTGAGTCATTGTGTTGAGTAAACCAATCAACACTGGTACCATTGAAAGATCAGGGGAGGCTTGTGGTTCTGGTACTATTTCAAACTTTGCCAAGCAGACACTGTTACTGATATTGACAATAGGCAACAAATATCATGGAATCTAACTAAGCATTTTATTCGTGAATAAAGATTCTGAATGAAATCAGACTGCAGATTATGTATCTAACCTTGCATCCTACATAAAACATCCAAGACTAGTTATCTTTACTAGCTAAACATTTCCTTGATCTGAGCAGCTCGGAACTATTCTGTTCAGTGCATTTGATTTTCTTTCTTTGTACTTAGCTTTGTAACCCTCCACCCCGTTACTAGCCAGATATTCATCTTATTAATACACTCAGCATTAACTGCTCGACGTGAATTTATGATGCAAGATGTACACTTACTATTTTCCAGGTTGTCATGCAAAATGATTTATAATTAGCCCTATACTGAATGATGTTTAAGAATGTGTAACAGTTGTGTTGCAAGTTGAGAAATCTGTGCTTGTTTTAAAATATGCCAATAAAATACTGAAAATAATTTAATGCAGAGTTATAGAAGGCAGCAATCTTCCAGACAATCACAGATTAAAAAGTTAACCTTAGAGATTGACTGCCTTTGTTCTTCAGATCAAAACATTTTGATAACAATTTCTAATTGACAGAATTGCCTTCTGATAAATGCGAAGCCATAATAATAATGATAATAATCCTTGCATTCAATGAAGCTCCTTATACCTCTCAAAGCTTTCCATAGAATACAACAACAACTTGTATTTATTTAGTGACCTTCAGCATCCCAGAGCGCTTCACAGTGGCGGAGTGGATTGACTGTGCATTTTGTGGGCAAAACGTGGCAGTCAATTGCGCACAGAAGAATTGACTCCCATAGTCTGGGAGCCTTCACATTGAGTATACCATCACTTTTCAACGAATTGATAAACTCAGGACTCATTTTTGTGTCAGTGAAAAAGGTTCCTAAATCTATATGAGCTTTACTCAGGTCCAATTTACTAAGGGTGTATCTGTTAACTCTTCTTCAAAGAACTGGCCTGGAGTCTAAAAAAAATAATTGGTCCTTGTATAAACTTTCTGGTAGTACATCCAAACAAATTAACAAGTTGATTCTATGAGTCAATTCTCAGGTATTACAGAATTTGAACATGTAGAGAAGGCGATTGGTGAGATAGCCAGACATTGCATCAGAAAATCACCAGAAAGATATGGTGAGGAAAGTATATTATCTTCCAAGAATATCAAACCTACTGTCTGCCCAGTGGAGTAATTTCAAGATCCTTGTTCTAACATTCAACTGTCTCTATGACCATGGCCTCTGTAATACTAATAATAATCCTTGCATTTGATATATCACGTTTATCACGTTTTTGAGACATCTCAAAGTATTCATAGAATATACTGTAAGTGAATTGACTGTATATTTTGTGAGTGAAATACAGCAGCCTATTGGACTGTTGTGATCTCCTCCAGTCACTTCTTCAACCTCACCCTACACTCTAACAATGAGGGCCAGCTCCGTGTTTCCAGTCCTTTCTAGTCTACATTGGCAGCTGAGCATTCAGCTGATTTGGAACTCTGGAACTCTCTCCCCAAATCCCTTTGCTTACTTTTCCTATGTGTTTTCAAAACCCTTTTAAACCCTCAAATGTTTGATCATTGTTGTTGGTCGTCTTCCCTCCTTTCCCCTTTATACTATAATGCAATTTAATTTATTTAGTGCCTTTCACATCATGATAACAACACAATGTGAAAGGCACTAAATACAAAGGCACTAAATAAATTTAAGGAAATTGACATTAATGCTCCCACATCACCCACCTGATCAGGTTTGCACTCTGGCTCTGCGAAATATTTTGTTAAGCTTCGTGAAAAGTGTTTTCATAAGTGCAAGTCATACTGTTCCCAATTACAGTAACAAACTGATTCTTATGTTGCTGCACTTATATTGTGATTCTGGAGATTCAAAATGTGACACCAAATTGAAAGTGATGTTGCATTTCAAGCCTTCATGTACATCCAGAGGGTACTTGAAGCACTACAAGCATTATCTCTCTACCTCAAATAACTGTCTGAAGCCAGGAAATGCACCTAAGTATCATGTCACTTTGCTGCTGCCCTTTATATTAGGCCTTTTATACTCTATTAACCTTTTCATTCCTGAATAAAGATTCTGCAGAGCTTCTTTCTGCACCACCACAGATAAATTAAATCAGACTGCAGATTAACCTTGCATCCTACATAAAACATTCCAAACTATTTATCTTCACCAGCAAAATATTTCCATGATCCAAGCAGCTCAGGAACTATTATGTTCAAATTGCATTTGATTTTCTTTCTTTGCACTTATCATTATTGCCCTCCACCCTATAATATCCCAATCAGATATCCATCTATTTTCTGATGCACAGTCTGGTTATCTCAGCAATTGCCTTCTCTCAAAGTTCGGATTCTGTAATACCTGAGAATTGACTCATGGAGTCAACTTGTCCATTTGTTTGGATGTACTACTAAAAGTTTATACAAGGACCAATGATTTTTTTCAACTCCAGACCACTTATTTGAAGTAGAGCTTCCACTGCTCTTATACATTCTGAGACTATTTGAATAGCAGAGATTGCAGAAATACATTTCTAAAGACATTTTGTCAATAGATAATTTCAGTGCCTCCTGCATGTGGAGGCAACAGAAGAAAGAAAACCTGAATGTACTTTATCAAAAGTTGCTTCCAAAGTCAGGTTTGACTGAGGATGCAAAACTTTAATAGAAACATGGCATTAAATGAGTTCAATGCTTTTATCACTCTTCCTGGTATGTATTACCATGAATGGTATCATTTTCAAGATGTTGATTACTCTGTGTAAAAAATAACACTGCCTCTCTTCTAAAATTTGTCCTTTACAACTGTGAACCTGTGATCTTGTGTTCTATCTCATTGGCATGTCTTAAAGTATTCTAGGTTTACAATTGCTGGTCAGAACTGAATAAACTGACTGCTTCAAGAGTTGCATTTCTGAAACAAAAAAAACAGGTCCACTCACTATATGCAAAAGACTGCAAGAATCATATGTATGAATATTTTAATATGTGCTCACTTAATACAAGCTTAGCATTTCTTTCAAATTCTTAGTTATATTGATGGATAAACAGAATTCCATAATTGTTGTAGTCTGCAAATCTTTGTTCTGGCTGATAAATTATTCTGACTTCTGAAGTTAAATTGGTGATGTCTCTGGGGACTTCACCTCTTCTGGTAACACACGTCCACTGTTAAAGGTAATTGTTCAACCTGGGTTCTTCTGCTGCATTGACTAATAAGGAAGGAGCCCAGGTGGTATCCAGTTTATAACTGCCGATAGTGAACCTGAATTGTAACAAGTTGTTTGAAAGAACATGCTTCTTTCATGATGGTGACAGGAAAGCTTTGAATAGTTAAGTGTTGTTTCCATTTAACTCTCTATGGTATTTTGCCTATAATTCTTGAAGTGGTGAGAGAAATTTGAGAAAGGTAAGCAAATGGCACAATTTATTGTAATCCTGATTATTGCTCATTTGCAGAACGGCACCCAATTACAAATGCAATTGATGGTACAAACCGATGGTGGCAAAGTCCAAGTATACGAAATGGAATGAAGTATCATGATGTGATTATCACCCTGGATCTTAACCAGGTAAAACAACATTATTACAGTAATAATTAGTCACTGAGTGATTGTAAAAGGAACTGGTGGTAATAACCCATTGATGTATTAGTATCTTCTAAGTGTCCTTCTGTTGCCTAATGTTGCCTGTCTGGATACATGGCAGTGATATGTCACTAATTATAATGAAAATAATAATCCTTGCCGGCAAAGCTCTCTTGGATGTATCGTAACTGAGCCCAATCCTGTATTTGTAGAAATTCACCATATGTTCACATTTGCAGAAGTGACCTGATAGCTGGCTGGAGAAGGTGCCCTGATTCTTTTCCTCCCTAGTCTAGAGGGCTGAGATCTATTACAGTATTCCTATCACCACTTCAGCAGAAATCACATTTTTTGGTAACACAAGGGAGAGACCAAGCTGGTCTGTTGGAGGTGCCAACCTTCACAAGAGACGTGAAACCGAGGTCTTGTCTGCCCGTCTAGGTGGACGTTAAAGATCCATCCCATGGCACTTGGTCATTCACTTCAACAGATGTGGGAAAATTGCTATATCATCTTATAATTTAAATTATGATTTTTGTTGAGATTTGCTAAATTTGTAAAAATTCCCCACAGAGTTTATACTTCATGGGATGAACTTTAAAACCTGTATCTCATACTCCAGGTACTTTTTGTCATTGCTCTGCTCAGATTTTCTCCCACTCTTGAAGCACTGATTTATGTTGGGGCCACCTGTACAGACGTAAATGTTGTCAATTTTTTGTATATGAACCGAGATAGTGAATGTCAGCAGGCTAGGGGTAGCACAGACAAGCCCCATCCTGTCCACACCTGCTGACCACATACATGTACTTGCTATCAGGAGTGGGATTTTTCCCTCCCCCTCTGAGTAATGCTGATGCCAAATGAAACAGCTTGTATTGATTCACTGGCTGAGATCTGATAACTCAATGAATGGATCACACTTGGTATCTATAGAGCTGAATTTTATATTGAGCAGTTTATCAACTGAGCCTGTCAAACTGTACCAATAATATTGATCAGTCATTATGAAAAAACACACCATGGTGATGTTGACGTCATCATCTCTGCAGTCATTGCACAATTAGATGCAAAAAGTGCTTTAATGTATTTTTGGTACATGTGCACAATCACAATATGCCATCCTGATACCTCACCATCATCTGCAAACAAAGGCTTCACGTAAAGCACAGATAATACATAGCAGAAAGGAAAAAACGAAGGTAATTAGAACCTGGCACTGAAACAAAAGATTCTGGTGTAAAAATATAATCGACTTTTCAGCATAAAGGACAGTCGTGGAAACAATCTTTCTCGGTTGTTATATTTTCAAATAGTTATTTTTATTCTCTGAGTACTATCTAGGTGAACATTGCCATGGCTTTGTTCACAGTTATGATCAGTGTGTTTCTTAGTTGACAAAGCAATCAAAATTGTATTATTTTGATGCTTTTTCTGAGTTACACATCTATTGCTTTGTTTTAAAATGTAAGCTTGAAGTTTCTACATGGTATAATTTCCTCACAAATGAAGCTCTTGGCTATGAAGTAATCTGTCAACATGGTTTTTAATTACTGTAATTAGTCTGCATATAGCCATTCATCGCCATTCATCATTTGATAGGTCTGCATCAGTAAAAAGTTTAAATGTCCACATTTGGTACCCCACTGTGAAAGAACTAGCCAGAGCTACTTGAGGATAAGCCTGGCTCAATTGAGAGTACTCTTGCCTCTGAGTCAGAAGGTTGTGAGTTCAAGCCCCACACCAGGACTTTGAACTCACAGTCTGGACTGACACAGTAGAGTGCTGGGTGAGTGGTGTCACAGGTGCCATCCTTTGTATGAGATGATAAACCGAGGTCCCATCTGCCCCTTCAGGTGGACGTTAAGGATAATAATAATAATAATCGTTGCATTTGATATAGCGTTTTTCGTGTCTTCTAGAAATCTTAAAGCGCTTCACATTGTAATGTGAATTGATTGTATATTTGTGGGTAAAACTCGGCAGCCAATTGCACACAATAGTGTCCCACAAACAGTCGTGGATTGAAGTGATCAATTTTATTATTATTTTTCTTGATGGATTATTATCAGGCGTGTGGAGTAAGGAATCTTGCCCAATGTTTTGCCCTGCCAGGGATCGAACCCAGGGCTCCTGCTTGCGAGGCGAGTCCTCTAACCACTGAGCTACAGGACTCCACAAATCCTATAACACTATCTGAAAAAACACAGCTTCTTCCAGTAATCTAGCTAACAATTGGTCACTCACTACATGGCTGTTTGTGGGACATTCCCGTATACAGGTTGGCACTACATCAAATACAACAATTGTTTTATTGCTGTATATGTGTAGAAGCCACTTGTTAAGCATTGGGAAGTACTATCAGTTTAATAAATATATGGATCTAAAATAATTTCTGGAGTGAATTTTTGTTCTGCTCATCAAGACATTCCTTACTGTTAAGAAAGGATTGTTTTCCAATTTAAGGCACCCAAGGTTACCATTAAGCACTCCCATATCAGGTAGACCACAGCAAGTTGCAGACAAGTGAAATTGACAATTTTAGTACCAGCAATGGGCCTATGTTCTCTGAGAACTTTAGTGAGACCGTTCAAAAGCATTTCCCAAAAGACATTAGTACAACAACTGAGTAAGAAGAGCTTTATCTTATCGCTTGCGAGGTGAGTGCTCTAACCACTGAGCTACAGGACATGGAGTCCTGTAGCTCAGTGGTTAGAGCACTCGCCTCCAAGTGAGAGACCTGGGTTCGATTCCCAGCAGGGTGATACCTTGAGCAAGTTTCCGTACTCACAAGCCTGATAATAATCCCTTGAGGAAAATAAACAAGAGTAATTTGGTCACTCAATCCACGACTGTTTGTGGGATACTGCTGTGCTCAATTGGCTGCTGCGCTTTGCCCACAAATGTATAGTCAATTCACTTCACAGTCTATTCTGTGAAGCGCTTTGGGACGTCCTCCCGACGTGAAAAGCGCTATATCAAATGCAAGGATTATTATTATTATTCTCTGAAGCGCTTTGAGATGTCTAGAAGACATGATAAGCTCTATGTCAAATGCAAGGTTTATTATTACCGTGGTCTGGCTTGCGTTTGAACTTGTAACACTAAAAGGACATTCTTCTGTACCACCATTGCACCACCCAAATCCATGTTTGTTTTATTATTTACCATAATATTTTACCTGATTTTACAATTTTACAATTGATAATTGTGTTGCTGTGTAGTGCTTTTGCCTCTTACTGTATAATAGGCTTTTAGTTAATTTGTGCTATTCATTTCTTCAAGTCCCTTTTTTGAACAAGACTTTGACTAGGCATGAAAAACTGTTTATAAATTAAGATCTTCAATTTACATGTACATTGTTCAGTAGATTTGAGATTGTTGTTTGAAATTTGTTTAATTAAGTAAGAGATTATTGGTCCGAAGTATGGGTTCAGAAACCAAATGTATCCAAATGTGGTCAAGGCAACACCAAACTTTGCTTTCAAAATCTTAGTTCAAGAGTTTAAGCTAAAATTTGCAAATATTTCATCAGATTCCATCAAAAAGTGATGATTTTGCTATGTTAATTCTATTCAAGCAAGCAAAGTGGCATCTTGGCAATTTGGATGATTTGTTTATGTCATGGCATCACTGTGGGAAACGGAACTTGTGTTACTTAGTCCTGGAGTTTTTGATCATGAAATATTCCAACATCAATTGGGCTTGTCTCCAGGGAGGCGGCACCTCAGAGAGAAGCAGTTAGTATGCTTCAGGGATTAACTTTTTCTTAATAAAGGATTTATGTGTTGGTTTGGCTTGAAATAAGAGCTTGGACTGTCTATTGGTGATATTAATCTCAGAGCCTGGAGTATCATTTCAGGAGCCTAAGAGAAGTCATGATATTTATTGCTGCAGTTTGGAGCTCAGAGCACTCAGAAACTGTAATAGGAGGAAGTTGTGATGGGAGAGGCCTGTAGTCAGCAGACTCTTTGAAAGAAGTCTAAATGTAAAACAGAATCCCTGACTGCAACAAGTCAGGGAGTTAGGGAGTTCTGTAACTCAGTGGTTAGAGCACTCGCCTTGCAAGCCAGAGACCTGAGTTTGATTCCCGGCAGGGCAAAACCTTGGGCAAGCTTCCTTACTCCACACACCTGATAATAATCCATCAAGAAAAAAAACAATAATAAAATTGGCCATTTCAATCCACGACTGCTTGTGGGACACTGCTGTGTGCAATTGGCTGCCGTGTTTCGCCCACAAGTATACAGTCAATTCAATTTACAGTATATTCTGTGAAGCACTTTGAGACATCTAGAAGATGTGAAAAGCGCTACATTGATTATTATTTTAATTACAAGTCGCATTTGTATAGTACCCTTAACACAGGTAGCATCTGCAGGAATTGATAAAACCTTAATCTAATTAGATGACTCAATGGGGGAGGTTTTCCAATCTTGCTGCCATGACTTTGCAATGGAAATATCTATCATATAAATGCAAGGTTTTTTTTCGGATATGCAAGGTATGCAGATGTGCATTTTTCAAACATGCAAGGCAATGCATATTTTCCGACCAATGGAAAATCTTCCGAAAGTGTCCACAAAGGGTTACCCTCAAGAAATAACTTAGATGGAAGGCAGTCGAGAGCGGAGTCAGGAGAGGGCGGGGGGGGGGGGGGGAAGTGAGGGGAAGGGGCGCAATTCACAAAGTGACATCGGCGTGACGTCACAACTAAAAAAAACAACAACAATGGCCTGGCAGCCGCTGCCACTGCCATCCCAGCCATGACCACACAGCCTGCGGGCTGATGCCGTCCCGCTGATCGCTCACTCCCGTTCTCTGTGTGTGCGTTTTGGCTGCCGCCCTGACCTGAGCCTTTCCCTCCACTCTAAATGTCTCTCCTCTGTTCTTCTCTCTCACTGTCCTCCCCGCCTTCTCTTTCTCCTTGACCCCATCACCACTACCCTCTGCTCCAGCCTTGGCATCCTCCGTCGGGCCCATCATGGCTCCCGGCACTGGCTGTCCCAGAGCAGTGACCCCACGTGTCCAATCATTCACTCCCTCCGCTCAAACCGCCTCCTTAAGGTAAACCCAACTTCCCCTCCCTCACACACACCCTCCCCAATTCTCCATTCACACCACTCTCCACAACTATCTCTCGTGTACACCCCGAAATCCCCTCCACATCACTCTATCCTCCCTCTCCTCCCTCCAGCAAACTCACCCGCATTTCCCTCAAAAATATCCGTTCCCTCTCAAACAAAGCCCTCACCATCCACGACCTCATCCTAGACGAACACCTTGACATTTTTGGGCTCACTGAAACCTGGCTCTCCCCCAATGAACATGTCCCCCTCGTGGAAACCTCCCTTCCAGGCTACACCTTCCACCACACCCCCCCGTCCAAACCAACGTGGCCGCGGGCTGGCCTTCATTTCGAAAGCTTCCCTTGGTCTTACCCCCTACTCCTCTGGCTGTTTCCCCTTCTTCGAACACCTCACCCTCTTCCACCCCTCTCTCCCAATGAAAATCCTCCTTGTCTACTGCCTCCATAAGCTCCCCGGCTCTTTCCACACAGACATCTCCACTCTCCTCTTTTCCCTGTCCCTCTGCTCCGAACGCCTGCTCATAATGGGCGATTTCAACCTCCACCTAAACTTCCCTTGCACTACTTTTGCCGACTTCACTGCCCTTCTCTCCTCCCTAAACCTCACCCTTCATATAAATTCACCTACCAACAACCGTGGTCATGCTCTTGACCTCGTTATCACCCAACAGCCTTGACATTTCCAACCTCAGCATAGTGGACGAGGCACCGCTTTCTTCCACCTTCAATGCATCGCCCGTCTCTGCCAATACCTCTCTCCGAAAACCGCCGAAACCCTGGTCCATGCCTTTGTCACCTCTCGGCTGGACTACTCTAATGCCGGCCTCCACTACCATCCGTAAAGTCTAGATGATTCAAAACTCTGCCGCCCGCATTCTCACCCGCACTAAACTCCGCTCCCCGATTACCCCAGTCCTTGCCAGCACTGGCTGCCTGTCCCAGAGAGGATTGACTTCAAGATATTCACCCTTGTCTTCAAATCCCTTCACTCCTCTGCACCCCCCTACCTCCCTGACCTCTCTCCTCAAAACAGTGCCCGTTGCCTTCATTCCTCCGGGTCTGGCCTCCTCCTTGTCCCCCGAATCCTCCACTCCACCCTCGGTGGCCGTGCCTTCAGCCACTATGCCCCGAGGCTCTGGAACTCCCTTCCTCACTCCCTTCGTCTCATGCCCTCTCTTCCTATTTTCAGATCTCTGCTGAAGACCTTTCTTTTCGACCGTGTCTTTGGTCACCTTCCTCCCCCTCCCCCTGGCTCGGTCCCGAAATCCGTTACGTGAAGCGCTCTGAGACCTGTCTGGCATGGAAGGAGCTATGTAAATCCAAGTTATTGTTGTTGTTCTTGAAATTATAAGATATGTGATATTTTTGAAATGTTAATTTTCAATGGTTAGTCCCCAAGAAAAAGAACCTTAGTTAACCCCGTGCAAATTCAATACTTCACATAACCGCCTAGAAGCAGTCTAGCTTTAGACAATCATAGCGTAAGCTAAGGAGGAGAAGTTAAATGGCTTGCCTTAAGATCACCTCCCCTGGCTCATTGTCACAGTCGGCCACTGTCAAGCACTCCGGGATGCTACCCAGCGTGAAGGGTGCTATATAAATGCAAGCTGTTATTTTTAATTGTGTTCTCCATAATGTTAGCCTGGCTCAGTTGCTGGGCCGTTGATTCTTGGAATTTATATAGGCTAAACTGACACTCCAACACAGTGCTGAGAGTGTGCCGTATTGTCGGAGGTGCTGTCCTTTGGAAGAATAGTTAAACCGAAGCCCGTCTGCTTGATCAGGTGGACCTGAAAGATCACATGGTACTGTTTGAAAAGAGAATGGAGATTCTCCCCATGACACACTACAATCTAAAATATCTTCTGATAGTATAATTGCCACTTGATGTATAGGCAGAGAAGTGGACCACAGCCAGCAGTAGGTAGAGGAAAAGCTAAGTGACTTGCACTTATCTAAGGTTTTGAGGATAAGATGTCCTGCTGCAGGTCTCAGAAATATTCCTTTTCCCTTTCAATGCCTCCCTGCACATATCACACATACAGGACCATAGTTGTAATGAAGCTAAATTTTGAAAATGTGCGTGTGTATAAATTATTGGATATGCTGGCCTGGAAATATTTGCTTGTGAACTGAACAGGGCTCTTTTATGAAGGGATTTGGTGTTCCAGCAACTTTTTTTTCAAAGGATAACTGAGGGGTCACCCAGCCATAAGCTGGAAGATAATAATTGGTAACTCTATGCCACTCCTCCACTCTATGCCATGGAGTCACACACCCACAGAATGAGTTTCAGACAAGATAGAGAGGGCATAGGGTGAAGCAGGTAGCACTATTGGGGAAGGTATAACATGAGAGGGTTATGAACATGTCCCACCACAAACCTCTGCTTGCAGAAGCTGGGTTTCAGGAGTTGCTGTGCTGCACATTGTGTAAGAAATCTTTGGAGTAATTTTCAAATGGAGAATGAGAGATTTGGGACTTCCTCACAATGTTGGAAGGTGCTAAACAAATGTAATTTGTTGTTGTTTGAAAGGATTATAATGATAATTAATTTAATATAATGTAGCATTTAGTGGAACACCTTTCATGTCGGGTGGACCTACCAAAGTGTTTCACGGGATATACTGTAAAGTGGAATAACTATACTTTGTGGGCAAAAGCGGTAGCCTATTTGCACACAGCTGTGTCCTACAAACAGTCTTGAAGTGAATGACCAATTTTTTATTTGGGACATTGTTAGCCAGGTCATGGGGAGAATCTCCATTCTCTTTTCAAACAGTACCGTGTGATCTTTCAGGTCCACCTGATCAAGCAGACGGGCTTCGGTTTAACTATTCTTCCAAAGGACAGCACCTCCGACAATACGGCACACTCTCAGCACTGTGTTGGAGTGTCAGTTTAGCCTATATAAATTCCAAGAATCAACGGCCCAGCAACTGAGCCAGGCTAACATTATGGAGAACACAATTAAAAATAACAGCTTGCATTTATATAGCACCCTTCACGCTGGGTAGCATCCCAGAGTGCTTGACAGTGGCCGACTGTGACAATGAGCCAGGGGAGGTGATCTTAAGGCATTTGAAAGTGGGGAAGGGGGGAGAAAGTTCCAGAGTTTCGGGGCATGGTGGCTGATGCTATGGCCACCCATGGTTGGAGCAGAGTGGACGAGGGACAGACAGGAGGATGGGGACAGCCGAGCGGAGGCAGCAGGTGGTGGAGTGGGGAGGTAAGCTGATTGAATAGGTAGGGAGGTACGAGGGCATGAAGGGATTTCAAAAAGGAATGAGAGGATGTTGAAATTGATTCGTTCAGTAAATGGGAGTCAGTCCTGGCAAGGACTGATGTGATGGCGGTCCCGAGTTTTGTGCGGGTGAGTTTCCGGGTAGCGGACTAGACTGTTTACCTAGCACTAAGTTAGTCAATTGGCGGATCGCTTTTCCAGGGGTAATAATTCCTTCAAAAAAAATAATAAATTGGTCACTTCAATCCATAACTGGCTGCCGCATTTCGCCCACAAAATATACAGTCAATTCACTTTATATTATATTCTGTGAAGGGTTTTGAGACGTCTTGAAGACATGATAAGGCACTATATCAAATGCAAGGATTATTATTATTATTGTGACGTCAAAGTGAAAGCTGCCAATTCCACTTTGATGTCACAATAATAATAATAATTCTTGCATTTGATATAAGGTTCCCATATGTGAGTTTGCAGATAAGACACCAGTTACCTGTATGATTTCTGCATTATGCATGCAGATCGGAATAAATCTCAGTAAATCTCACATAAGTCATATTAGTTGAGAACATACATTTAATATAATTTATGCAAAGTATGAGTTATGACAAACTTGCATAGAAAATAAATTGTTGAACGGGACTTGGGAGAGTTTTAATGTAGCATATCCCATAGATTGCACAGCATACACAAAGAATTGTCATCATTGAGGCAATTGGGGCCAAGTTTGATTCACTGAGAATATAGAGAACTATTCAGGAAAATATCTGAGAGCATCATGCAGCTGTACAATTCTGCTCTCAGACACATCAGTGACAGGTGGGATCAGGTTCTATCCAGCGTTTGTCAGCATGGAGCTGGACAGAAACAAGCTCAAAAACAGTTTTAAGCTCTCATGCTGCCCTGATGTATTGCCTGTCAGAAGTTGCTCCAACAGCCAAGAGCCTGCATGCATTCCTAGTCAGAGCCATCTGGTACTGCTGCTGGAATCTCAGTATGATTACTTACTTCACCGCCAACTATTCTGAATGCCCTGGTGAAATGTAGGTTGCAAATGCCGGCCATGCCATACTTTTGCACCTTGTGGAGCGAGATCATTGAGAAGAGTACAAATAGAGCATAAAATAGCTACACATGAAATTTTGTACATTTACAATTGATAAACACCTTGCATGAAGTTATCTCCTTTCTTGGTCCTTGATCAAAACCAGTTTTCTGTTTCTTTGTCACATATGGTCAAAACGCTTATTCACACCTTCTTTATCACCAGACTTAACTTTTCAACAGCCCTCTCCCCAGCTTCCCTGCTGCACGATCCACAAACTCCTGCTCATCCGTCAGCAACCTTACTTGTGCGGCACTATGCATCACCTCCATTCTCACCATGGGCTCTGTGTATCCCAAGAACTGATTTCATTCTCACTGTCGCCTGCAAATCCCATCAAATCCTCACAGCTGCCTATCTCTGTGATCTTCACCAGCCTCACTCTACTACCTCATTTTCTCCTTTGTCTTCCTTGTCCTGTCTCCCCCCTCTCTGTTAGCCCTTAAAAGCCTCTGCCTCCCCACATGCCCCAGTTCTGATGAAGGGTAGGGGACCCGATACGTTGACTGAATTTCCTTTCTCTATAGATGTTGCCTGACCTGCTGAGTGTTCCCAGCGACTTCTCTTTTTGTTTCAGATTTCAGATTTCCAGCATTGTGGAGTCCTGTAGCTCAGTGGTTAGAGCACTCGCTTTGCAAGCGAGAGACCTGAGTTCAATTCCAGGCGG
Organism: Callorhinchus milii; assembly: GCF_018977255.1. Lineage (NCBI taxonomy): Eukaryota > Metazoa > Chordata > Chondrichthyes > Chimaeriformes > Callorhinchidae > Callorhinchus > Callorhinchus milii. Next base: position 30,672,100 of record NW_024704744.1, on the reverse strand, counting down.
GGCAAAACCTTGGGCAAGTTTCCTTACTCCACACGCCTAATAATAATCCCTCCAAAACCAAAAACAATAATAAATTGGTCATTTTCAATCCACGACTGTTTGTGGGACATTGCTGTGCACAATTGGCTGCTGAGTTCGCCCACAAATATACACTCAATTCACTTTACAGTGTGTTCTGTGAAGCGCTTTGGGACGTCCTCCCGACGTGAAAAGCGCTATATCAAATGCAAGGATTATTATTATTATCTGCAGTATGTTTTCATCTGCAGCATTTTGTTTTCACTCTCCTCCTCACCCTTGTGCTAGGCAAAATTGGGGCTGCAGTACATTTCTCATTCCTTTCACCCCACTATCAATTGCTACACCCACAGCCAATTTGTCCCTGGATCTCCCTTGTTCCCTCCCTATTCCCCTTCATCTTGCACCCTCTCTATGTATCTTAAAAAGCCTTTTAAACAGGCTTTCCCCACCTCCCCACCCTCTATACTCTTGGTGTCTGGCATCATCTCTGTGAAGTGCTCTGAAACTTTACTCTATGAAATGGGTATTATATGAAATGTCAGTTACTGTTTAGTTTATATATTTTATATAGTTTATATATTGTATAACCAAAAGAGCATTGAGGTGTGTTGGGATGTTGTTTTGCCATGCTTGGGATGAGATAGAACGTGTTAAAAAGTATATAATTGGAATGAGCCATACCAAACAACCCATCAACAAATCAAAAATAATGCCACTTAACTAGTTATATGATATTGAAATTAAAGTAAGTACAGTAAAATATCAGGTGTATTTCATTTTATAAAATAGCTCATGGGGTAATAATAAATAATAATCCTTATATTTGATGTAGTGCCTTATCACATCTTCTAGACGTCACAAAGCGCTTCACAGAATAATCTGTAAAGTGAATTGACTGTATATTGTGGGCGAAACGCACAATTGTGCACAGCAGTGTCCCACAAACAGTCGTGGATTGAAGTGACCAATTTATTATTGTTTTTTTTTCTTGAGGGATTACTACCAGGCGTGTGGAGTAAGGAAACTTGCCTATGGTTTCACCCTGCCGGGAATTGAACCCAGGTCTCTCACTTGCAAGTCTAGTGCTCTAACCACTGAGCTACAGAACTCAGGGTAATGTTGGATAATGTTACAGAATAAGGCTGGATCTGTTCGGAAGGTAGTTGTGGTTACTCATCCTTGTGTAACTCAAGTAATATTGCTTCCCCTGAACGACCATCGTCTGCCTGACTTTTCCCTTCACTTCAATTGCAATCCTCTATCAATGGTCAATTTATGGGGCATGTAACACACCATCATCATTTCACACACCTTTATTGAGTTCCATCAACACTCGCCATCTGTTCGCCCACAGATATCTCTATTGTGTCCTCAGAGAGCACAGGTAGATTTACGTAGATTGTTACAGCACTGAAGCAGGCCATTTGGAGGCCTGTAACTCAGTGGTTAGAGCACTCGTCTTGCAAATGAGAGACCTGGGTTTGATTCCCCGCAAGGCGAAACGTTGGCTAAGTTTCCTTATTCCATATGCTTCTGTTTATCTAGCAGTAAGTAGGAACCCGGTTGCTAGTTGATTGGCAGATTGCTTTTCCAGGGGTAATAATTCTTTCCAAAAAACAATAATAATGAAGTGGTCACTCAATCTCCAACTGTGTGTGGGACACTGCTGTGCGCTATTGACTACCGTGTTTCACCCTCAAAATATACAGTCAATTCACTTTACAGTGTATTCTGTGAAGCGCTTTGAAATGTCTCAAAGACGTGATAAGGTGCTATATCAAATGCAAGGATTATTATTATTTAGTATTATACTTCACATGAGCCTCTGACCCTCTAACTCTCCCTCTCTCATACCTCTTTTTTCTCTTTGTCTTCCTAATATGTGGCTTTGTCATAATGAGTACAGTATTGTATTAAGAATGTGCTTGATATGGCAATATATTAATTAATGTAGAAATATTTCCACATGGAGCATGACATAAATATTGAATGCCACTGAAATCTTTACTGCCAGAGGCAAAGCAATGCTTACGGTGAGCCCTCCCAATCTATCAGTCCCAATCAACATGAGAGGTCAGTCACTGCCTGTCTTGTCATACTCTGTTGCCTCAAAGCATTGCTCTTGTCCCAAGTTCAGGTAGGTCTTTCAGGCCCTAAACAAGCACAGCAGGGATAGTAATTACCTTTCGTGTTGAGCCTTCTATGCAGATGTTGCTCTCTTGCCTGTTTCTCCTCCTACACAGTAAATGCTGCCTCAGCTGCTGTACAACTCCTCCAAAGGAACCAAAATATTCATATTCCCTTCCAGAGAACATCCCGAGGTGTAGTGCAGGAATATCAATGGTAGATTGCTATACCTGCACATTTCCTTTGTTCATGGAAATGTAATAAGATGTGGCAGTAATTTGTTTGAAGGTTGACTGTCTATTCTTGACTAAGAATCAAGAGAATCAATTCCTGCGGTGAAATGTTGAAGTCGTTCCCATGCGTGGATTTTTTTTATCGTTATGGCTGAACATTGCCATAGTAGTATGAAAATTAATCACAGTTCTTGCAGAGTGTAGCTCATTTTAACGCACTTGCACCTGAAGTGCTACCACAAAACCAGGAGTAATTCTTAGAAGAGATTTTGTAGGAAACCATGGATGGGAGGGCAGAGTGCAAGTGGGAGGGAGAGTTGAGGGAGAGTTTTGCATTCAGGAGTAATTCTTGTCAGATTGCTTGCTGACACATGGTCACAGGTATTATTAGTGAGTGTTCTCATCCATAATAAGCAATCAATCAGCTTCATTCAGAAGTGCTATACAGTATATGCAGGAAAAGGTATTATTGTATTAATGGGCTTGTGCTTTAAGAATGCATTAAGAATATTATTGCAATGTGAATGAGCGATCATTGTGAATCTTAGCAACATGACCATGTATAATGGCTATGTACCAGGTTTTATTGGATCTACCAATTTCGATGGCAATGACTTTCTTGGTATTTGTTTTGAAGAAAAACCTTGCATTTGCTTCACCACGTTGTTAAAAACAAGATAATACTTGATGTCTACATAAGGGAGAGGGGTATAGGAGAGGGGAATAGGAGGGATGTGGCTTATGTGGAGTATAAACTCCATTTACACATTAGTTTGGCCAAATGGTCTTCTCTGTCATGTGAAAAAAGAGTGTCATCTAAAAATGGAACATTTTCCAAAGAGCTTTAAACAGATATTCTGGACAAGTCTATCAGGAATTTAAAATAATACCACAGCAAGAAAAAAGAAATAAGTTGTAAATTTCACAGGAGATAATAGACTGTAGTTCAGGTTAAAATTATAGCTGTTTGACTTGACCAAATAAGCAGACAGGAAAATCCTTTCCAGAGAGATTGTGACAGAGCCAGCAGAGGCAAAACTGGGTCTGAAACTATAGAAGGAAAGCAGGAGACACGATTTGAACCAGAGACCTTCTGTATGGTGGAGAAGGTTGAAGAATTGCTGAAGGTACGGAATTTGGAAACTTGATAGTTAGAGTAAAAGTGAGATAGAAGAAAAGCATTGAGAATAAGATAAAAGACAACAGGTAGGAGTTCAGGGTGGTGAAAACAGTTGAATGGAAAAGGTGAACAGATGAGGCAACAAGACAATGTTTGGAATTGTGAATGTGCTTATTGAAAGAGTGTGGGAAAATCTTTGGATTGGAAAGAGTGAAGGACAAGGGTACAGAAAAAGAATTTGCCTTACGTGTCTGGCAGCAGTAGTTGTGAGAACTGTTATATAGGGAGGTATCAGCTGATGCTGTTCAGGGTGATGGGTCACATCAGGACAAAAACGGCAAGTGAATAGAAGAGGAGATTGTTACAGAAATGAAAAGAGAAGAGAATGTTGGAGAATGTAGAGCAGGTAGATGAAGAGAGTAAAGGTAAAACTGCTGTACTTAAAGGGGAGGAATTGTGGTATCAAAATAGGTTTGATTGTGTACTTTTCTTTATATCTATCAATTAAAACATACATGAGCTTTAACATAAGGGGCAAGAGAGGCTCTGTTTACATTTCAAGTATGTACAATTCTTTTAGATTGTTTTTGACTTCCTTATTCAGCGACTGTAATTTTAGTTTTTTTTTTCCTGCCAGCTTCCTTTTCCTCCGCACTTTCTCTTAAGTCTTAAAGTGGACCCGAAAAAAAAAAACTGTGCTATTGCCTCCTATTTCATCTCTGAATTTTTTATATTGCCTAAAAGTTTGGTCTTTTTGTTTTGCATGATAATATTTTTCTATTTTGATTTTATTTAAGGATAAAATCTAATTTTACAGAAGTCGTTGAAATCCAGTCACTTATCTCCAGTTTATTCATTGATTTTTGTTTATTGCGAAATATCTGTGCATTACAATTTTGCCTGCATTTGTAGAAGATGTTAATTTTTTCTAAAACCCTCGCCAACTGAAAGCTCACAATTATTTCAGAAAATGGCCCATTACATTTATCAGGACCTGAGCTCCAGATGCTAAACTCAAATAAACAGAATCCGCTCTAAACACAGGTAAAGGGAAATAAGAAATGGCAGAACATTTAATGGGTTATTTTCTGAAATAATTGTAAGCTTTCAGTTGGTAAAGGTATGTACATAAATACTTTTTCATGCATAAACTGTACTTTCATGCATACAAATGTACATACTTCAGTTCTTTTATCTCATGCTGAATTTATGGTTAAAACAAAACAATAAGTTAGTTGAAAATTTGTTCACAAGAATAATTATCCTTACATTTGATATGGCACCTTTCACATCAGGAAGACATTCATCTTTATGATTCAAAAGACAAGATTACATGATTAATATATCCAGGCTTTGGGATGTATTTCTTATTCCATTTCAGTGTTCGTAAATTTTCATATAATAAAAAAGCCTTTTATGAAAAATACTGACCTTGGCAGAGAATACCAGTGATTCTCTAATTGTCATTGCAGTATAAGTGTACACTGCCAAGGTTGGTAAGTTTACCGTTAAGCAGAAATAAAATGCACTTGCCCCAGTGTCAGTAAATTTATCAAGAAATTCTTTGAGATTTTTTTCATATGTCATGTTGTACTGAGGTCCTGTATTAAAGATTATTGGTCCAACATAGAATAATAACTCTTGCATGGGCCTTTCATGTAAGGAGGCTATCTCAAAGTGTTTCACAGGAGCTACTGTAGGCAAACACAACAGCGAGTTTGCACACAGCAATACCTTACAAACGGCCATGGAGCAAATAATCAGTTTTATCTGTGTGGTTGTTGGCCAGGATTTTGGGAGAAACTCCCTTTGATTTTTAAGAAGTGCTGTGGGATCTTTGACGTCCATCTGAATAAGCAGATGAGAGCTTGGCTTAACATCTGAACTTTTCATCTGAAGGATGGCACCTCCACCAATGCAGCACTCACCTAGCAACAACAAAACAACAAAATTACATTTGCATAGCGCCTTTCATGACGGAAGAACTTCCCAAGGTGCTGGATTGGAGCAGCAGCCTAGACTGTGTGTTCAGAGTCCTGACATGGGGCTTGGATAATACAATTAACTGAGTCAGACTGATACCTGATAACAATAATCCATGCATTTGATATAGCACCGTATCATGTCTTTGAGGCTTCTCAAAGCACATCACAGATTATACAGTAAAGTGAATTGACTGTATAGTTTGTTGATTATATCTGGAATTTGACCATTGTCTTGAATTGTGAAAATTGTGCAATAACCTTTCAATCGTCAGCCATTTTCCTGAAGTTCTGGTGCGGAGGAATTCCATTTGGCTCTTGATTCACAACAACAACAATTTACACTTTCAGGCCAGTAGTAAGCCTCAAAGCACTTCTCACAATTGACAGGAAATCCAAGCTGGGGGGGAGGTGCCCTTAGTACTGGGCAAATGAGGCAGTAAGGTGACTGAAAGCGCAGTTTAAAAGGTACGTCTCAAGATATATCCTTCCCCAATACAAAATAAATAAATAACCCTTAAATTTAATATAGCCTCTTTAATCACATTGGAAGAATGTCCCAAGTGCTTCACAGGATATACTGTAAATTGGAGTGACTGTGTGTTTTGTGGGCAAACACTCACATGGAATATCCATACATATAGTCTATTATCAAGAGGTCACTAGCTAATAACACAACTACTATTGTGGGCATTTTTTGTTATTTTTCTCTCATTCTGGGGATGTACACACCATTGGCACTCTGGCTGAGATTAGCTAACTCAGCACAGACTGTTGATCAAACGTATGGCTCAGCACTGCACCACATGGTGACTTTACCCACTGAGTTTTTTTTAAAATTGTTAACGTGCTTATTTTTATGCATTAACCATCTGTTACTGAAACACGACCAGCTGCTTGGTTATAGTATTTCAAATTTCAACTTCAAGTATGAAGATGTACACTAGTGGGATTTCAAATGTGGCATTTAAAACTACTCATTGCTTGTTTTTTTTAATACTCAATTTGAAAAGTGCATACTTAAAATTGATAGGTAAGTTGATTGACAGGTGTCAGCCTGGCTCAGTTGGTAGCTCTCTCACTTCTGGGTCAGAAGGTTGTGGGTTCAAGCCACGCTTTGGGATTTTGACCTGATAGTTTCCGATTCAAGATAAAGAACATTATAAATTCTACAGCACTATTTGAAAAGAGAAGGAAGTTTTCGCCAATTGTCAGTCAGGTTTTCCTACAAATACACAATCATTACACTTTACAATAATTCTTGTGAAGTGCTTTGAGACGTCTTGACAACTTTATAAGGTACTCTATCAAATAAAAGGATTATTATAGGTAAGTGGCAGAATCTTCAGCTGACAAGGCTTTAATAAGGGTGAAGGTCACCAAAACTGCATGCCAATTTGAGTATAAAAAAAAACTGAATGTCAATTTCGCCCACAAAATATAGTCAATTCACTTCACAATATATTCTGTGAAGTCCTTTGAGAAGTCTCGAAGACGTGATAAGCGCTATATCAAATGCAAGCATTATTATTATTGAATTACATTTGTATTGACAGCACATGTCAATTTATGTCATTCAGTTTTCTTGAGAAATTTTTCTTCCAACTCAAAATGTTAATCAACACCAGCTGATGAGAGTGATGTTTTTGTTTAACGTAGATCAAAACTATGGAATCTGTCCAGATTAAGAAAGTTAGTTTGATAGCAAATTATCAAAATAGCTGTTTTGATAATTACAACAACAAATTACATTTGTACATTACATGAGTTACAGTACAGTAGTTTTGTGAAGGAATTAAACATCATTTGCATCAATGATTTTTTGAGAAGAGAGGATTCCTCTTCTCTTACCAACGTGAATCAAGTGGATTAAAAGGAATCAATGACTAGAATATGGGGAAAGAGCATATAAATGGTATTGAATGGATTGCTCTTAAAGGAGCCGGCACAGATGTGAAGGACCAAATGGTCTCCTTCTGTAATGTAAGTGTCTGAGGTTCTAAGAGATGTGCTTCCAGGTCTCCACCAGCACGGCTCTATTATTGTCTAGAAGATGTGAAATGCGCTATATCAAATTCAAGGATTATTATTATTAATATTATTATTATTTACCCCTTGAGTTTCCTTCCTGCTATCTGAGCAGGAGCTTTGTTGCTTCTCTGAGGCTTTTCCTTGGCCAAGATTGGAAACTTGCTGTGCAGGCAATTGGAGATGTTAGCTTGAATCCTCCCTCTCTATGCTGCAGGATGTCAGTGCATTATTGTGTTGTCATTTATTGAAAAGGGTAACATTTTAAAATGCAGCGTCTCTGTTTAATATGTGCTAGGTTAGGTTCCATTGGTTTCTCTGCCCTGAACCACTGGAAGTGATGAAAAGATTTCCACTGGAAATAATAATAATAATCCTTGCATTTGCTGTAACGTCTTTCAAATCAGGAAGACATCTCAAAAAACTTCACATGATAAACTATATTTTGAAATGCTTTTTATAAAAGTGCCTCTTTGGTTAAGAATTACATTAACATAACATGACATGTAGGAGCAGGAGTAGGCCATTTGGCCCTTCGAGCTTGCCCCGCCATTCAATCATGGCTGATCTTCTAATCTAACTCCAGCTAATAACCTAACCCTGCCTTATCCCCATATCCCTTAATCCCTTTTGCAATAACATAACATGTAGGAAAAACATGTACTATTTTCCAGGATAAAGATGTAAACTGAAATCTCAAGTGTGTAAAGCATTGACTTATAATAAATTTATGAAGGATAAAATTAACATTGTCCCTCAGGACTAAAGTGGTGCTTCATGGCATGCTTAGAAGCCTTTACAGGATCTCTCTTTAGGTGCCACAACTTTGCCAATTATGTGACTTAAATTCTTCCCTTGGCCAACAATTCTCCAGGTAATCGGTCATTTACCTCCTGCATTTTAGTGTGACACTGTTGTGTGCAAATTGGCAAATTCATTTGCCTAAAAATATGCAGTCACTACACTTAACAATAATTACCAGACAGTGCTTTAAAATGCTTCTGCATGATAAGGTGTAATATCAAATGCAAAAATTATTATTCGTATAATAATAACCCTTGCATTTGATACAGTGCCTTATTACGTTGTCAAGATGGTTAAAAGCGCTTTGTGGTGAATCACGGCAGCCAATTGCGCACAGACTGTCCCACAAGCATTCAAATTGTACCACGGCATAGTAACAAAATTTAATATGAAAATAAAGGCTGCACTAGTTAGGTTTTGCTGTAACAGTTTTGTGCTAGCTTTTCCATTCAATTTTGTTGTTCCAAATTGGAAAACAATTAAGAAAACCAATGCTGTAATATGGTTTTGAATAATTGATTAAAAGATAACCATTACACTTATTTTTTCATAGCAGTATTGTGCCTATCCATTGTCCACAGGCTTCACAACACAAGCTTGTTTAGAGCTATGCATACGTACTTGAAGAAACTGCTTCACAGTCACAGTTTGATCAGATATCATTTACTACACATGAAATCTGATGTGTTGTTGCTTAGTCCATCTGTAGCTCATGGCAGAGTATAAAATAATTGTTCAACCAGCAACATTTGTGGTAGAAAAAAATTGTGGTAGATTTGTCATTTTGTTTTTTTTATTACCAGCACCCATGTATTTTTTATAAACACAGAAGTCACTGGGAACATGAGCAGGTCAGGCAGCATCCATGGAGAGACAAAAATGAGTTAACGTTTCAGGTCAATGACCTTTTGTCAGAACTTTGCCTTTTATTTTTTTCCTCGTTCGTTCAACTTCCAAATACAAATAGGATATCATCACAATCCACTGAAGAATAAAACACCAATACATACTGTCACGTCAAGACACCTTTGACTTGCATGGTCAAAAGAGCTTTCCTAAGTGCTCTATTTATGGTCTTGTTTAAGTTCTGTTCTTAATTCTTATCTCCTCTTATTGACAGCAGACTTCCTTTTCTCCCTCCAGAAATCATTTATAATTGTAACCAGTAATGGAGGATAACTAAAAATAGATTTAGAAGGGGCATAACAGGGCAATAGAAAGGCATTTGTTGATAACACCTGGAGAAAATTAAAATTAGACATTTTAAATTATCTTTATCAAAGACATCATCTAAAAGTGCAGAGAGGATCTTTAAGTAGTAAGTTCAGACGAAAGATTATAGAAGATTACAAAGTGGTATTGAATTGTAGAGAATCAACTGTACTAAAGGAGTCCATTCAGCCTCTCGTATTTATTTTGATGCTTGGCACTGCCCACTGAAGCTAAGTGCTCTGAATCCAATTTTCCCACTCTTTTCCTGAACCTTTCAATCCAACTCTTCCCCTATTGTTGATCAATTCTCTTTGAAATCCTGTTATGAACTCAGCTTAAACTATCAATGTAGTAAGGTATTCCGATTTCCACAAGTCTGTAACAAAAAGAAGCTTTCCTTGTTTTCTTTTTAATAATAGTAATAAAGGTGATAATTTTCAATATATGCACCCTTGTTACTGATTTGGTGATCATTGGAAATAGTCTTTCACTAAAATGTGTTTAAATGTGCACAAGCCAAAAAGAGAAGGGAGTTTCTCCCAGTGTCCAGACAAGCAATACTCAAAGTAAAATTGGTCATTCACTTAATGGTTGCTTGTAGAACTTTGTTATGAGCAAATTGATTGTCAACAGATATAAATTGTATGATATTGTACCAGATGACCTAAACCCTAAATTCATAAAGGATATATTGTTACAACATGATGCTGGAAAAAATAGACAGCCTGACACCTGAAGTGGGGAAAGCACTGGAGAATATTGCACAGTAATTATATCAATGGTCATATATGGAGTAACTGACATGTATTTAAAAGAGATATCTTACTAATGTCCCGGACTCTTTGACTGGGCTATTCACTAATGAATGAGAAAATTCAGTGCCTATAATTCTCTTAGATATAATAACATTAAAAAATTTTAAGAAGAAAATTACCCTCTTTTGGTTAAATCCCCACTCAGCTATCTGGTTTCTAATTATATTCCTCAATCCCTTGTTTCTCCAGAAACCCATCACGTTGCTTCTTGAATCCATTTTTACTATCGGCATCTGCAATGGCCTTCCTTTAAACCTTGTTTTATAAGGTTCCCTTGGTGGAACATTCCCTTCTTACTTGGTGAAAACCATTGCTATACTTAACAACTACTCTGAAGCACTTTAAAATGTTTTGATGTATAAGTTGTTAAAAAGTGCAAATCTTTCTTTCTGGTGAACAAATTGCCTGCATCAAATTTGCCAATCCTCTTCATAATCTTGAAATCTTCAGTTAGTTCACTCCAAAGTTTCTTCTTTTCCAAAAAAAAATTCAACACACACACCCATTTTAGTTTCTTCGATCGTTTAATAAATTTACATGTATCCACCATGAATTACATTTGCCAATTTTGGGTTAAGTTACTGAAATGGATTTGAATCTCCTCCGTTATATTCTGCCTGTATCCTGAAGTAGTAATAATAATAATATTACAGAACTGTATTACAGAACTGAGAACATGCTATCCTAAAATCCTTTGTTGTGTGTTTTTTTCTGAATGAAACGTTAAGTAAAAAAAGGTTTGGGTAAATATAATTAGTTAAAGAACCAGACCATGGAAGGTTTTCATATAATACTGTAACTTAAAAAAAAAATCTTGCAGTACTGATTTTACCTTATGGAAACATACACAATGTAAAATACATACAAAAAGCAATCTTTTAAATCTAATTTGAGAAAACATTTTTGATAGCTGCAAATTAAGATGTCAATTTTTTTATTCACCTAAAGATCAACACAAATATACAATGCTGCAAATGTGGTGATATTGGACGAGATTCTTGTCCAATATATTTGTTCGACAAAAACATCTGTCGCTCTGTTGACTGGTGCCTTCCTTACAGAATTGGCTTTCCATTCAGAAAAATTCCAGATACAACTAGTTAAGAACATCAGAACATGAAGTACTCATTGAGTAAAGGGCATTGGGCCCACAAAGTTTGATTCCACTACAGGATATCAGAGCCTCCTCAGCTCAATGAATATCCCGGTGCATTGAGCTACAGGCAAATCTCCAAGAAGAAGTTTTTCTTTAACCGCTTCCTCCACAAGGGAAATCAAATGGAACTCCAGAATATTAATCCTGCTTTACAACCAGCATTTGCAATGGTTGCATTCCAAAGATGACTCATCCATATTCCTCAGCAGCACACTTAGTATTTATTTATCAGTATCTATTAATATAGTCTTCAATCCCATTTGTACACGGGTGATTTTGATGCCTTTTTTTTAGAAAAGGAGTTTTCAACATAATGGTAACTTCTGTTTATATATCTACTGCTTTGTAGGCAACATTTCTTTTGGTATTTCATCTTACTTTGGACTTGTTGAGTTTGCGCTCCTGCACTTTATTTCTGCTCTCAGTTTACAGTCACAGCACAGAAACAGCCCTGGTCAAAGTGACAAATGACATTCTGTCCATCTGTGACCAGGGCTCCCTTTGCCTCCTCGTCCTCCTTGACCTCTCTGCTGCCTTTGACACCATTGACCATTCTATCCTCATCCACTGCCTCTTCTCTAACCTCAACCTTCACGGCTCTGTCCTTGACTGGTTCAGATCATACATCTCACACCGCCTCCACTTCATCTCCACAAACAGTTTCTCTTCTAGCCCCCGCATCGTCTTGTGTGGCATTCTTCAGGGCTCTGTCCTTGGTCCCCTCCTCTTCAATATCTATACGCTCCCTCTTGGTGACATCATCTGCAGACATGGGGTCAACTTCCACATGTACGCGGATGACACCCAACTCTACCTCTCTGCCTCCAGCCTTGACTCCAGGACCACTGCTGTCCTGACAGAATCTCTGTCAGACATTAAGTCCTGGATGAGAGCTAAGTTTCTTCAGTTGAAAGTCAACAAGACTGAGGCTTTCCTGATTGGCTCCCGTCAGCGCCTCCTCACCTCAGGCACTGACAACATCACCATTCATTGATGGACACTCCACCTTACTATGCCAGTCCAGAACCTTGGCGTCTTGTTTGACCCTCTACTATCCTTTCTACCCCACATCCGTACCATGACCCGCTCTGCCTTCCCCCACCTCTACACCATCGCCCTGCTCTGCCACTGTCTCACACATCAGGCCACCGAAACCCTCATAGACACATTCAAGGCCTCCCCAACTCCTCCCTCCATAGGCTGCAGATCATCCAGAACTCTGCAGCCCATATCCTCTTCCAAACCAGGCTTTGTGACCCTATCACCCCCATCCTTGCCCGACTACACTGGCTTCCCATCACACTGGTCCTTACCTTCAAAGCCCTCCATGGTCTTGCTCCCACCTACCTCTGTGATCTCCTAACCCTCTACCATCCTAACCGGTCCCTCTGCTCAGCGGGCTCCAGCCTGCTTCACATCCCCTGCCACTCTGCCCCCACCCTCTGGAACTCTATCCTGCAGTCCCTCCGCCTTGCCCCCTCCCTTGTCACCTTCAAGACCCATCTCAAGACCCTCCTCTTCGATCATGCTTTCAATTAACCTGCTTCCCCCTCGCCCTCCACTCTCCCCAATCCCGACCCCCAGCTCGGGTCCAAAACTCTGACTGTCCAGCACCTTGAGATGTCTTGCCGACGTGAAAGGCACTATACAAATGTAATTTTGTTGTTGCTGTTGTAGGCTGGGACTCCTGTGCAATAATGGCTGTATTGTCAGATATGCTATCATTCCAAAAGGCCAAATCTGCCTTTTTTAGGTGGCTGTTAAAGATCCATGGCACTATTCTAAACGGCAAAGCAGTTTATCCTGTGTCCTGGCCAACAGTCCTCCAGATAAATTGTATAGCTGTCAGTGGGACTTTGCTGTGCACCAATTGACTACCACATTTACAATGTCCTGTGAAGCACTTTGGGGCATCCTGACACTATAACCTGTGTATCAAATGCAAGGATTAATATATTACTCAGCCTGGTATCTGGAATTTGACTACAGTCCTTTATGTGAAAGGGTTTGTGAAAAACTTTTACTTATAATCTACTGCTGAAATAGCTCAAGCATTTCTCTGAATCCTACAAGCTGCTTTTTACAATCTTTTTTCTATTGTTCTCTTAATACTCCTTTAAGTTAACATCAACTATTTTAGTATAAATCTAAATCCTCACTATTGTTTGTTTTCTTGTGCGTTTTAATATACACAGTCTGTGAGTTATATTGTGGACCTGGAAGTTTGGAACAATATTGGCTCCAAACACTGACTGGCCGCTTCCTGCTATGACGGAAGATCTATAATTCTAGCAGACCTACACCTTTTGTCGATGTGATAAGTATCGTTTGCATTCTATGAATTGCGTAGCTCTATTATTGTTTTTGTTCATGGCCTTTAATGCAATACTAAATCTAATTTTACAATGACATAACAATCCTTGAATTTGAATGGAGCATCTTATCACACCATTAAAATGTCTCAAAGCACTTCACAGAATTTTTCGTAAAGTGTAGTCACTGAATATATTTGTAGATAAATTTGCACGCAGCAATGTCCCACAAACAATCATAAAGAAAATAACCAATTTTATCTGGGGAATTATTAGGAATTGTTGGGATAATTTTTTTTTCGAATCATGTCATGGGAGTTTTAATTTTCACCAGAACAGACAGACGGGACCTCGGTTTAACATCTAATTCAAAGGACAGCACCTCTACAGCAACGCTCCACCGACATTGCACTGGAGTGTCAGCCTAGACTGTGTGTTCAAAGTACTAATATGGGGTGAAAGTGTAACAAATCTGAGTCACGTTCAGTGGAGCCCAAATGTTCACAAGATCGTCAGATTGATCTGGATAAAGAATGCCTTTCTAATCTTTCCAGAACATCCATCCTACTGTTTCCTCATTACTGGATCAAGCTGATTTAAATGAGTCCAGTGTCCTGGCCTCTGCCACCTTTCTTAGCAACCTGTTCCAATCATTGATTACCCTTTGTGTAGAGAACAACTTACTGGTATCTTTCTTGAATTTGCCTTTTACCATTCTAAACCTATGTCCTGTTATTCTACCGTCTTGATATATCATAAAGTATTGATCTAGGTTTACTTTTTCGACCCCATTTAAAGTGTTGTAGACCTCTATGAGTGGACTTCTTCTAAGTTTGAAGAGCCTTCTCAGACCATTTACTTCCCACACGAAACTCTGTTCGCCACACCCCAGTCCTTGCCAGACTGCACTGGCTAGCTATCCCAGAGAGGATCGACTTCAAGATCCTCACCCTCGTATTCAAGTCCCTGCACTTCTCTGCACCCCCCTACCTCTCTGATCTCCTCTCTCCTCAAAACAGCACCCGTTGTCTTCGTTCCTCCGGGTCTGGCCTCCTCTTTGTCCCCCGAGTCCTCCGCTTCACCCTCGGCGGCTGTGCCTTCAGTCTCTATGCCCCGAAGCTCTGGAACTGCCTTCCTCCCTCCCTTCGCCTTGTTCCCTCCCTTCCCATTTTCAGGTCTCTGCTGAATACCTTTCTTTTCGACCGCGCCTTTAATCACCTTCCCCCCCACTCCCCCGGCTCGGCCCGGGATCCGTTACTGTAAAGCGCTCTGAGATGCCGTCCGGCATGGAGGGCGCTATATAAATCCAAGTTGTTGTTGTTGTACTATTAATCACTGCTTATAGCTCATTCCTCTAACACCTGTTGCTCTGCACTGCTTCTTGGGACCTGGGTAACCCTGATGTTGCAGTGACCAGAACTGCATGCAATAGACATGCAGAGCACTGTACAACCTCAGTATGTTGTCTAGGGATCTAAACTCATCTGATTTAACAATACAGCATCCTGTTTGTCTTGTTTATTGTTGCCTCGCACACTGTTTTTACATAGAGAGCGACATGTCAACCCCACCACCCCCCCCGCTCCCAGATCTCTGTTCCCACTTCCAAGTTACTGATCAGTGATCACCCATGTTTCACCCACAAAATATAGTCAATTCACTTTACAGTATATTCTGTGAAGCGCTTTGAAGACATAAGGCGTTATATCAAATGCAAAGATGATTATTATTATGAGTTCTTGTGGTCTGCTGAACTTAATAATACTGTGGATCTTTTCTATTTCACACACTCTTTCAAGAATACACTTCACACTTTTTCACAATGAATACCTGAATGCAAAGTTTGATATTTTCTCTTCCTCTGATGGTTGTTTGGGAGATTGAAATCCTTATAGTTATCACATTATGATTTCTTGTGAAATCGCTTCTGTGTGTAAACAATTGTCTATCTACTTGTTCAGCCTGAGCTGAGGGTCATGGAAGTGAGAAATTACAGCATAGATGAAGGCCTTTCAGCCCATCAAGCAAAGGAGGTAATTTGATTACAAGCCCCTTAAAGTAGCCATCTGCGATAAATCCATTTCCCTATTTTTTCCCAATAATAATCATCCTTGTATTTGCTGATAATTTTGAATATCAATCTTCATATGTTTCATGGAATATTAGTACCCAGCAACAGGCTTAGTCTTGGTTCCTTCTCCCACAGGAGCCCCCTAATCAGATCTCACTCTCCTGCTCACTCCCCATACTCTTTAATACTGTATTCCCCTCTTTCAAGCCTCTCAAATTTCCTTTTGAAATAATCTATGGACTCTGCATCAACAACAGTTTTGTGACAAAGAATTCTACAATCCAGCCTCTCTCTCTGCAAAGAAAGTGTTCTTTGACTTTCTCCCACTCACTGATTTTTAAGTGCTGCTTTTCTTTAATTCAAACTGTACAGTGAATTGCATTGATTATTATTCCACCTCCATGCCAACATCAAGTAAGCATTTCAAGAATGCCTAAATTTAATCATCAGGAAGAGATGTGCTTTACAATAATGTAAATTTGAAACTGCTGCCCAGTTGATAATAACAATTAGAAACTGATCATCACGAATGCTAGACATCCATCTGCACTGGCCTTGGTGGAGTAGTGGAATGGATGCTTGGAGAGACAGTTGGTTTGGAAGACCGTTAACCACAGAACTGTGTTAGTATTTGTAACAACATCAATGGTTATGCAAACTGCCTTTTGGGCTTTTGACCACAGATGAAACACACCGAAACAACCTTAACATTGATATACAAGTTTGAAGCTTTTGCAATCAGATTGTGGTATTTTGCCTATCAAGTAGGAAGCTAAGTCATGCTGCCCAGGTTTACAGATCTGCTGATATTTTAGACAACATTATAGTAATGTGAAAATATCACTAGTGGGTTGATACTAAATTACCTTGTATGTTCGTAGGTTTTTCAGATTGCATATATTATCATAAAGGCAGCCAATTCTCCACGCCCTGGGAACTGGATTTTAGAGCGGTCATTTGATGGTATCACATACAAAGCGTGGCAATACTATGCTATAACGGATACTGAATGCCTCACTCGCTACAAAATTATACCTCGCAGAGGCACCCCCTCCTATACAGCTGATGATGAGGTGATCTGTACTTCATTCTACTCAAAAATTCATCCTTTGGAAAATGGAGAGGTAAGACCATTAATGACTAATTTTTAAAAATCAATCATTTTCAAAAGTTAGCATGGAAACGTTCGATTTGGAGACAGATGGAGAAGAGAAGTGGCATTTCCCATATTCCTATTTAGTTTACTTATTTGGTGTTTATATAATTTTAGGTCAACTTATTATTCACCCATTATTTGCAATTTGGAATGCCAGCTGTAGAGTACCGTCAGTTTGCTGTGTATGTGCGTTGCGTTAATCAAGAATATATTTGAATAAAATTGCAGCCAATATGGTAATCAACCAGCTGTGTTGGCTGTATTACACCCAGACGTTGAATTGTGTGGGTGAAAATAACATCTGGAAGTATATTATGTTGGTACCATGGCCATAATATGAAAATGACTTTGGTGCAGAGAAAACAAGCACAATTTTAAGTAGATCTAATCTATTATTTGGATTTTGTAAATCAGTATTGTTTTTCCTCTTGTTTATAATGTACTGGCAAACATACATTGGAGCCACATTGCTTGGAAATGATCTCATTTGCTCACTGTACGTAAAATACTCAATCCAACTAAATAAATAATGTAATTAGTTCTGTATTCCTAATTGCTTCAACAACCCCTTGTGAAGCGTTGTGTAGTGTTTTCAGTGCATTATGGGACCAGTTATGATCTAGTAGTCCAATGTGATTTACATTGGTTTGAAATTAATATTTTGTAAAAAGATTAATATAAGAAAATAAATCTATGGTGCAGGCTAATTTTGATTGATTTGTATAATTACATAAACATTTTGACTTGCTTTCAACAAAGGCAAAATGCAATATATTTTGTAGAGATCTGTGTTGATAACTTTATTGTATTAATATGCTAGAGAATGAAGGATGTGTTCAGTCGATATTTGGATATCAAAAGAGTTGTGTATACTAATATCTTATAGATGAGAAACAGCTTTAACTTGATTTATGTGTGTTAAGATATTGTTATTTGGTGTTCAGATTCATACCTCTCTTATAACTGGAAGACCGAGTGCTGAAGATCCATCTTCAACTTTGCTGAATTTCACCTCAGCTCGCTACATACGCCTGAGGCTTCAGAGAATTAGGACACTTAATGCAGATCTAATGACATTGGCTCACCATGATCCAAAGGATGTTGATGCTATTGTTACCAGAAGGGTGAGATCTCTGCCCAAATAGACTTTCTTCAAGATTCAGTGCAATTTGTGTGGCATAATGTATTACTTTCAATGATTTACATGTGACAGAATCTCTTTTGGATTAAATTAGAAATGCTTTTAATCTTTTAAGGTTATAGGAGGTTATAAGTCATCTATTTTATTTAAAAAAGTGCTTAATTAGATTTTACTATCTATTCCAGTCACATCGTACATTTAATCGTAATTTAATGCATTAATGTAAATTATGACCAATATCGCTGCTATTACTCAATTAAACTGAAAAGCCCAATTCTTAATTTGGTCAAAACTATAAAAAAAATCACCCAGTGATAAAGATAATATATCTATTAATTTGACATAACTAATTGTAAGTTTCATTCCTTCTTCAACCTTCCCACCACACTGAGTCCTCACGGTACTTCAAATAATAATAATAATCATAACAATAATAATCCTTGCATTTCATATAGCGCCTTATCACATTGGAAGGATGCCTCAAAGCACTTCACAGGATTTACTGTGAAATTAAGTGACTTATTATATAGTGATGAAAATAATAATCGTTGCATTTGATATCATCCTGATCATGTAGTCAAAACATTTCAAAGCACTTCATGGGATTTTACTATAAAGTGTAGAGACTGTTTATTTGTAGGCAAATCCATGATTATCTTGCTCACCGTTGCCACCAGTTAGTACATTATTTATACAAGAAAAACGAAAACCAACTGTGTTTAAAAATGTCATTCCATTAAATATCATATGCTTTGCAGCAATATATCACTCTCACTGGCTTTTTAAAAACTCTTTCTTTCAGTATTACTACTCCTTGAAAGATATTTCCATTGGTGGATTGTGTATCTGCTATGGACATGCCAAAGATTGTCCAGTTGACTTAGATAGTAAGGTATGTTTATTTGATTATGATCATGTAACTGTGGAAATGTAAAAAGGGAAAAATATTTTCAACTGATCACTAAGGCAATAACCAAAGGGGATAGATTTACCAAAGGGAGTAGGGAGAGATTTAGAGGATTTCTTTTTACACATAGGATTGTTAGGACATAGAATGCCCTACTGAGAACAATGTGTGAGGTAGAAATCATATTCGCTTTTAAAAGCGATCTAGATAGAGGGTAAATATAAAATGCTATGGGGGGAAAGGCAAGAGAATGAGACTAAATGGATAGCTCATTCAGAGAGATAGCACATGCACAATGCTGTGAATTTATATCATCCTATGTCGCATGGAACTTACATTCTGTTTTGGACACTGTTAAGCGTGGCGATGGGTTTCCATGTGTGACAAACTGAGAACACTTGAAGCAGCTTAGAGTGGGGATTGTAGTCAGCTACTAAGAATCATACAATCCTAGTTATGTAGCCAATGGGCTACCCTTCAAGTTTGTATTATAAGAAGTAGATTTATTTACGAGAAAGTGCAGTTGAGGCCAGGACACTGGACTCATTTAAAACATAGCTTAATGCTGTGATGGGAAGATGGTAGGGTGGGTATTCTGGAGGGATGAGATCAAATGGGTTTTAAAAGCCTTCTACATCTGAACCTTACTTATGATCTGGTGTGATGTATTTTAAAACCTAATAGAAATTATATCTCCTATGCTTTGCTGTAAATCTTTTGTGACCAGAGTAACATTATAGAGCTTCTTCAGAACAGTGGGAAAAATGAACTTTCAGAAATGACATACATCTTGTGAATACTTACAATTTTCACCAAACTGCACTTACTTGTGATGATGGAAAGTTGTGATTAAGGAAGCTCTGCCAAATGTTCCTAGTATTTTCTATACATTAGTGACCTCCCAGGCAGCTGATGTTCAATTCTGAGTACAGCAAAAACTATTGGTTAAACAACTGTAAAACAGTTGAATTGATCTTGGTTAAGCAGCTTACAGGTTAAAATTGTTGAAATAAAAACAAGAAGGTTGGAAAAATAGAAGCATAGAGAAAAACAAGTTGATGTTTTGGGTATGATCCTTTTGTCAATTATGGTAATTATTCATCAATACCTATTATTGGATTACAGCAAACAACATTGAGATATTAGCCTGTGTTACTATATTATTATAAAGCAATACACAGAGCCAAAGGATGATAAATATTTGCGAGGTTAGTAGAAATTCACAAACAGATCTTGTCCATTTCATTTGAATACATTTTGTTCACAAAACAGAAGTTTAGCTGTGAATGTGAGCACAACACCTGTGGAGACAGCTGTGATCATTGCTGCCCTGGCTTCCATCAGAGCCCATGGCAAGCTGGAACCTTTCTCAGCAGCAACGCATGTGAAAGTAAGTAACAAACAGTACACAGGTCAATTTCCAAATGAGAAAACATCTCAAAGCACTTCACATTATTTGCTGAATATGTCAGTCTGGCTCAGTTGTTAACACTCTGATCTCTGAATCGGAATGTTTTGGGACCTTGGTTGAACAACTCATCCAACAATGTAGTGCATCTCCAGTACTGTATTGCAGTCAAGACTGTGAGCTCAAAATTCTGATGTTGTCCTGTGACCGGATGAATAATCCAGTCAGTGGACTTCTGAGAACAAGTTGCTTCAATCTTTTCAGTCTTTGAATGGTGCTTCGTGTTAGGTGAACTATTGACTAAAAAGAAAATTACCTACGAAAATGGAAAAGCGGAATTAAATATATTATTGAGTTGGGACTTGACTATTTTTGAGTGTAACTTGGGAATTCCTTTTCATGATCTTAATGCAGCCATTTTTCTTATTGCAGAATGTAATTGTCATGGAAAAACTAAGGATTGCTATTATGACCAGAATGTAGCAGACAGAAACCAGAGCTTGAACACAAATCACGAAAACATTGGTGGCGGAGTGTGCACCAATTGTGCTAACAGGACAACCGGAATAAATTGTGAGACCTGCATTGATGAATACTTCAGACCTCAAAGGGTACAGCCAAAAATCTTTTATTTTCACCATCTACTAACAATATGGTTGAGGGTGCCCAAGAAGGCAGATATTATTCCCAGTCATTTTTTGACTGTAATGTTCATGAATGCAATAGACACTAATAGGGATAGTGTAAAACTAATCAAGGATCAAAAAGATCTTCGCTCATCTACACTGATCAATTCAAAACTTGACATACAAGTCCATCTTGTTGATGTCTATTTGTTGATGGGACTCCCACCCTTTATCTCGTTACATTGGTTTTTGCCGGTGAACTCAATGGCCTGTGGATTACTGGGTATTGGAACACAGCCTTCATTCAACAACAAAAAAAGGGAAATTGGTATTCTGCAAACCAGCAAATCCAAGGGTTAGGATTGAAGTAGGCTGACTGCCACATCAATGACTAGACACTAACAGGAATTTGTCTGTGATGTGAACGTTGCTGTTTTCAACTTTATTTATCACATAAAATAGTGTATCGGAATGGAAATTTTTTTTAAAAAATGGAAACTGTCCTGAAAATGAACAGTGACAGGATTTTTATAGTGCACGTTTTCATTTGGAGAATACCCTGTCTCAGGTTCTAGTTTAGAGAAAATGAAACAATTTTATTTTTTTCGCCTTCTTTTGAACAGTTTATTTTTGTTGGGCACTGTTTGTTTTCTTCCTGCTGTGCTATTGGCATAGACAATGCAGTAAATGGAATGTGCTCTACATGAAAGGAGAAAATTGATGTAGGCATATGACAAAACAGGATGAGTACGGTACGGTGAGCTTCTATTTTAGCAGTGGGTTATCAGGGAATTACTGTATTCAGTATACATTATAGAGCAATAAGTGGTGCAGATTGTTGATAAATTGTGCACATCAAACCAGATGCTTATCTGTTTGAGTTATTTATTGGAATTTCACCTAATGATGGTTTTGTACAGAATTTAGTATTAAACATAGCGAATTTTGTTGGTAATCCCCAGGTGACTTACATACTATAACACTAAAACAGACTTTGGTATTACAGTAGAGCAGTTCAGATGTCAGGCTAGCTTTAACACTAAAACATTCAGCTTTTACTACGACTAAAAGTATATTTAAAAATATCCAAATGACAATAACAACTTGCATTTATACAGCTCCATTCCCATAGGATAATGTCTTAGAATGCTTTAGATGGTTAGGGTAGGGCACTGAGAAAGGGAGCAAGAGGATGGAGAGAAGGAGGTGGCCATAGACATGTTTGAAGAATTGAAGACACAATGAGAGGGACTGTGATGGAGGGGTAGAGAGAGGGGTTTCCAGAGGCTTCGGGTGCAGGAACTGATGGTGGCATTGTGAGGTCAGGGACGTACAGCACGCCCGAGTTAGCTGAGCGGAAAGGGTGGGCAGAGGAACGAGATAGAAGGAGATCAGAGAGATGAGGGGATATCTGGGAGTGGATGGATTTGTAAGTGAGGGTGAGGACCTTGAAATCGATCCATTGGGAGATAGCATACCAGTGGAGACTGGTAAGGAGTGGAGTGATGGACCATAACTGGTTGATAACACTATAAGTAATGGAATTAAATTATATCAATTGAAGATGCACTTACATTTTTTTTGTAAACTGGGTTTATTTTTTCCAGGTCTCCCCTTATGATTCTGATCCCTGTGTACCTTGCAGGTGCAATTCAATTGGATCTTTGCACAGTAAATGTATTAAGGATGACAAGCACGTTGAAGAAGGTAAAACGATCCCTAATTATAATTTATCTTTCAGCTTCCTATCTTTGCACAGTGTCTGTTTCTGTTATTACATCAAGTTTACATTGTCATTTAGATCTGCTCCCTGGGTCCTGCCGTTGCAAGCCTGGTTTTGGTGGGGTACGATGTGACAGATGTGCATTTGGTTTCACTGGATTTCCTAATTGTTTTCGCTGCAGCTGCAGTGCAGCTGGCAGCTCGAATACTGATCCATGCATTGAACCATGCATCTGCAAGGTAGGGAATTGTTTATCTATACTTTAAGGTATCATTTTCACAATTAGCGTTGGAAATTTTATCTAAACATGAAAGTTGGTTTGTTTTAATAACTGCGGAAATTTGGCTTTCCGAATTAAGAGTTAATTAAGGCTGAGTTTAAGAATTTTCCAAAACACCAGGCGATTTTAGATTTTGAGACAAAGATCTTAAGGCTCAGGCAATAAGAGATTTCGAGCTTCTATTTTGCAGTTTTCTGAGTCCTCAGTTTTCATGTGCAATCCAATGCATTAAATAGTGGCAAAAAAGAAAGTACTACACATGTTATTAGCAAGTCAGAAGTTTTTATTTTGTTTTCTTACCACAGACTTTTCCCTGTGGAGTGAAAGTCCACAGAGACGAGCAATGTATTTTTTGGATTCCTCACCAGTAATCATGGACTGACTGCTGAGTTTAGCCTCACCAGTAATCATGGACTGACTTCTGAGCTTGGTACAGCATCAACAATCGAGTTAAGGGCTGTCCCTGGTTTCCAGCATTATTTCTTGCATAAGTGGCAAGGATAAAATCTACCTCAAGCTCATCTCAAATCTAGGATCTACTTGTTTTGGTCTGCAGAAAATGTCAGCTCAATGCCTGACAGAGAAGTGGATTGGGCTCATTGATCATGTAGTCTAGTAATAATCCTTACATTTGATATAATGCCTTATCGTATGGTCAAGACATCTCAAAGCGCTTTGCAGGATTTTACTGTAAACAACAAATTACATACTGTAAAGTATAGCAAGTGTGTATTTGTTGATGAATACGGCATCCAATTTGCACACAGCAATGTCCCACAAACAACCATAAAGTGATTGACCAATTTAATTTGGGGGAATGTTGGCCAGGACACTGAAAGCTCCCTTCTCTTTTTGAATAATGCCATGGGAATTTGCTGTCCTTCAGATGAGACATTAAACCAAGGCCAGGTCTGCCTGTTCAGGTAGACATTAAAAATCACATGACACTATTTGAAAAGAGTAGCGAGTTTCTCACTGTGTTCTGGCCAACAATTCCCCCAAATGAAATTGGTCATTTACTATATGTTTTTTGTGCGACATTGCTGTGCACAAGTTAACTGCACATTTGCCCACAAACTACACAGTCACTACACTTTACCATTAATCCTGTGAAACACGTTGGGATGTCCTCCCAATGTGAAAGGCACTCTACCAAATGCATTGTTATTATTAATACAATGATGCCTTGTTTATACTATAGAACTGCTTGGTTCGCTTCTGGCACTAACTTGCTGACTTTCATTCTAAAAAAAATGGAAATACTTCCAGGTTGTCCAAAGCACTTTCTGAATACATTCGTGCCATGTATATGTTACAGTAAATTTGTGTAATCACGAAATCCTGAAATTATTTTAACAAATCCGGTTGGTCTGACATTTCTTCTGACCGCAGTTACACTTCGTAAAGCCTTGTCAACCACAAACAGACACTAATTTCTCCTGGATGATGTTGGTCTCTATTAACAATTGTTGTGAGCAGAAGTCAAATCGGTTCCTTGAATAGTAGCCCCTCAGGATGCCGGCCTTCACTGCTATCTTGTACTGGTCAGTGTATATATCTCTGTTGATGATGACACCAAGGATGTTTCTGGGATCCCCTCTACCCTTGTCCACTGCTGGGATGGGGAGAGCCACGTTGTCGCCTGGTGTAGCAGTTTAGAGATCAGCCGAGGTGGAGTGGTTGCCAGGTAGTCCTTCTTCTGGTGTATTACCTGCAAGAACAATCAAGCTCACTTTTCACTGTCGAAATCACCTCTGCTGGCAGTGATAAAGATGTTAGGCCAACACAAGTCTCAATGCCAAACACAGCAGCATAAAGGGAGCAATTTATTCCTGACTGGTGAGCAAAGTTCTTTTTGAACAGCACAAATTTAATGCCGACTGTCAAATCCTAATTTTCATAATATGTTATTTATTTGTTGTTAATACGAACAAGTATCAAGGCAAGGTTATTGGTATGATAAAATTATCACTTTTTCACAAAATTCCTGACTTCTATTTTCAGTGATTTCATGGCTTCACAACTTTACTGAAAATTTCAGGGATTTTGTGAAATCCCTGGTTTCATAACTTTACTGTAACATATATATTCCAGGGCTCTGAGACACAACCCCATGTGAAGGGTGCTACATAAATGCAAATTGTTGTGTAAGAAATTACAGTACTGTCACTTCCAGCACATCACGCTTGTGTGCTACGTACAAGAAGTGTCACTGACAACATTTCCCCTGTTTAATGTGTGCAGGCATTTTTCCAAGCTTTGTTTGGAATACAGCTTTTGAAACATTAGATTCAGTCGACTGCACTATAAAGAGCATTTACAGTATTGTCGTACTTTTTGATTACCTAAGTAACTTGCAAACAACCTTTTAAACTTAGATCATATTCATTTTAATGTAGAAGTTAGTTGTTTGTGTGTTTTCTACAACTTTCAGAGCCTATTTCAATTTTGAGCAACATTAATTGTTTAGAAAGGGGAAACCAGGAACGAAGACAAACTGAACATAAACATCCTTTTTCAACAATTTTGGCTCACTGTCGTATCAATGTTTACTTAGTGATTGTATAAATAGCATTTGAAAGTTTTCCAATGTCACCTGAAAAGCTAAGAATGTTGAAAGTTTACAGGAAACTCAGCAAACATTCTTGGCCTCCAGCCCCTGCACCGTCTCATGCGGTGTTCCTCAGGGCTCTGTCCTCGGACCCCTCCCCTTCACATGCTCCCCCTTGGTGACATCATCCGCAGACATGGGGTAAATTTCCACCTACACGCAACTCTATCTCTCTGACTCCACCCTCAACTCCAGGACTACTGGCATCCTGACCGACATCAAGTCCTGGATGAGGAACAAGTTTCTCCAACTCAACGTCAGCAAGACCGAGGCCTTCCTGATTGGCTTGCGCCAGTGCCTCCACACCTTGGGTGCTGCCAACATTGGCATCCACGGCTGCACACTCAGCCTCACTAAGCCAGTCAGGAACCTGGGTGTCTTGTTTGACCCAGAACTGTCCTTTCTCTCCCACATCTGCGCCATGACCAGCAGTGCCTACCACCACCTCCACAACATTGCCAGACTCTGCCACTGCCTCACCCCTCAGGCTGCTGAAACCCTCACCCACACATTTGTCACATCAAGGCTCGACTATGGGAACTCCCTCTTCATCGGCCTTCCCAACTCTTCCCTTCACAAGCTGCAGATCATCCAAAACTCGGCAGCTCGTGTACTCTCACGCACCAGGCTCCGCAAACCCATCACTCTCACCCTTGCCCGACTCCGCTGGCTCCCCATCTCTCAGAGGATCGAGTTCAAGATCCTCGTCCTCACTTTCAAGGCCATTCATGGCCTTGCCCCCTCCTACCTCTCTGACCTGCTGATTCCCTACCAACCTGCCCGCTCCCTCCGTTCAGCAGGCTCTGGTCTGCTCCATGTCTCCCGCCCGACCCGCCCTATCATCATTGGCCAGACATCCAGCCTCTCCGCCCCCACACTCTGGAACTCCATCCCACAGTCCCTTCACCTCGCTTCCTCCCTTGCCTCCTTCAAGGCCGGTCTCAAGACCCTTCTCTTCGATCGTACCTTTGATCTCCCTCCCACCTCTCTGCCTTCCCTCACCCCTCCCCCATGCTCAGGCCCCGACACCTGACTGTTCACTTCCTTGGGACATCCTCCCGACGTGAAAGGCGCTCTATAAATGTCATCTTGTTGTTGTTGTTGGATGGAAAATGCTCTCTGTTTTTCTGGCGTGATTCAGTATTCACATTGCATTGCTTCAATACACTTGTAAATTCATCTTAACTTTAATATGATTTGCAGGCCAGCGTTGAAGGTGAGAACTGCGACATGTGCAAAAAAGGATTCTATAATTTGCAGTTAAAAAACCCCAATGGCTGTGACCAGTGTTTCTGTTCAGGGGTATCTACTTACTGTGAAAATTGTCCATGGACCTATGACAGTGTAAGAAACGTCTTCAGAATGGGAATTTTTCTGTGTTATGTTTATGGTTTTCAAAAAAAAACTTGATAGGTTTACCATATTACTTCTTGGCAATCAACCGTGGATTTGCTTCACGTCCGACCATTAAAACCACAATGGGCAGTGCTACCGTGTAAGTAAACTATCTAGTTGTGAGATATGTAAAGAACAGTTGATTTAGGCTGCTCAATCTAAATACTTACATTGCATTCTGTCCCGGTAATGCATTAATGGCCTTTGTTTAACCTACAATCTCTGGTCAGATAATCATCAGTCCATTTGGTCTGTATGCTCTTGGGTTTCATTATAATTTGACATGGTTTTTAGCTTTTACATTTATTCCACACAGAGAATTATAATAGTGTATCTATTTGCCATGTCAAAGCAACTGAATCCGTCATTCCTTCTGTGAACTATTATAAGGCTAATTCACTTATGAGGTTAATCACATATATATTTCAGTCAGTTGTAACATAACGCATCAGTTCTCCTCTCTTCAGTTCTGGTTGAATCCTACGTGTCACAGGCACAATTTGATAGAACTGACATTTTATAAAAGCTGTTTTTAATTTGGTAGCATTAATAAGGCCACAGTCAAACTTTATCCAGTGCATTATGTGTAGACTCCACTCCATCTTTCCAAACAGTGGTAAATATTTCTGATTCCCCCCCGCCCAGCCTTTACTTTTGCCTTTCCTACACCATCGACATTCCACAATATGCAAATGTGACATTTCAATTGTTTATCTCTTTAGACACCAACATTACCCTTCAGGGTTGGAGAGATGTGGGAAGGATTCCCTCTTTGGGTTATAATAATAATAATAATCCTTGCATTTGATATTGCGCTTTTCACGTCGGGAGGACGTCCCAAAGCGCTTCACAGAATATACTGTAAAGTGAATTGACTGTATATTTGTGGGCGAACGCGGCAGCCAATTGCGCACAGCAATGTCCCACAAACAGTCGTAGATTGAAAATGACCAATTTATTATTGTTTTTGGAGGGATTATTATTAGGCGTGTGGAGTAAGAAAACTTGCCCAAGGTTTCGCCCTGCCTGGAATTGAATTCAGGTCTCTCGCTTGCAAAGCGAGTGCTCTAACCACTGAGCTACAGGACTCCACTTCTCTCCTCCTCTCTCCTGCGGCTCATTCAGCTGAGATTGGAGGAAATCTTAATATAAACATCAATCAAAAATATCGAGTTAACCTCTAATTGAGAGCTTATTTTCTAACGAGTACCAGGAAGTTTTAACAGAAAGGATGGAATGAAAACAACAAGTGGGAAATTGTTGATAAAGCTCTGTTAATTCAAGAAGAAAATGGGAGCTTTAGAAATAATGATTTGATTGCCAAATAATGATTTGAAGACTCTTTATTGAAAGTAGGATAATTTTAGATGTTGGATTTATCAAAGCATGTTAGAGTGTTAATCATGAGATGTCTGAGAGAAGTTAATCCCTTAAATACATTTCCGTCTTTGAAGAAGTTGATAATTGCTTTTTTTTCCAAAATGTATTTCTGCCTTGTAGGTGACAGACATGTTTGGTTGGTACCTGACTGATTTGGAAGGCATCAGGAAAATTGCACCGAGGCAAGAGATCACTGGTGGAGTACAACAGCTCAGTATCAACCATGATCAAGTCAGAGGGATTTTAGCACCGCTGTATTATTGGAGTGCTCCCAGCAGATATTTGGGTAATAAGGTATGTAACTCGCTAAATGAACTGTGCGCTTGTCCTCTGTTTTTCACAAATATTTCCTTGTAATAATGCACTGGTCTGTAGTCCCTAACTGCTGGAACTCTCTGCCTCTACGTTGCTAGGCATCCGATTCTGTCTTTGTAAAGCACTCTAAGACTTTGTACAAATGCAAGTTATTGTCTTGAGAAGATAGTGTCTGGAGTCAATTGCAGATGCATGCTTCTCCATATGAAAGATATACAGTACAGTGAAAAAAGTGATGTATGAACATGACTAGGAGTTATCAGATCTTAGTAAAATTGCATTATAGCAATCAATCTGAAGATTATTTTAAAATTGTGAAATATTTTTAATTCAAATTAGGCATCGATTTACAATTAATGAACATTGTATCAATATTTTATGACCGGATTCTGGTACAAGAAAGGTACTGATAGGAATGTAGAACCGGAACACAACTTGTTTGTGCAGCCAGTTTCTTATAAACAAAACTATCTTCATGTGTTATATTTTTACTGGCTCGTACACTGAGTCTGCTTGCCAGTAACGCCATATTGTAGCTAAAGGAGACGATCCATTGCTACATTGCGACTGCATGATATTATTTAGGGCGGATCAAGGCGATAACAGTACAGCACTGCTTCAGTGAAAAAAGGTGATGAATAATAATTTGGCTTAAGAAAAGGCATGTGATGAAAAAAAACTCTTAAATTTTAGAAAAATCTTTAAATAAAATCAAAAACATAACTCGCTTTGGTGGTCTAGATGCAATTCTCAAAAACGTGTTTGTGTTTTCATTTAGTTCCTATTAACCCTGCAAGCCAAGGCACCTAATTGCTGGATAATAATAAGAATCCTTACATTTGGTATAAAAGCGCTTAAGCACTCTGAGGAGCTATCCGCATGAAGAGCACTATATAAATCCAGATTGTTGTTGTATAGAGCCATTTCACATTGGGGTATTTCTCGAAGTGTTTCACATAATAAACTGCAAAGTGAAGCAACTGTATTTTGTGGGTGATCACAGCAGCCAACTTGGACCAAGCAATGTCTCACAAACAGTCATGGTCCTAGCTAGACAACTAGAGGGAAGCTTACCAGACAGTGTTCTCATTTGTAAGCTATGTGATTTTAATAATAATAATCATAATCCTTGCATTTGATATAGCGCCTTATCACATCTTCTAGACGTCTCAAAGAGCCTCACAGAATATACTGTAAGGCGAATTGACTCTATAATTTGTGGGCAAAATATTTGGTTAAGCTCCAGGAGCACCCCAACACACACTCTGTGGTCCCCAAGCCTTAGCTCTCACCAACCTGGGCCTACTATTCTCCAAAAGTAGGTAAACAATAGGTGTCCTTCCAGGGAAGGAATGCACATTCCATTCCAGAGACAGTAAAATGTCCCTGTGTTAATAACATGCATACTCTCAGTTTGATTTGGATACTCTTAGCATGATGTTGGGTTTCTGCCATGTCAGAGACCTGAGTGAACAAAAGAAAAATTGTGTTTTGACCTTCCCATCCTCTGGCCACTAAACTGTGGGAGATGCAGCAACACACAAATTTTCAAAAGACCTGCTTTAAAAACAAATACCCACTTACATGCTAAATAAAGCTCAAATAAATGCTTCCTGATGTTTCCTGATGAAATAAAGGTCAGAATACTATTCATTATTCGCATCAGCATTACGTATGCTGTCAGCTCACAAATACAATTTTTAAAATGGGTTTTATTATCATCTGATGTGCTATAGCCTTCACTGCGCATCTGAATGTGTATGTTCTGATTATAGGTAGCCCACAATTATGTATGAGAAAGTAATAGTTTGGGTTTTTTTAAGATGTTTTTGTCAGTTTTTTAAAAAAAATGTAAATAAGGAAAATGGAATGGGAGTCAGATGTCTCATTTGGAAACCACTGTCCACTAGGAAATATAATCCAGTTGTGCATTCCCCCTGGATTCTGTAGCATGGTGCAAAAGAGATATGAACAATAGAATGAATCATTTGCATGGTCATATTCTCCCCAGTAGCACATAGAAGGTGTAAAAATAATCCATTGTGAACTCGAAGGCTGACTTGTTTGATAGCATTTTCAAGCTGCACATTGGGACTTTACGCTCACAGTCTAGGCTGCTGGGGGAGCATTGGAATGTTAGAGATGCTGACCTTTGGATGAGACATTAAACTGAGGTCCTATCTGCCTG
Source organism: Callorhinchus milii (assembly GCF_018977255.1). Lineage (NCBI taxonomy): Eukaryota > Metazoa > Chordata > Chondrichthyes > Chimaeriformes > Callorhinchidae > Callorhinchus > Callorhinchus milii. Next base: position 30,641,089 of record NW_024704744.1, on the reverse strand, counting down.
CCGAGGTGGACGTTAAAGATTCCATGGCTCTATTCACAAACAAAAGGGAGTTTCTCCTGGCAGTCTGACCAAGAACCCTCCGTGGTTNAAAAAATCACTTTGTGGTTGTTTTTAGACATTGCTGTGTGTGAATTGGTTGCTGCATTTCCCTCAAATACATAATCACTACATCTCACAGTAAATCCTGTGAAGTGCTTTGAGACTGTTGGATAATTGATATGGCACTATACAAAATGCAAGGATTATTATTATTCTAAAGATACAAAGGACACTTCTGTTGACATTTGATGTCCTATATTTTCTGACATGTTACTTCCAACCAGCAACTAAACCTGTGATCCTATTACTTTTATTTAGAAACCTATAAGGTCAGTTTTGAATGAAATCGTGTTAATGCTGCTTATGGTACTGCAGTTCATTTCATTGTAATGCTCCTTCTCTCTCCAAGAACTAAGCTCTAATATAACTGGAGACACTGCGGATAAATTGATAACTCTTATATTATGGATTTAAGCAATAATTTTGGTACATATTGAGCAATTTATTTTACTAACATTAAAAAGAAAAAATGTATGCAGAATGCCAGGGGGTGATCTTCTGCTAATTGCTAAAATAGTGATCTTTGTTCATAGTGTCTTTATAATGGGAAATCCCAATATAAACATGTCGCAAAACAGATTAATAGATTAACAGATTAACCTAAATTGGACTATTGTGTATATCCAGACCATATATTGTTGAAAAACTGGGAAAATACACCTAAAATGTTTGTGCTTTAATTCCTAGCATTTCTCTTTTCTTTGGCATGAGGTATGGACAAGCTGATGTAGTCTCAGTCTGTGTGCTATTTATTGGGGTTTGAACACTCGCTAATAGCAAAACAAATCCATGCACAGAAATCCATACATTATTGCTCAAAATGGGTCAGGGCTCCTGGATGATAACCAACAGAAACAGAACCAAACATAAACAGAATGTTTCTATTGGCTATCAAATTCCTTTTTGAGGTTTGCTTCTTCTACTATGTTTTCTCTCTCTCTCTCTCTCTCTCTCTCTCTCTCTCTCTCTCTCTCTCTCTCTCTTTGAGTCTCCCTAAGACAGTGGTGGCCAATGTTTTTGGTCGGCTAACAAAATAATTTTTTGAAGGTTTTTAAAGAAAAACCTCAAAGCTGCTGATCGAACCACAAACTTACCTAGACTGGTGTGAATGTTTGGGTGTGGGCCGTTTTCAGCCGAAGTTTGGCTTGCAATTCTCTAAAATGCTCCCTTTCTCTCTCTCTGACTTTTTATTATCTAGTATCTGATCTGTTTCTTTTTCTGACTAACCCTACACTGTACAAAAACTACCTGTATCAACAGTTACCCTCCAGCTATACAAAAAAAACAATCAATTGGTGCTCACGTTCAGAAGGTTACTAAATACACAATTTAGATAAGTAAGTATAAGAAAGTAAATCACATCAAGACTTCTCACATTTGGACAACCAGATATCCAATTTCACTGACTATCACAATGTAGAAGGTTGCAATTCCATCACAGTAGTCAGAAAGAGCAGAATGAAGAAGGCTTAGCTCTCTTAACCTCCAATGCAAGCCGATAATTGCACAGTGATCACAAGCACTTGGTACATTTTGCCGTTATTGAAAACAATCAAATAAAGAAGTAATAGTTCACCCGTGGAATCACAATGCTTTATGTGATTCCGCCAGTGTAACAATGTACAGTCTTCATCAGTTATTTGAAGGCCAACACAGCAGTGGACTGAATGAAGCAAGTCTATATCAAAATAACAACAGCCAAAGAGTTTTGACCTCAATATGTCCATATAATGGTGAATCAGGGAATGGATGTGAATGTGAAGGTGAATATGTCGCAGTAAACAAAGATTTTCAAGGACAACTGAGCCATCAGAATGTTCATGTCCCAGTGATCATGGAAGAAACAAGCAATTATCTCTGTACTTTTGACGTGTTATGTCATGATGTGCTATATAGTTTGCAAGTTATATGCTGTTCTGGGTCACAATAATAAGTTAAATTTGTTACGCCAAGAGTATAATACAGTCAGGAACGTTTGTTCCTACATTATCATGCTCATGAAAACGTGATATATTTGATACTTAAATGTCTGTCATCAAATTACACATCAGGTTGATTGATAACAAACCAGGACAAATACATTTACTCTGTTCATTTGGGGACAGCAGTGGAGCAGAAGTGACTCGTGTTTTGTAGCACATTTGTTTGCAAGTCTTATTATTCTCTCCAGAAAGTGCAGAGCTCATTGTTGACATTTCAGATGGTTAAATATTAGATTAAAATTGTTGTGAGGAATTAAGTTACCATTTGCAATGAATATGACAAAGTTTATTCATAGCGAAAGAGATTACCCCAATTATATACACACAGGCTCTTGAATGGGTATTGGCCCATCATGGGTAATAGCCTATTATGATGATAAATAACCCATCTTTCAAGATTCTGGCTGGGTGCACACTTCAGTGGTTTCACTGAAACCTAAAGCATTAGCTGACATCTTCAGATTGACAAGAGTGACAGCAGTGTGTGAAGCGCCTGCATGGGTAACTACAGATAATTTTTTTTCCCCTGAACGAATGCGTTTAAAATCATCCAATTGAAAATTGCAAAGTGTCTCTTCCCAGAGTAGCAGCAGCCATTTCATTAAATGTTGTTTGCACAAACACCCAAAGAATGGCACGCGGAGCTCTTGATTGGTTATTCAGCTGAAACTGAATTCAAAGCATTTTTGTCCATTTTAAAGGAGGTTTTGTTTAGACACACATCAAGAAAAAAACATTAACTCAGACATTTGATGAAGTTTGTTTGCCTCAGATAACAAATCAATCAGTGGCATTTTAAAGTAAATTTTTTCCCTCTCCCGCTGCCTTGTGAGAACTGACAAACCCAATCCTAATTTTCTATGAGTCTGGAGCATGGTACACACTTGTCTATGACTGACTGCATCACAATCTCTGGCACAGTAGACATATTTAGTGTGTCTGCACCCCAATCTTTAGAGCAGTACATCACTACTGGACCTGCTCACCAGTGTGTAGCTCCGGGCAGGGCGAAACGTTGCGCAAGTTTCCTTATTCTACACAACTTTGCTCACCTAGCAGTAAGTAGAAATCCGGTTATTAGTCGATTGGCGGATCACTTTCTCGGGGATAATAACCCCTTCATAAATATATATATAAATAAATAGACAGACAGACAGACAGTCACTCAATTCATGACTGTTTGTGGGACACTGCTATGCGCAATTGGCTGCCGCATTTTGCCCACAAAATATGTGATAAGGCACTATATCATATTCAAGGATTATTATTATAGCACAGTATAGGAATAATAATAAGCCTTATAATAAATCTTGCGTTCGATATAGCTCTTTATCACATCATTGCGACATCTCAAAGCGCTTCACAGAATATACTGTAAAGTGTTGACTGTATATTTTGTGGGTGAAACGTGGCAGCCAATTGTGCACAGCAATTGTAGCACTGTGTCTGCATTCAGTGTACAGCACAGTGCACTTGTACTACGACTGCTCTCTAGTCTTTTGGACACTCCATTTTTTTTACTGTGTCTACACCACGATCTGTTTCATGGTGCAGAGTAGTGCTGTGTGACTGACTGCATGGTAATCGGTGGCTTGGTACACAGTTGATCTGTAGCTTATTAAAATTTAAAAGGCTTTCTCAGAGCTTCACTTATTTGAAGGCAAGCAAGCAATTCAGATAAGCAGAGCGTGTGCATCTCCTATAAACAGAACCATGACTTTGTAGTACTTGTATTTTAAAGTGGTAATGCCTTTTCAGGATTTAACAACTAATCCTTTATAATTAGTATATTATTGTATCGTCTCCCGCTACGCTATCATGGTCTTTTAGAATCAAATGTATCACAATGTAACTCAGGCGTTTGCCAATTACTGCAAAATACATTCATTTACATACAGAGCGATTAAATAAAGAGGACCTATGCTAACCACAAATATTATAAACCATGACAACTAAGAAAACTGTGGAAGAATTCTTACAACAAAGTCCAAAAATGTTACTGCAAGAGCGAAATTCTTGTAAGCATAGAATTGTTGCAAAAATAATAAATACTGATAATCCTTGCATTTGATGTAGCCGCCTTATCATGTCTTTGAGACGTCTCCAAGTGCTTCACAGAATATACTGTAAAGTGAATTGACTGTGTGTTGTGTGGGCGAAATGTGGCAGCCAATTGCGCACAGCAGTGTTCTACAAACAATCGTGGATTGAGTGACCACATTTTTTTTCTGAAGGAATTATTATCCCAACAGAGGCATGTGAGCAAGGAAACTTACACAATGTTTTGCCCTTTGCAAATGACACAGTGTAACTAATTACCCAGTTCGGGAAGTAATTCTGTTGCTTTCCAGCCAACAACTAACAACCCCCAAAATGAGCAATCCCTATTTTCTCATATTCAGAAATGTGTCACAGTGGACAAGTGGCAGCTTGCTTCAGTTGGAAGCATTGTTGCCTAGGGGTCAGAAAGTTGTGGGTTCAAGCCTCATATTAGGAATTAAGTGTCTAGGGTAGTGATGGTCAACCTATGGTCTGCTGAACATTCGCACTAGACTAGGTGAGTCTGTTTTAAATCAGTGTTTTGTTTCCATTTTTCTTTAACTTATTTATGGCATCAATCAAGAAATATTCAATCAAGCAAATATATTTTGTTGACCGACTAAAAAAGGTTGGCCACCACTGATCTAGGGTGATATTCCAATGCAGAGTTGTGGGAGTGTTGCTTTTTTGGCTCGGCCTCCTAACCCCCTACCAATCTGCCCGCTCTCTCGGCTCAGCGTACTCTGGCCTGCTTCATGGCCCCTGTCTTGTCCGTGAATTCCTGAGGATGAGCCTTCATCCACTCTGCCCCCACCCTCTGGAATTCCATCCTGCAGTCCCTCCGCCTCTCCCTCTCCCTTGCCTCCTTCAAGACCCATCTCACGACCCTCCTCTTCGACCGTGCTTTCGATCACCCTCCTCCCCCTGCTTTCTATCCTCCCCGATCCTGTCCACAACTCGGGTCCGAAACACTGATTGTCCAGCGCCTTGGACGTGCTCCCAACGTGAAAGATTCTATACAAATCTAATTTTGTTGTTGTTGCTGTATATCCTATGAAGTGCTTTGAGACGTTCTCCCGATATGAGAGATGTGAGGTGCTTTATCAAATGCAAAAAAAGGATTGTTACTGGCAGTAATTATTGTAAAATTCTTTGATATTTTTTGACAAGTTTGCAGGGCTATGGGGAGAGAGCGGGGGAGTGGGATTGAATCGATAGCTCTTTTCAAAGAGCCAGCACAGACACAATGGCCGAATGGCGTCCTTCTGTGCTGTACGATTCTATGATTCCATGATTCAAGGTCCACCTCAAGGCCTTCCTCTTATAAGGCAAATTAAGGTCAATTCAGTTAGTGTTCCACCATCCTGGCAGTCACATGTGTGTGTCATGTCCCAAACTATATACTATATCCCTAGATATTATTTCCTAACAGAAATCCATCTAACTTGTTTTTGGAAGAATCAACACTTTCTGCTTCCAATGATTTACTGCACATTTATTGAAATAGTGTTTCCGCAGATTTCTTCTGAATTTACCCCCCTTTAATCACAGGCCGTGTCATCTGGTTGTAATGTTCAGTACAAGATAAAATGGCTTATTATGGTCTACATTATCTTGTCCCTTTAGAATCTTAAAGACCATAATCATATCGCTCGTCAACCTTCTCTTCTCCAGTGTGAACATGCCCAGTTTATGTAATTGATCCTCAGAATCCAGTCCTCTCAATCATTTTGGTTGCCCTTCTCTATATCCTTTCAATAACTGTAATATCCTTTTTGTATTGCAGGGACCAGAAATGCACACAGTATTCTAAATGTGGTCGCACCAGTGATTTATAAAATGGCAGGATTATCCCATTATTTAGGCTCAATATTTTCAATACAACCCAGCCCCTGGTTTGTTAGACAAAGCTGACAGGAGTCATGCAAGAGAGCCTTGGTCTTGTTGACGTTGACTGTAGAAAGTTATAGCTTATTTTATTCTTTGAAACATGTCCCTGAAATTGATGTAGCAGGAAGAAATCCTACAAAGTTAGATGATGTCTAGATCTAAATATAGTTTGTTACTTCTCTGAAATTGGTTATAATAATAATCCTTACAATTAATGGAGCACCTTTCATTTCAAAGCACCTCATGGGATTCACTGTAAAGTTTAGTGACAGTGCATTTTGTGTAGACAAAAACTTGTTCTTTTTAGCCTAATAATTATTTCAACATTGTATCCAAAATAACCCATGTCCTGTACACAGCAGTTTAGCAACATTTGAAATATAGCCAATAAAAATGAATATTTTTTAAAAGACAAGTCTGAAGAATGAAGGGCTTCCTTTCCAGACTGCTGGAAGCTCCTATTTGTTTTTTTAACAACAGACAGTAAAGTTTGGACAACTAATTGCTCCATTGTCTGCAATAGAACACAGTTATTAATAAATTGTGCTTCATGAGTACATCCTGTTTGTGCAGATTTCAAAGCCCTTAAATTTTTTTTATTATTTTTCAGTAAGAGTTGAATTCGCAAGTTGGATCTTGTAATTTTCAGTCAGGGGGGTTTACAATCCTAAGCAAATGTTGAAGTGATAATTATCACTAGTAATAATGAATATATTGTGGGAAATGTCACCCTGTCGATGTCTGAGTTGATTGTATCCCAGGTACACTGCCCCAGATCGAGGCTAAGTTGGGGGTGGGAGAGTATTCAACCAACACTAAAAATGTTGGACCAGACAGTAACTTACAATTACTGGAAGATGTGTTTAGATATTTCAACTTGATAAGGGTTTATAAATCTGCAAGTTCTTTGTTTCCATATGACCAATGATAATTATAATAATATAATAATAATCCTTGCATTTGATATAGCGCTTTTCACGTTTTCTAGTCATCTCAAAGCGCTTCACAGAATAGACTGTAAAGTGAATTGACTGTCTATTTGTGGGCGAAATCCCATTGAATATGGCACATTTTCCCCCCTGATTGGTTTTTGTTGTGAGGGATATAGGAACTCAGTGTTTCAGTTTCAAGTGGAATTTCACTAAGGAAAAGAAAAGAGAGTTTCTGCCAGTCCTTTGGCCAACAGTCCTGTAGATAAATTGGTCCCTCACCTCATAGCTGTTGGCAACCAGGTTGTCACAAATAACCAAAGCTCTTTCTCGCAAATACAACATTCACCCTATGAATTTGTTCATCATTGTAGACACTATCAAAATGGAAGTTCTTTTTTAGACTGTGGGCAAACTATCCAGTATACTACATAGGTATACAATGAGCAAAGAAGTTGAGACTGGGTTGTTAAAAAAAAGTTGAATGAATGGGAAAGTTATAAAGATTTTTAAAGATTGGAATGATTGGAATGATTAGATCCTTGATAGGACATGGTAGTCCTGTACTGCTGGTATAAGGAAAATGGGATATGTTGTATGTGGAAGCCCATAGCACAGGGATGAATATTGGAGGAATGATGATGGAGTTTTGCTATGGTGAACTTTGGGCATTAGGAGAGATTTTGCAAACTTTCCCTCAGTTGATTAAATCAGGGTCTTAGAGAAGAAGACTAGATTCCACACCGTGTATCAAAGAAGGGCATGCTTGCACCTGTTCATATATTCCTTCCACTATATTCCTCATATGGAAACATAAGCACATTCACCTCCAGCTTGCTAGTGATTGGATTACCCTGCTATTGCTGTCAAGAAAAATGGATACATTCCCTACCAAAGGGCTACTGGAATCGAGACGTTGCTCTCATCTTCCACTCCAGACCATTGGTGAAACAGAATACACATTCTATCACTATACCCTCAGGACAGGATTGCTTCAATGGATTGGAAGTTAAAAAAATGTAATTCTAGTTCCATCCATTGATGACTGGTGCACTCACCTATCATTCAACATTATCACAGAGAAACATTTGGCAAAATGTTACTTAAAAACTATCTGTACAAATACACAGTTACTACACTTTACAGTGAAACCCTATGAAGTGCTTTGAGATGAAAATTAGTTGTGTAAACAATCTGTGCTAATGCATGTCAATTTTCATACTAGAAATATGGTACAATTAATGTAATCCTAAGATTCTTTCTACAAAAAGTGGATAAACAATAAGAACTACAACTAAATAAATGTGCAATGATCTCTTTCATCCTTTGTCCATGAAAAACACTAAAGGTGATTTTCTGAAGGTCAATGAATTTACCGTTCTTGACAGTTTGAATTTATAATGGATTTTTCCAGAAATTTGGACAGAATAAGGTTTAAGATGTCTTCCTGATGGACAAATTTTCTGAAATATTTCAGAAACGTAAACTGACTTCAGTGTAACTCCAGCTGCTTGTCTCAGGTTTTGAGTTGAGTCCAGTTAAAGGTCAAATTTGTTCATTAAACTGAGATAATAATAACAATAACAATACAATAATCCTTGCATTTTGATAGTGAGCCCTTCACATCATTGAGGATATCTCAAAGCACTTCACAGGCTTTACTTTGTAGTGTAGCAACTTTTTATTTTTGCAGGACAAAGTGGCAGCCAATTTACATACAGCAGTATCCCACGAACAACTATGAAGTGAATGAAGAATTTTATTTTGGAGAATTGGTGGGCAGGACACTGGGAGAAGCAGCCTTTTGTTTTTGAATAGTGCCATGCGATCTTTAACATTCACCCAAACAGGCAGCATGGGACCTCAGTTCAACAACTTGTCTGAAAGGCAGCACTTCTACAATACAACATTGATCTGGAGTGTCTGGAGTGTCAGCCTAGATTATGTGAGTTGAAAGTCTTGATGTGGAGCTTGAACCTACAATCCGGTTCCTTTCAAAAAGCACATTGGTTCATTTGAAAGAAATTCTGATCGGCTTCTGGTGATGTCAGTTATTTATGAGACTTCCCCATTATAATTGCTCATCATTCACTTATTTGACTCAATTCACTTCCCTTTGTAAGAAGATACACACATAATGTTACAATGTTATTAAAATTTCAAGGTTATTTTATTCCCTATTTTAACTTTTAAGCCTTCTTCTTCTACCAACTGTCTGACCCAGCAGGCAGGCCTCTACCACCATTATAATCCTTTGATAAAGTGCCTTATCAGGTCATTGAAATGGCTTAAAGCAGTTCACAAAATATACTGTGAAGTGAATCGACTGTATATTTTGTAGGCAAATGGCATTAGCCAATTGGGCACAGCAGTGTCCCACAAACAGTCATGGATTCAGTGACCAAATTATTATATATTTTTAAGAAATTATTACCCCCTGTAAGCGATCTGCCAGTCGACTAACAACTGGGTTCCAACTTTACTGCTAGGTAAACAGAGGCATGTGAAATAAGGAAACCTGCCAAAGGTTTCGCCTTTCCGGGAATCGAACTGGGGTCCTCTCGCTTGTGTGGCGAGTGCTCTAACCAATATGCTACAGAATTCCACATTTCTTTCCCTTCCTGGTAAACCATTTCAACAGTTAATTATCCTCTGTGAAGTAATGCTTCTTTGTGCTTGTACTAAAAATTGGGCTTCACGTCCCTGAATCTGTGCCCCCTCCCCTGCTGTCCTGCTACATTAGAATATCTAAAACTATTATTCTGGATTTACTTTATCCCATTTAGCATCTTATATGCTTCTTTTAGATCCCCACTGAGATGTTTCTCTTCAAAACTGAAGAGCTAATCTTGTCATTACTCATAGTTCATCCCTCTAACACTGGGAATTACTGTCAATGCTCTCCACTGCCATCAAAGAACATGGATACTCAGCTGCAGGGTATGCAGACATTAAATTCAGAGCAAGTCTGAAATGCTTCTACATTTAGATATGTTGGCTTCTTTGCATGAGCATTCTCAAAGATGATGTTGCTAGCATCTGTCCTGAGTAAACGGTCAAAATGCAGAGCAAATGCCTAGATTCTCCCCGGATGTTCCTCAGTGCTATCTGAGAGAAGAATACCTGGGGAATTCATTATAATGGCAACAACCTGAAACAATGGGTTATTTGCCTGTGGGGCAATGAGGAAGCACTTACCTTGTAATATAATAATAATAATAATCCTTGCATTTGATATAGCGCTTTTCAAGTCGGGAGGACGTCCCAAAGCGCTTCACAGAACATACTGTAAAGTGAATTGACTGTATATTTGTGGGCGAATGCGGCAGCCAATTGCGCACAGCAATGTCCCACAAACAGTCGTAGATAGAAAATGACCAATTTATTATTGTTTTTGGTTTTTGGAGGGATTATTATTAGGCGTGTGGAGTAAGGAAACTTGCCCAAGGTTTCGCCCTGACTGACCTGCCTGGAATTGAACTCAGGTCTCTCGCTTGCAAAGCGAGTGCTCTAACCACTGAGCTACAGGACTCCACATTTCAGCATCCCACAATGGCTCAACTTGTGAAAAATTAATTTGCACAGCACTCAATGATAAAACATTTTGGAATTTTTGTCTATAGTGCTGCACTTGTTACTCAAATTTCTGTGGAGGCTTCGAAGACTATCAAGTTATAGGAAACACAATTTGTTTTACAAAGATTAAGAACATAAGAAAGTTTTGAAAAATGGACTAAATCTTCCATCAACTCCATCCCTTACACAGGCCTTATATCATTGATTCTACATAATGCATTTCAGCCTCAGAGAAAAGTTCTGCAATGTTTCTCTCTCCCCTTCCCCAAAGGCAAATCAAGCAAAATGTCCTACATTATTCCCTGATCAGTTGCCGACAGTTGTATGACATTTACATGGTCCTGGCAATTTAGGAGCAATTATGTTCCACAGCGCATTTGATTATTCCAGCATTTATCCTTGTACCCTTCAATTCTATTCTAAACCAGTTCTTTTTTTAACATTGTTAATCATCAGAGTTATTCCACATCTATATCACTCTGAGAAAAATGTTGCTTCCAATGTCAAATCATGCCTGAAGATGGTTAATTTTACACTTCTATCCCTTTGTTCTATGCTGACATAAATGATCTGGTTGCACCTAGGTTAAGTATTATTTTCAGCCTTAAATTCAGGATACAAATGTGTTGTACTTAAGCCTTCATATGAGATTGAATAAATTGTTAACAATCTTTAAAATCTAAATATTGGTGAAATTAAAAAAACCTTCCAGTTTATAGTCACATCAATATGAAACTTGTCAAAGCATTTCATGAGTATTGTCAACTGTGGAATCTGCTGCTGAAGGCAAATTCTGCCCCATTTGCAAGGATCTGCAAACAGGCCTGAGATATATTATCAATTATCTGGAGGATCATTAACCAGAAAACTAGAAGAAACTCTATTTATTTTCTAAGACTTATGGACCCTTCCACTCTTCCCTCTCCAGTAGGGGAGTCTGCCTGGACTGTCTTTCTGTGGTAATGGAGTTTCTCTGAGCTACTGGTTGACACTGTGACCAAAGGCTCCCGATGTCCTCCACTGTTTCTGAGGCCTCCAAAGATAGAAACTCTCACTGTTGCCCTTTAAGATGGTGACCCTCCACCAGGATCTTGCTGGTTGTTGTGCCCAGCAGTTCCCGGAGCGCTTACCCCACTCCTATCTCTGATGGATCAGCGAACCTCACCCGAATCTCACAATCCAAACAAGGAAAATAAAATTCCTTTACATTGTTTAACAGTACGGTTATAGTTTCAAAACAGGAGCAATATGGTACATTTGCATACAAAGTCCAATTGAGGCATTTATTATAAATCTGTTCATTAAATAATTCAACAAAGGTTAATGATTTACATTCAAATGCTTCCACAGACATATTAAAAATGATTGCAGTCTAATGGTTAATAAGTGTTTTATTCTCAATTGTTGAAATACCCTCCATGATTATGCCTTAATCGCTCTGAGATGCCGTCCGGCGTGGAGGGCGCTAATAAATCCAAGTTGTTGTTGTTGTAATCAATACAAGTGAAAGCTATATAAATCCATACAACTACCTGATGTATTATTTTATTGTGACTTTTTTTTATACTGCAGCTGACATCGTATGGAGGGGAATTGATTTTCATCATCTCTTATGATATAGAACACCAAATGGGCATCCACACAATATCCCATGAAGATGTTATCTTAGAGGTTAGTATTACATTTAATTTTCACCTCTCCTTAAGCCTCTTCTTACAACTTGGATCCCCAGTCCCATACCCTCCACTTTCCCAGTTCTGGTTCATTGTCTGTAGCTCAGTGGATAGAGCACTTGCCTCACAAGTGAGAGACCTGGGTTCGACTCACAGCAGGGCAAAACTTTGGGCGAATTTCCTTACTCTACATGCCTCTGTTTACCTAGCAGTAAGTAGGAACCTGATTGTCAGTCAATTGGCGGATCGCTTTTCTGGGGATAATAATGCCTTTAAAACACAAAAAATAATAATTTGGTCACCCAATCCACAACTGTTTGTGGAACACTGCTGTGTGCAATTCACTGCTGCATTTTGTCCACAAAATATACAGTCACTCACATTGCAGTATATTCTGTGAAGCGCTTTGGGACGTCTAGAAGACGTAAAAAGCGCTCTATCAAATGCAAGGATTATTATTATTATAGTATATTCTGTGAAGCACTTTGAGATGTCTCAATAACATGATAAGGCGCTATATCAAATGCAAGGAGTATTCTTATTATTATTGTTTGGTATCCACTTGTCTGTTCCACCTTCAATGGCTGACCCATCTTGTGCTCTACAATTTTGTTCGAATATCTCTTTATACTTTCTTTATTCTCGCTTTTGAAATCCACTTAAAAAAGAAGCTTTGACTTTGCATTTGGTCAAAATCTTTAAATCTTCCCCTTTCCCTGCTCACTGCTTACCATTATGTTTGTCAAGAGTTTCAGGGTATTCATTTCATGCTAAAGTCATGATGTGAGTGTGATTTATTGTTGTTAAGTCCTGGAATCATTCTCATTGCTCTTCTCTGAACATCTAAAGGACTTCAAAATACATCAATGTCCTTTTGAAGGTAGGGTGCCTAAAATTGCATACAGTTCAATTCCAAATGTGGCTTCACCACCAACCTATAAAAGGTTACAATAACTTCTTTTGACTGATAGGCAAACCCTCTTGAGATGAAACCAAGAATCTGATTAACTTTATTGATAACATCTTCACATTGACTAGAAAGTATCATTGAGGACTAATATTGGACTCAATTCCTTTCCCCTCTTCAATATTTAAAATGTATAACTAGGTCTCTACATTCCTCAATTTTTCTAAAATTGTTTAAAATCTGCTGTGCTTTGTAGAGACAACTATCTGTAGTTGTATTGCATATAATGTTAAACCCTCTAATGGTAGTGGGTGTGGGGGATAGGAGGGTCGAAAATCATCCGAGATCAATGAATTCAGGTTAAACAAAAACTGTAATGTGTCAATTTTTCCCTATCTTGCTTGATCAGTTTCTGTCCTTGTAAAGCTGTTTTCCTCCAGATATCATTGTTGACAGAATTGATTTTTTTCCCCAAGAGTAAGTATACTTGCTCCAGTGAAGTCTTGTTAGCAGAACACATAAGAAATGCAGAAACGAAGTAAAGAATCTATAGAAAAGTGAAGTACTGTATTCAGTGAACAAAATTATGGTCACCAGGGTTTTAGACTGAAAAAACAATATATCTTCTGAGGAATGCTTGGCATTTGCTGGACTGTCTGAATGATAGAAAAATAATTAATATGATGCTTGGGAGCCCTAGTTTTCAATATTATTCTGAACAGAAAATGGTGAAAGATTTCAGGATAAGAAAATGGAGTTGTCATTCAGTCATATTATGTATATACATTATCAAGTCATATATTATAGAGCTAACAACCGCTTTACTAAAGATGTTATGTTTTGTGGAGTCCTGTAGCTCAGTGGTTAGAGCACTCGCTTTGCAAGTGAGAGACCTGAGTTCAATTCCAGGCAGGGCGAAACCTTGGGCAAGTTTCCTTACTCCACACGCCTAATAATAATCCCTCCAAAACCAAAAACAATAATAAATTGGTCATTTTCAATCAACAACTGTTTGTGGGACATTGCTGTGCGCAATTGGCTCCCGCGTTTGCCCACAAATATACAGTCAATTCACTTTACAGTGTGTTCTGTGAAATGCTTTGGGACGTCCTCCCGACGTGAAAAGCGCTATATCAAATGCAAGGATTATTATTATTATACAACAACAACAAGATTCCATTTATAGAGCGCCTTTCACGTCAGGAGGACGTCCAAAGGCGCTGGACAGTTGGGTCAGGACCTGAGCAGGGGACCCGAGCAGGGGAGAAATGGTCAGGGTGAGGGGAGGGAAGGGAGGGAGCGAGGAGTGGGTAGAGAGTCGAGAGGGGAGCCGAAGGCCGAAGGCACTTATATGAGTTATAATATGCGGCTATTAGCAAAATAACTTCACACTTATTTTAAGCACAGATCTCAGTGCTGTGGTTTTCTTCAATGTTTTGCGCTATGTTGACTCTTGTCTTTTATTTTATTTTTTAGGGAAATGGTATCCGCATAAGCAATGGTCGTGAAGGAATCTTGCTTTATCCAGATGCAGAGCACAGTGAGGTGGTTGTGCTGCTGCCAGAAAACTTTGTCATTCATGGAACAGGTTTGCCTGTCAGCAAAAAGGACTTCATGACTGTCCTGGCAAACTTGAACCGTCTTCTAATAAGGGCCACCTATAGCAGTGACCAGAATGCCATTAATAGGTACAAATTAGATTTACTTTACATTTTCACTATATTTTCATATAGTGGAGTCCTGTAGCTCAGTGGTTAGAGCACTTGCTTTGCAAGCGAGAGACCTGAGTTCAATTCCAGGCAGGGCGAAAACTTGGGCAAGTTTCCTTACTCCACATGCCTGATAATAATCCCTCCAAAACAAAAAACAATAATAAATTGGCCATTTTCAATCTACGACTGTTTGTGGGACATTGCTGTGTGCAATTGGCTGCCGCGTTCGCCCACAAATATACAGTCAATTCACTTTACAGTATATTCTGTGAAGCGCTTTGAGACGTCTAGAAGACGTGAAAAGCGCTATATCAAATGCAAGAATTATTATTATTTATTATTATATGTTTGCGATCTTGATAGGACATTCTGCTTCATCCAACAGTTTGATTCTGTGATGTAAGGACAATAGGGTAGGTATTCTGGAAAGATGAGATAAAATGAATTGAAGGATGTTTTTCATCTGAAACTCTCTTGTGACCTCCCATCTATGGTTCAAAGTCCACATATGGTCCATAGCTCGCATACCTCACCCCCTCCTCACTCATTCCTTCATTACTTTGAGAATAGACTTCTCCAAAGTTCTCCTCACTGGTTTCCACTGCTTGATCCTCTACAAGCTAAAACTCAACCAAAGCTCTGTTGGTTGCATTCTCTCCTGTATTACACTCTACAGACGTATTGCTGCTTACCAGGCACCATTGGCACCTCAATAAGAATGATAAATAATCCTTGCATTTAATATAGCCCTTTTCACATCTTCCAGATGTTTCAAAGCAGTTCACAGAATATACTGTAAGGTGAATTGACTGCATATTTGTGGGCGAAACGTGGCAGACAATTGCTCACAGCAGTGTCCCACAAACAGTCGTGGATTGAATTTTTATTATTTTTATTTCTTGAGAGATTATTATCAGGCGTGTGGAGTAAGGAAACTTGCCCAAGGTTTCGCCCTGCCGGGAATCAAACCCAGGTCTCTTGCTTGCGAGGCGAGTGCTCTAACCACTGAGCTACACGCATTGGCACCTCAATACCTCAAGAGATCAACTTTAAATTCCTTGTCCTAATTTTCAAATCCTTCACAGTCTCACTCCTTACCTTTGTAATCTGATCCAGTCTTGCTTTTACCTTATGTTGTTCCATTTCTGATTTACCACAATTATTATTATTATTACCACTTGTTTCTCTCGCCCTCCATTCCCACTATTGGTGGCCAAGCCTTCAGCATTTTCACTGTTGCTCCCTGGAACTCTCTTCCAAAGTCTTTTCATCTTGTTTCCTCTCTCTCGCTCGCTCTCTCTGCTATAAATCACAACCGAATGACCCTGCAGCTTTTAGTAATATCGTTAATTCTCCCTGGTTTCTTCCAATTCAATTCTCCATATCCTACTTATTAAGTGCTTTAAGACATCCAAACGAAGTGCAAATTGTTGTTGTTTACAGCAATTCCTTTCTTCAAATTGAAAGCTCAACCCATTTGGTATATTACAACTCTACAATATGACTCTTCCATAAGACTTTGAGGTAAAGATATATTCTGAGTTCTATGAGCCAGAGTCTAATAGGCTGGTGCTAACTGGGCAAGTACTGTGAAATATACTGGTGCCACTGCAGATAAAGTGTTTGTGTTTAATAATAATAATCCTTGCATTTGATATAGCACCTTATCACGTCATCGAGACGTCTCAAAGCACTTCACAGGAGATACCATAAAATGTATAGACTTTGTATTTTATAGATGAAATGGCACAGCACAATGTTGTTTTTGTTTGTTGTTCATATTGTTTTTTTAAATAATAATACTTGCATTTAATATCACGTCATTGATACTTCTCAAAGGGTTTCACAGAATACATTGAAAAGTGAAATGACTGTATATTTTGTGGACGCTGTTAAAAACAACAACAACTTGCATTTGTATAATGCCCTTCATGCAGGATAGCACCTCGGAGCATTGATACCAAGTAGTAAGGTTAGAACGGGGCTACTGGTTCAGTGGAGAACTGCTGTCTTGACATAATAATTATAAACTTTGTCTTGAATGTTGTGCAAAGATATGAGAATAATGACATACATGAATAGTGAGCATCCTTACGACTCTCTTCCGAAAAATAGGTCAAGGTGAGTGGGAATGCATAAATGCAATTACTTCAGCCCATCCTATAGTTTTTTAATTGTAAATATGTTAAACCTATGTTCCTATTTAGTCAAACATCTTAAGTCATATTTTCTACTCTCTGCTGGGTAAGCATTCTTATATGGAAAGTAAAATAAGTTTTTATGACCGTAACTTGTACATACAGATGTTAGCAATAAAACTACTGTTAAATTTGGTTGACCTGCAGATGATAGTGAAAGAATATGCATTTCTTGCAGATGTCTTACTAACTATGGTACAGATGAGAATAAATCCGCTATGAGCCAAGTGGGCAAATATGTCTACAAAGGTTCACCTTGCTGTTTGCAGGAACGCATTTCAATTGAATTCAGTTTCACGAAGCAGTTGTATTTTGCCATGTGTTTATCTGAACAGGTTGAGATCTGTTTTCCTCCATGTTGCTGATTCACAATCATTGGGCCAAGATGTGGCTACAGACGTTGAGATTTGCGAGTGTCCCATTGGGTACTCCGGCACGTCTTGTGAAGTGAGTAATGAATGCAGAAGCTGGATATTTTCAGTCAGAAAATAACCCCAAATCTCCAATGTCTCATCTCTATTCACATACATAACAAAATGATTGATGAACAATTGTATCAGCTTAAAATGCCAAGACACATAATCAGCAAGGTGGGCGGGTTACTGGTAAATAAACAGAGTAAAAGTTAAAATGATGGATTTAGTGCTTCACTTAGAATAATCTAAATTAAATTGCACAACCTTCTTACTTCAAACCATTTTTTACTGATTGAAAAGATGACAGTGTATTTAAGTACTTCTGATAGAAAACAGAAACAACGGGAATGCCAGAGTTGACCTTTATTCAGTGGCTTCCCATGGTGAGATGGCTCAGGTGAATAACTCATGGTATGAAACATTTTAGAGAAAAAGTAATTCCCTTCTATAAAGCCACAAAATGCTGGAATTCAAAGTGCTCTACCACGGTGCCAACGACAACAACAAGATTACATTTGCATAGCGCCTTTCACATCGGGAGGATGTCCCAAGGCGCTGGACATTGTACAGCATTTCAGACCAGAGCCAACTGGAGAACTGACACTTGAATTTCTTACCATCTTGGTGGAGATGTTGAAGTTTGCATGACACATTAATGCAATCTCTGGTTTCCCACTGGACCATCCCCTTGGACTATGAACTGAAATCCTGATGTGACTGTAAAGGGAGATGCTGTTCACCGTGAGCGGCAAATTGTTTTCTGTTTAAAGCAGTAGAAAATTGCGATTCACTTCCTTTTTCTGATAGCTTTTCTTAGGCTAGGAATCATTATTATCACATTTAGTTTTGCTGT
Source organism: Callorhinchus milii (assembly GCF_018977255.1). Classification (NCBI taxonomy): domain Eukaryota; kingdom Metazoa; phylum Chordata; class Chondrichthyes; order Chimaeriformes; family Callorhinchidae; genus Callorhinchus; species Callorhinchus milii. The sequence continues at coordinate 30,622,814 of NW_024704744.1, read as the reverse complement.
TTGAGTAATCTTGGAAGCTTTTAAAGTTGAGTTAAGCTTGGGTGCTTTGAACCAGCACTGAGATATTGGGATATGAGAAGCTCCAGGGTCAGGAGCTGCAGCATTCGGATTTGGACAAAACAATTTTAATGAAGTTTAGTGGAGACGTGTCCTCCTGTGGAATTCTGGATTGAGGAATTATCCTATTATACAACACAATACAATTTACATTTATTCAGCACTTTTCACGTCAGGAGGACATCTCAAAGTGCTTAACACAGTTGGCACCCATGCCGAATGAGGGGAGAGTGATTGGATGGGGGAGGGAGAAAATTATTGAAAACCTAGTCAAAGAGGTAGGTCTTGAGGCACGCTTTGAAAATGGGGAGGGAGGGGCCGGGTTGGAGGGACCCTGAGCTCTAGAGAATCAAATTTATTATCAAATCACATACTGCACTTTATAGTGCATTACAGTGCTCATGTGATTTTCTGGATTAAAAGAAAATTGGAGTTCAAATACAATGTAAAATAACAAAAAATGTTTCCTTAACATGACATCCTGCTGCTTTATTAGAAAATAAGTCCCATTGCCAAGACAAATCTTTGTTTGCCTGCACTGGGAAGTTTAATGGGAAGTATAGTGAATACTATTCCTTTCCACCTACTTCAATTCCTCTGTGGTGTATTCTTCCTTGTGCAGCAATTGAGGTCTGTCTGAGAAACATTTGGAGCTATGCACTTATTTATCCAGTGCAACATATATTAGGTTACTTTGCTATTTTACACATATTGCTTTTTATTATATTTTGCCAATTGTTCTCCTCCGCAAAAGCAATGATATGAATAATTCATTCATATGGTTGTATCAGCATTAGCATCCCTCCAGTACCTTGCATAACTGACCATTTTTCGAGTTTAGGCAGTAAGTGTGACAAGCTCATTCAATAATTAATGAGGTCAGAGACAAGTCTCTTTCTGCCCCCACTTGATGTTCACACATTCTCTCAAGCATAAGTCACTGTGTAACAATCAGGAATGGGAACTGTGGTTTGTCTTTTTTACTTCTTGGGCTGAAAGATATTGAAGCTATTTGTTAGGTCCCACCCCCATCTAGTCAGTCTATTGTACAATGCACTGGATTTACTCACTGATCCATGAATGAACCTTGTTTACTATTCTTATAACCTTTAGGAAAGGTTCGTTCGTCCTGCCAATTTGGGTACGCTGTCTAACCTGAATCCCAGTCACACATTCTGTCATTTCTGTCAAAATATCAAAGAGCTAAAACATCAACAACATCAATGTTTGTAACCATGTTTGCTTTACTGATTAGTAGGTTCAGCTTGTTTATGCTGATATATTTTATATATACAGTCAAAATATATGTATGTGTGTGTGCACGTGTGCGAAGCTCAGCAGTGAATGGACTTCCAGTCAGTGAATAATTACTACACACTAATTTGTGTGCAGCATTTTGATACCCAAAGTACTAGAAGTTCACAAAAGAATTTGAGGAACCTGATTTAGTTGTTTGACAGTGATGCAACAGTATCAGAAAAAGGAGCTGCTGATGAAAACAGAGACACCGTGAATATTCTTCCTGTGTCAACAGATGGGTGGGTACAGGATAGAAGAAAAAGTTAGGAAAATTCCAAACAGACAATGGACTGAAAGTTTATTTGATTGATACTTGTTTATTGGAAAAAACTAACCTTAAAACAGTAATCTAAGAAGCAAATGAAGTACAACATTCATAAATGAACATTGATCTCAGAACTTGTTACTAGTCACGCAAAACGGATGTTTGTGGTGTGAGATTTCATAATTTATTTTCCTAAAGGGTGATTAATGATGTGGAATAATGGTGCTTACCAGGAAGGGTGGATGAAGTCAGGTCATTAAACTCATTTAAGAAACAGCTTGATGCTGTAATGGGAGGAAGGCAGAGTCATTATCTATTATATATATTATATATAGTATATATATTGAGATCAAATGGGCCAAGACATTCTTGATCCAAACAAATCTTGTGATTTGAAAACATACTTTCTTAGTACAGTATATACAGGCATTGGAGTCATTTTAATAGTACAATAATACAAATAATACTCAAATCTAACTTAACAGTCCATTGGCAGAACTGACTGGACCTCATTAAAACTTACCACTCTGCCTTCGCCTCTGCTAAATTGTCCTTCTCCTCCAAGATAATCTTTGAGGCCAAGGACAATCCCAGGTTCCTCTTCTCCATCACCAACCGGCTCCTCTGCCCACTTTCTCACGCTTTGCCCATCTTCTCTTCCGACGCCAACTGTGAGGGGATGCTGGACTTCCTCAAGACCAAAATGAAGCAGATTCGCTCAGCTGTCTCTGCCCTTGCAACTGTTACTTCCCTCCCCTTCCAACTGATTCCTCCTCCCCATCTCCCATTCACATCCCGGCCCCTACCCATCCCTCCCGCCATACCTTCGAACCTGTCTCCCACTCCTCTCTCACCACCATTATGACCCATATGAAACTGACCACCTGCTCCCTCAACCCCATCCCTACCCCTAACTGCCCAGCTCCGCCTCCTTGCCCATCTACTCACAGACATCATCCTTCCCTTTCCAAGGTCCTGAAATGAGTCGTTGCTTCCCTCCTTCCTCAGGTGCCCACAGCACAGACACAACCTTGTCAAAGTCACAAATGACATTTTGTTCACCAGTGACCAGAGTTCCCTCTGTCTCCTCGTCCCCCTTGACCTGTCTTCTGCCTTCAAAACCGTTGACCACTATATCATCCTTCACCGCCTCTCCTCTCACCTCCGCCTTCATGGTTCTGTACTTGACTGGTTCATACCTCTCACACCGTCTCCACTTCATCTCCACAAACGGCTTCTCTTCCAGGCCCTGCATCACTTTGTGTGGCATTTCTCAAGGCTCTTCTTTTCAATATCTATATGCTCCCTCTTGGTGGCATCATCTGCAGACATGGGGTAAATTTCCACATGTATGTGGATGACAACCACCTCTGGTGTCTTGTTTGACCCTCAACTGTCCTTTCTATCCCACATCCGTGCCATAACCTGCTCTGCCTTCCCCCACCTCTACACCATCGCCCGGTTCTGCCACTTCCTCTCCCCTCAGGCCAATGAAACCCTTATCCATGCATTCATAATCCCTAGGCTCATCTACCCCAATTCCCTGTTTCTTGACCTTCACAACTCTTCCCTCCACAAGCTGCATATCAATCAGAACTTGGAAGCTTGTGTCCTCTCCTGACCTTATCACCCCCACCCACGCCTGGCACCACTGGCTCCCTATCCCCTAGAGGATAGAGTTAAAAATCCTCATCCTCCCCTTCAAGGCCATCTGAGGCCTTGCTTCCTTCCTATCTCTCTGACCTGCTAACCCCATAGCAAACTATCCATTCCCTCTGCTCAGCAGGCTCCGGCCTGCTTCACATCTCCTACCCGACCTGGCCTGCCCCAACATTGTCAGTCAGGCCTTCAGCTTCTCTGCCCCCACCCTTTGGTATTCCACCCTACAGTCCCTTTGCTTTGCTCCCTCCCTTGCCTCTTTCAAGTCCTGTCTCAAGACCCTTCTCTACGACCGTGGTTTCGGCCACCCTGCTTCCACTACCCTACTGCCCTCCACCACCCCCATCTCCATCCCAATCCCCTGCTCGGGTCCAAATTCCTGACTATCCAGCACCTTGGGTCATTTCCCCCGTCATGAAAGGCACTATACAAATGTAATTTGTTATTCTTATAGATTAGATATTTATCACACCACACATGCAAGGCTGTGCTGGAAGCAAACCATTTCCCATGGCACAACCCCAGACCCTGTTATCAATGGCATTATCTATTTTCCTAATATTTTTCCAAAAAAGCTGAATTCTATGATACAACAGAGAACAACCTACTCTGTCCAACCTGCATCTCTCCACATATAGTGATGACAATTTTCCCTTTTGCTACTTTTACTGGGATACAAACATGCCATCACCTCAGGAATTTGAGCAAATCTCCATTCTAGTATTTTGGACCAGATCCATTTTCACTTTTAACCTCTAAACACCCCCTTGATCTTAGCCTAGCTAAATACATGTAGGAATCGTATTGGAGATCAGCAATGATTCCTACATTGTTTTAATCAAGAAAGGTAAATATTGCTTGATTTCTGAAATAAGAGTTCCATTTGAGATTGAGCCTCTAAACAGTTGAACAAAATCAAAAACAATGAAATATTGGCATAACTGAGATACTCATCCCAACCTAGTTTTCCCTGGGCATGACTAAATAAATAAGAGAGTAATAAGATTGTCATTGTTTATTCAGATCATGATGATGGATATTTATTTGACTATCTCTTTGTAAATAAGGCTGCAAATAAATGTGGATGGTTTCAAACTCTCATTGTATTAAACCAATGTAATGATTAATGACTCCCTGCTTTATGCATGTGAGGATTCATTTTTCATTTTATTACTATCAGATCTAAAGCCTTTGACAAAATGGCACATTTCTCTTTTTATTTAACATTTTAGTCAAGGTTTCTTATCAAAACAATAAAAGTGAAACTATTGGAAACAATTATATTTTCAAACAATTGCACTATTTAAAGAAAGAATCCTCAGTGAAACAAATTCACTGTTAGGGCCATATATGAGTATTCACAACAATTTTCTTCAGTTAGAAACTATGGTATGTATCAAACCGTATTGCTGTATGTTAGATGCTGGGATATTTAGAGACGTGCTGAGTTTCTGATCTGAACTGCATTATTATAGGGAGTTGCCAGGTGGAGGTCAGACATTCCCTTATAGGGCAGAGGATGGATCCACCTAAAGGGGTACCTTTCTTGACTGTTATTTGCCTCCTGTGTCAGTCAGAGGGGAACGTAGACTCAGGGGAGGGTGGGGGAATCTGAAGGCAGGGGGCAAGAAAAAAGTTGTGGCTCAAGCTTCAGAATAATAATGATCCTTTCATTGAATAAAAAATATTAAGAAACATTCAACTTCATTATAAAAATAACAAGCCTGAACGTACAGATTTCAAGGGATAATTCAATTTATTTTTATTCTGAGACTGTATTACTTGAACCGCACTTATACACTTCTGATTTCAACTAAGTGAGTTAATTCCTGACTTGCATCTCTTATTGTGCATTGGAATATCCATCTCTACTTCTATCTATTATGGTCAGAAGTTACATCCAGCAAGTTGATCAAGTTACTTAAGCAGATTTGACAGATCATTATGGAAACTCCTGGGTACAATAGTAATATTTAAGCCACAGCACACATTTTATCCACAAATCATTATAGCTTTCTCGTGGCTCTAATGGCTGAGATTTGGAGACTGGTGTCAGATTTTTATTGTAAAATGGCTAATTTCCAAAAATGTTTCACCGTTAAATTCTTTTTCTGTTGTTCTTGACCCCTTCTGCTTGTCTGTGCTCTCGAACACAAATTTACCTTATCAACTGAGCTAGAACTGTACTGTACCTTTCTTTCCCTCAACACTATCTGTCATCTAATAGAAGACGGGAACAATTAACATACCTTTTGCTGCTCCTATTCTTCAACATAACAAGCCAGTACAATTGTATTTACACATCAATCATTTGCAGTGCATTGCTTTGTTTTCCCAAAGTAGCAATTAACTAGTGTGTTAAAATAGATTTTAAAGCATTAAGAACTCCCACTGAATCTTTAGGGATGCTAACATGAGCCATTTCTCAATCATACAGAATCATCAGGCTTCTCATTTGCAGTGCTGTAAAATTACTTTTATTTAAACAAATAACAGAAGTCCTACATCATTTTATTATGTTTAACAACCACAAATTTGCATAGCACCTTTCAGGTCTGGAGGACATCCTAGGGATTTGTACCCGAGCAAGGGGTTTGGATCGGGGGGATGAAGGCAGGGAGGGTAGGGATAGGAAGGTGGCCAAATCCGCAGTCAAAGAGGAGGGACTTGAGACACGCTTTGAAGGATCAAGGGAGGGAGCAAGAGAAAGATACCATGGGATGGAGTTCCAAAATTTGGGGGCAGAGAGACTGAAGGCCCGACCGCCGATGGTGGGGCGGACCGGGCGGTGGACGTGGAGCAGGCCGGAGCATGTTGAGTGGAGCGAGCAGACAGGTTGATAGGTGTCAGACACCTGACTGCCCCAAAAAAATATTAGTTATTGATATTAAAATGCACCGCTTCAGGTAACTTGAATGAAAACCTACTATAGAAAAAGGCTGCACCTTTCACATTAGTTAAAACTTGGCAGTCAATAACAACGGCATTTTCTCTTTTTCAGTCTTGTTTGCCTGGATTCCGACGAGTAAATAGCACCCTCTATGGAGGAATATGCGAGGTGTGCAAATGCCACGGCCATTCAGTGTCTTGTGATGACATTACTGGAGAATGTTTGGTAAGTGTGGATCAATGTAAGATATTTACCCAGCTGGGTACGAGAGAATTTATGTCTGATTTGTCTCATTATTCATAGCAAATCCTGAATTCCTATGCCAGTGGAACATTTGGAGTGTATTCATTCCTGGATAGCTAGGAACACCACCCACAGTTCTGCTCTGTTAGTAACACTGATTGAGCCATCTGTTACACATAATGTTTGTTGTAGCAGTCAGTTAACGCACCATGTTATTTTGCAAAAAAAAGTATTCAATTTAATTACAGGGTAATCAGGTTTTAACACTATCGTAATACTTTAACATAATTTTCCATGCTGGAGATCGATATCTTTGCTTTTAACCCTTCACCTGTATTTTGTTCAAAGAAGAAAACAATAAATAGGGAAAGTGACATTTTCTGTAATTTAGTGTGTATAGGAAATAAAACCAGTTTTTTTGTTTCTGCATACGTCTATTTTAATATTGCAATGTGATAGTAAATATCTTGTCCAGTTTTCTCACTCTTGGATGGAGGAAATGCAGTATTATGATATGCTAATTAGAGAGAGGATAGATTTTCTTTGTATCCTATCTCTTGATGGCCTAATCCCCTCCTTTCTCCAGATCCCATCTACAGAGAATGATTTATTTCTCCAGTCCTTATAGTGCTGATTCAGCACCATCTTGGATTTTAACTTGGCAGACAGAATCCTTCTTTTGCTCCCTAGTCACTAAGTCTGTTCTCAAGCTTCAAATATTTACTTTAAAATTTAAACCACTATCTGGTGAAGATTCACTATGTTCTCTGCAGCCCAAATAAAGATTTAGTTAATCAGTGCTCTGGTCATAATTATAATAATAATCCTTACATTTAATATAGCGTCTTATCACAATGAAGTGTTTCAAAGCACTAAGCAGAGGTTTTTGTAATGAGTAGTGATTGTAATTTTTGGGGATGAATGCAACAGCCAATTTTACATAGCAATCTCTCACAAACAGCCATGAAGCGAATGACAATTTTTTTCTATTAATTGGGGAACGTATTTTGCCTGTGATCGGGAGAAACTCCTCTCTCTTTTCAAATAGTGCCATGGCATCTTTAACATCTACTTGAAAAGGCAGATGGGACCTTGGTCTAACATCTCATTTGGAAGATGGGACATCTGACAATACAGTACTCCCTCGGCATTGTACTGAGCTTCAGCCTAGATTGTAAACTCAACTGTGACCTAAACTGTCCATACATTCTGACGTGGTATGCTGATGTCTGCTGCAGTTCTGAATGTTAACACTGCAGTGAAAAGTATTCTGCCCATATATTTCCTCCATTCTCCCTTGTAGTCTTTACTGAAATGGTGAGGTAAAGAACTGTGACTGGAGTAGGAGTCACATCAATGGCAATATGACGATGCATTGATCTTTAACTCTGATTAGAGTTACAGTACAGAGTAGATTAAGGTGCAGTGGGCGAGAAATGTAAATTAGTTCCATTATAAACATGCAGTACAATGAGAAAGCTTTCTGTCCAGGATGTTGAGGGAGTGGAATAGTCAATGATAGCTTAGGTTTCAATGGGCCAAATGCACCTTTCTTGTTCCATATTTGCTCTTGTTATTAAGGGATCTTGGTTCACGGAATAACCAGTAAAAATAGTTTAGGATTATTTACCAATTTGAGCAATTAAATTAGAAAAACTGCATTATCAGAATTGCTGTCCTTCAGTTGAGACTATAAACTGAGGCTCAGCCGATATTATAGATCCCATCAAAAAAAGAAGGGAGTTTCTTTGGTGTCCCCTGGCCATCAATCGCAAGACAAAATTGGTTATTCACTTCATTTGCATTTGTAAGTGCAAATTGGTTGTTTAATTTGCCTGCAGATAGTCACTTTGCAGTAAAACCTGTGAAGTGTTTTGAGACATATCTACAATGTGATAAAACACTATATCAAATCTAAGGATTGTTAAGGATAATCATAGTACCATGTTCCTTGCTGACTCTTGTCTATGAATACCGTACCCAAAAGGTGCAAAAGTAAAAATACAATTTGTTGCACAGGTGAGGAAGGGATCTTAATAGATGTGAATGGCCTCAATTTTTAAATTGTGTTTTGTTGGAATGGAGAATGACATTCACAGCACTGTCTGCCTCCAGTGCATATCAGAACATGTTGAATATTTTTAGATTCATGATGATATTTTGCACCAACAACTTAATAGGAAGAAAAATATGTTGTTTTATTATCAAAAGTAGAGACCTGCCTTAGAGAATGAATGCAGTATGAATGCATTTATTTCATTTAGCAACCAAACTGATTTTTTTGGAAGTAAATTGTTATCATTATCTATTAGAGTATTTATATATTGAGCTAAAACACAAAACTCGCAGTTACTGCACTTCACAGTATTTCCTGTGAAGTACTTTGAGATGTCCTCCCGACATGAAAGGTGCTATACCAAATGTAAAGATTACTATTGTTGAAAGTTTGCCCTTTTTGGTGCCCGACTACTGAATATCTGCTGTTTGGTTTTGAGAGGAGCCTGTGAACTTTATTCTTTATCTTGTTGAAAACATTTTGGGGACTCTGCCCAAGAATTTGTGGTATTGTTTTTGAAATTAGCAAATGTGTAAAGAGGCATCACATTATCCCAAACTCAGGCTTTAAATTGCATATTCTGTGCACATGGGGATAATGCCTTTATCTTGTAGGGGAAAATGACGATCAAATATTAAATTAAAGTTTAGAGCTACTGTATCTTTGAAGTTTTTAACGTGTCCAAATGATGCATGAAATGTTATGGTCAGACATATCTGTAGACAATTTAGAGCTTAAACTCTATTTCCGTTGAGTTTCATGAACATTTCTTTTTCCACAATAGCATTTGGGCATTTTCCATGAATAGCTTAATAGTGTAATATTTTATTATTCATAGTAATCAAACTGGTGGAATTTTTAAACCTGAATTTGACAGTCCTTCTGTTCTTGATCCCTGCAGTGCTGACATCAGATGCGTCATAGGAAGGGTGAAGTTGCAGTAATGCAATTTTCATTTTATTCCAAAAATTCTGTGATCTGCATACCATATGCCAAGTTGACTATTCTCATTAACTCAAAGACAGTTTGTTTTTATCCAGTCTGACAAGGCATGAAGCTTAAAGCAACTTTTCTCATTTTATTAGTTCAATAATGCTGGATGGATTACTGCCAGTGTGTCAGGCTGATGAAATTTGTGTTAAACTGTTGTGCTCTGTTCATCTTTCTTAGTGATTGGATTCCTGTTGTGTTCCTCTCTTGAGATTGTCTTACATTTTAATACCAAAGGTTAATTCCAGCCAATCGAGGGAATTCAACATCAAAGTAATTTTAGAAATGTAATGCCTGTTGCAGGTTATTTAGCCATAGTTCATTTATTATTAGAAAACATTTGCATTATATAGTATATATTTCTAGGCATTTCCTTTGGACAAAAGATGTAAAATATAATGCAAAATTGACATTTCAGAGGGTTTCAACGTCTGAGAAGAAATACTAAATAATTTATAGGTTTACTTTACTAAAGCTATTTTGCATGTTCCACATATCCTTTTTATCACTTAAAGAGGTTTTGAATAACTCTTACCTAAGGAAATGTGTTTCAAGGTGGGAAGTATATTTACTGAGGGATGTTATTTATTTTGAGCTAGATGGCAACAGTATCTGAGTGTTTGTGTAAAAGTGCAGTTCAGTTGAAGATATGATGAGAAATAGAACGATATCTGCAGCTTTTCAATCCCCATTGTCAGCTGTGAGTTGAGGCATGGGCAGTCACCTAAGAATAGGTGTGCAATGCCCAGAGAGACCAGGGACATTTACACAAAGCTGAAGGAAAACAAGCAATCTTTGTAACTTTTTGAGGTTCAATAGCAACTTCCTCAACCATTTATTGGTAACTCAGTGTTACAACCAACTGATTCATGTTTGTAATCAATGGGGATATAGTTTGCTTATTTACAATCTCTATTGCGATCGGGGTTTGATCATGAAGCATACGTAGAAATGTGAAATACTTTACAATAGCACAATGTAAATCATAATCTTTTATTCTGCCATAATTTGGATTTAATCAAATAATATAAAGGATTTTTTTAAAAAAATGAAACAAATACTTAATATGCCTTTAAAAGGACAATTCTGAAGGAAACTGTTATTTATCCTAGGGCTGCCAGCACCACACCACTGGAATTTACTGCGATCAATGCCAGCCTGGATTTTATGGATATCCAATTCAGGGTACTCCCAATGATTGCCAACTTTGTAGCTGCCCGTTACTAATTTCAACAAACAAGTAAGTAAGATATGATTTTATCTACAGCTATAGTGTCGGGACATCGAGGACTCAGAATTCATTCCAGCTCTACTTGGCAAAATGTTTATGAGTTCATAACCTACTTTATCTTTTATAATAATAGTCCAAAAATTCGATATAGCGCTTATAATATCAAAATATCTCAGAGTGCTTCACAAAGAATTGCTGTAAAGTAGTTAGACAAACATGTACGTAAAGTACATAGACAAATGTGGCAGTCGATTCCTTGATAAAAATGTCTCTCATGAACTGAATGACCAATTTATCTGTAAGATTGTTGACCAGGACACCAGGAAAAAATCCCTTCTCTTTTCAAGTAGTGCCAAGAGATCTTTAACCTGAACCTAAAATAGTGTACAGGCTCTTGGTTTTAACAGCCTAGCCTAGTGAGCACAAAGCACAAAGCCACAAAGAGATCTAGCAGCTAAGAACTGAGTCAAACTGAAACGTCAGAGCTGTCGGTTAAAAGATATGACCTTGATTTACCTTTGCCTGATTCGATTCAAACTATAGATACTTCAAACAGAGGAATTATAGAGATTGTGAAGATTGAATAGGTAAGTGTAGATAGATTATATGGTTTATGTGAGGAATAACCTTTGAGCACTTGGTGGGCCTGAAGTTTATTCTACAATTTTATGCTTCACAAATCACACATGCATAACAGTGAGTTATGTCTCTTTGACTTGAATATATACTACAATACAATACAAAATTACATTTGTAGAGTGCCTTTCATGTGGAGAGCATGTCCCAAGGCGCTGAACAGTCAGGGATAGGACCTGAGTGGGGTGGGGAGGGTTTGGGATCAGGGAGGGTGGAGGGCAGGGAGAGGGTGGGGGTAAGAGGGTGGTTGAAGGCTCGGTCGCAGAGGAGAGTCTTAAGTCGTGCCTTGAAAGAGGCAAGGGAGGGAGCAAGGCGAAGGGAATATGGGATGGAGTTCCAGGGGGTGGGGGCAGAGAGGCTGAAGGCCCGACTGCTGATGGTGGGGCGGGCCGGGTGGGGGACATGGAGCAGGCTGGAGCATGCTGAGCGGAGGGAGCGGACAGGTTGATTGGGGGATAGCAGGTTGGAGAGGTAGGAGGGTGCAAGGCCATGGAGGACCTTGAAGGTGAGAACGAGAATTTTGAACTTGATCCTCGGAGGGATGGGGAGACAGTGGAGCCGAGCGAGGGTGGGGGTGATGGGGACACAAAGCCTGCTGCGGGAGAGGACATGAGCTGCAGAGATCTGGATGATCTGCAGCTCGTGGAGGGAAGAGTTGGGAAGACTGACAAGCAGGGCATTGGCATAGTCGAGCCTGGTTGTAATGAAGGCATGTATGAGAGTTTCGGCGGCCTGACGGGTGAGGCAGTGACAGAGTTGGGCAATGTTGTGGAGGTGGGGGCAGGCAGAGCGGATCATGGCATGGATGTGGGTGAGAAAGGACAGTTGAGAGTCGAACAAGATGTCTAGTTCAACAATCTGATATTTTTAATTCTAAAATTCAGACAAAGACAGACATTGCAATTTCTTATGCTAGAAGAATGTCATCATTCAGTGGTCTAATGTTCAAAAATGTCAACACAAAATATAATTAATTATTCCTCCATATAATGGCACCTACGTTGATGTTAAAGTCAGTTTAAAGATTACTGGTGGTATAAAAGGGCGCTCACATTCCACTCTCCTCTATATACTGTGTGTTGTAAAACAGCCAATTTTTGTATTGTTTTTCTTTCAAACTCACTTTCCCATGGGAATTGTAATTCCCAGAGGATGCTTTGCTGCTTTGTTTCATGCTATGCGAAGCACATTTTTTCCAACCCCCATCCTAGCTGAGCTTATTTTCTCAGTGTAGCAACTTGATAATAGCTACACTTGCACCCTACAAAACCAGATAACCTTCATTTTAGTACAAGAAAATCATGTTGTTTTACATTTACATAAACAAGGACAGAAAAAGAGCCAACAATCACAAATGTTCAAATTAAGTCTCAGCAGTAAGATTTGACACTGGAAAGGAACACAAGAGTAAAATGACTCAAGTCTCAGAGTTTGAGGCAGAAAAAAACATTCATTTCATAAAAGTGAAGAATGTTCTTGTATATTTACAGACCTATACAGTTTTGCACCAAACCCTTCACCTTTTTTTGAAAGGGTGAAAGGCAAGCAGCAGAGCTGAAACAGAGCTAATCCAATGCTGTTCCTTTCTTTTCATTTAGTGCAATTGAGGAAGGGGGAGGTGACTGCAATTATAGTCAAAGAGCTAGGTTTTTAGGTGAGATTTAAAGACAAATAGGAAGGTACAGGGAGGGAGTTTCAGTATCCAAAAAAACATTTTTTTGAGTTCTATTGCCCACAAAATACACAGTCAATTCACTTTACAATATATTCTGTGAAGCCTAGCATAACTACAAAAACGTATCTGTGGGAGAGGTGGGATAAAGAATAGGGCTGTTTAGGTTAGAATAGATAAAAAGAAAAACAGGATTTTCAAAACCTGACAGTGAAAATAACAAATACTGTAATTACACAGCAGATAAAATAACATCTGAAAGAGTCAGACAAGCCAATATCTTGAAACATTAATATTGTAACAATATAAATCTCCTTCCTCAAGGTTCGGGTTTACCTGTTGAGTTCCCCAGAACCCCCTGTCCTAACTGAAAACTGCCATCTGAAGAATGCATGAATAATAAATAATAATCCTTCCATTTGATATTGTGCCTTTCATGTCCGATAGACATCTCAAAGCACTTCACAATATATACTGTAAATATACTCTATTTTTGTGGATAGATAATTTGCACACAGCAATGTCCTACAAACACCATGACCATTTTATTTGATGTAATGTTAGCCAGGACACCAGAATAAACTCCCTTTTCTTTTTGAGTAATGCCATGGGATTTTTAACATCCAGCTAAACAGGTAGACAGGTACCTTGATTTGACACATTAGCTAAAGGCCGCCAACTCCAACAATATAGCACACCCAAGCATTGTGTTGGAGTGGAGTCCTGTACTCAGTGATTACAGCACTTGCCTTACACCTGAGAGACCTGGGTTCAATTCCCGGCAGGACAAAATGTTGGGCAAGTTTCCTTACCCCACACGCCTCTGTTTACCTAGCAGTAAGTAGGAACCCGGTTGTTAGATGATTAGTAGATCGCATTTCCGGGGCTAATAATTCCTTAAATTTTTTTTAATAAATTGGTCACTTCAATCCATGACTGTTTCTGGGACAGTGCTGTGCACAATTGACTGCTGCATTTTGCCGACAGTCAATTCACTTTACAGTGTATTCTGTGAAGCGCTTTGAGAAGTCTCAAAAATGTGATAAGGCACTATATCAAATATAAAGATTATTATTATCCCAAACTAGGAGTTCCAGGTCCCAATGTGGGGCTTGAACCCACAACTTTCTGAGTCAAAGGTGGGAGTGCTACCAACTGAGCCAGGCTGATGCATATAAGAAAATGTTGAAGTTTAGGCTAACCAAAGTTTCTGTTAGGAAAGGGGACAGACACTGATGGATCCTCTGAAGGTGAGAAATGGTTGGAAATGAAAAGCGATGTTAATGAACCTCTCCAGGAGAGTGGGAATAGGGGAAAAAAAAACAGTGAGTTTAGCAGTGGAAGAGATCAGACACTAGACCTGAGTACAATTGAAATAAGGCAAGTTAGAATTGTAACGTTCTGTATATAGTACCAACCAAATCACAGTTTTAGCTTGGATGTATATTAATAATAATAATAATAATAATAATAATCCTTGCATTTGATATAGCGCTTTTCACGTCGGGAGGACGTCCCAAAGCGCTTCACAGAACACACTGTAAAGTGAATTGACTGTATATTTGTGGGCGAACGCGGCAGCCAATTGTGCACAGCAATGTCCCACAAACAGTCGTAGATTGAAAATGACCAATTTTTTATTATTGTTTTTGGTTTTGGAGGGATTATTATTAGGCGTGTGGAGTAAGGAAACTTGCCCAAGGTTTTCGCCCTGCCTGGAATTGAACTCAGGTCTCTCGCTTGCAAAGCGAGTGCTCTAACCACTGAGCTACAGGACTCCATATTAGTTCCCATGACAACATCTTTAATCTGGAAGAAGTGGTTTATAGTTAACAGAAAATTATGAGTGAGGATGAATCCAACCAGCTTGAGAAAGGTAGAACACTGAAGTGCCTGGGGACCATCTTATTGACTGTTGGGTGTGCAGAGGAGCTTGACATTAACAAAGAGAGGAAGTTTGTAAATACTGCATGAAATGTTGTTTGCTTGACCCACCAGCTCAAAAACCCACGAGAAGGGAATTTCAGTAAGGGAAATGTGTTGTTAGAGGAAATCACAAGTTTTGCCATTTACCTGCCTGGTTGTAAAAAGGTAGAATGTATAGGAAAAAAATCAGTAAATGTAAACTCTTTGCTTCCTGACAGCCATGTGAGAAAGAAATTCTTCATAAGGTAGAATCTTTTTAACAGCCATTCACGCATGATCAATGCCTTTTACAAAAGTGATAGAAAAATGAGCAACTGCTACATCTTACTCTTCGAATGAGCTACTGCTTACCAATTACAGTCAGATACAATGTCATGCCGAGCCCTTGGGGGCACAGACGAGCAGCTGTACATTCCGTTTTTATATAGTACAGAGTGACAGCTACAGAGAATTTCAGACTGAAATGCCATTGATATCCTGCTGCCCTTTATACTATATTCAGTGTCAGTCGAAATAGGCAGCGGTCATTTGATAGACTATTGGTTAGAACTGATCCCTGCTCTATCTTGGTGCCAGAAAGTTATTCCTTGTCCTCTCCCAGTGATGGTTTCAGTAAAGAGCAACGAACTATGCACCTAATACACTTTTCTTTGTTCTTTCTCTTGTCGCCTGTGTTTGCACAACATGAACAACGCAGTTTCAGCCCAACTTGTCACCTGGATTCCAGGGGAGAGCAAATATGCGACCAGTGTGCACCTGGGTACTCAGGACCTCAGTGCAACAGGTAAGGAATCAGTGAAAGGGAGTCTTTCTATATGCAGTAATGCACATTATTGGAGAGAAAAGTTCAAACTTAGAAGTAATGTCGTTACAGAAAAATGTTGTGGGTTAACTCTTTAGAGAGGTAAGTAGCATTTTGCCATTGTGTTGACATATAACAGTCTTCAAATTTCCATTTCTTTGGCATATACAGTATTATCAATAGAGATGCCCCACCTAATCTTTACTTTCTTTCCTCATACGTTATTTTGTCATTTTTCATGATTGTCACATCACATAATTTTGGAATAGAGTGAAATGGAGAAGAGAGTGGAATGTACAATAGGGATTTAAAGCAGTTTCTTAGAACTAAAAAGCCATTTAGTCCTTTAAACGTATTTCCACTGAAATTTACAAAATGCACACCTACATTGGTTCCAAAAAGCTTTAAGTTACTGAAAATAGAGCAGCAGCTGATATAATGTTGTTTGGCAACAATGTAAAAATGGACCAGTTTCAACATTCAACATTCGTTACTTTTACTATCAACTTTTTAAGTGGTTGACCTCACATTTTATAGCAATGTAACATTGAGTAACTTAACCGTCTTATGGAGATGAACTTATGCTTTGAGGAAACTTCTGGTTTAGCCAAAAATTGGCCTGTGCCGTAGCGTTTTAGAAAAAAGGAAACAAAAATGGTTTGTATCCACTGGAAGCTGCAGTGTTTGAAGCATCAATGCTTCTTAGTTCACTCACCTTTAAATCTTGTTAAAATAAACGGAAAATAAAATATAGTTTGTTTGCGACACTGTTATGAAGCAATGTTCGATTAACGTGGTAGCTTTCATGAAAAAATGCTTCTGTTTCACAAAAGGTAGAATTATGACACGAGTGATTATAAAATACGAAACTCCATACCTTATTTGGAGAGGATTCATTTAAAGGCTCCACTTTGACATATACTTTGCATTAAATAAGAAACCCTCTGTTATATCGGGAGTCTCTGTAAACATTAGTGTTCAAAGAGACACCTGACATTATGCATCACTGCAGTAGCTATTTCTGTCAAACTTTTCCAGCTGATTTTGCAGGATAGTAAGTAATGGTGGCGCCATTTGTTATTTTAGGAGTAAAAGATCTACAGTCCTATAAATAAAGAACATTACAGCAGCAGGGTATTAAAAGAAGTAAAAGGAGGCACTGCATTTCCTCTCCCTCCCCCCCTCACACATACACACACATACTCACTCTTCAAGGTTGAGGAGAGGGACACAGGATTGTCATTTAATAATAATAATCCTTGTATTTGATATAGCGCCTTATCATGTCTTCTAGACGTCTCAAACCACTTCACAGAATAACTGTAAGGTGAATTGACTTTAAATTTGGATACCGTTCGAGCCACCTTCTTCAAAGTCAAACCACCTTTGCAAATGAATAAAGTTTATGGATTGTAATAAATATTCTGTTGCATCAAACTATACCTATAATGTTTGGTTCAGATTAAAATGACACCCTGTAAACACCCTGTAAAGTGCTGTCAATGCTGTCAACCACTGATGCATTTATGACAATCAGTGCAAAAAGTTATTTTCTGCTCCTTCCATTTTAACAAAAAAAACTTAATGAATTTGTGCAATTGTGCAAAGTGTATAGTTTTAGTTTTTTTTTAAAAAAATGAGCTCTGTTGATTTCCAATTTGTTGTCATGGCACTCAATATAGTGTCAGTATTGTCTAAAAACTGAACTTCAGTAAAACAAATTGGTCTTGTGTGTCAGAACAATATAATACCAACAAAGCACTTGGCAGCCCTGCCCTGGAGTCAGGAAAAGATATTTTCCTTTTTTTAAAAAATACTTGAACCTGTTCGACCTGCCAGGGGAAATACTGCATGGAACCAAGATATTTCTCATGTACTTCGGTTCCTTTATTTCAATCAGAAGCAGGACTGTTGAAATCTCCCCACAGGATGTCTCCAAGTGCTCAGTCAATTTAAAGTAAAAGACTCGGCTGCAGTGAGTTTGTCACACTGATTGCCACGTCGCTCTTTGATTCTGAAGTAATAATTGCAGAATAACCTTGGCTAGAAAGTAACAGCATGCTCAAGGGAGGCCTTATTTTATCAGAGCTGTAAACTAGCTGCCTTTATACTTGCTAGAAATTGATGAGATTGTGGCAACAAACTGAGTGAAACCCTATTTTCTATTTTCTGCCGTTTTTTCTGCAGCTGTCACTGCAGTGTATCATTGAAATGCTTGCTTCAATGATTCATTATACGATACAAAGAGCTTGGTATGAATATTACAGAATAGCTAATTGGTTTAAAAAAATCTGAGTCTATGCTCAATTTACTTTGACAATCTAAATGTTATGCACATATAAGTATTTGTTATGCAAGCCATAGCACTGCACAATTTAGCAAAGCACTGCTGAAAACAACCACCAGATATATAATTACTAATGGTGTGTCAGCCTCTAAGTACTTAGTTGATTATTGAGGGAATTATTTATTTGTTAATTCTCATTTAACTGGGGCACATCTAACCATCTGTGGCGGTGACACTTTACAAGTACGTGATATAACACATTGTTGGCATCATTCTGTGCATGAACATTAACTGCTACTGTAAGTAGAGGGTCTGTTTCTCTTGTATAAATGTTTTTTTCCTAATTAATTAGGGTGAATTTGTGTTCAGCAGAATGAGGGATATCATTGCCGGGAAATTAATTTTTTTGGAGCTTTTTTTTGACCCAGTATTAGCATTAAGTATTTCCTCATCAGGTGTAGCGTGTAAGAGGATTAAGTTCCCTGTGGAGACTTTGGATTCTGTCCAGCATTAGACTGGATAAGCAGTGGAAAGCTTGCCAGAAATCACATAATAAGATGCGTGGTTTTAACCGGTTAAACTCCAGTTAGTTCCACAACACATACTCTGTGATCCTCAAGCAGTCAGGTATATTTCAGTACGTAAATATAAATGAATGTTTGTCAGGACATTATGGTACTCATTGAATTCTGAATTGTTGTGTGAGCTCCAGTTGTTGGATAGGAGCTGAAAAAGCTTTCTGCAACTTCAAAATGGGACAGTTAACCTTTTGTACTTTATTATTATTATTGCATATTATTATTCACTAGACTACTAACTACAATACTAAAGATTGTGACCATACAGATCTATGGTCACTTCTCTCCTTACACTGGGTCCGCTCAGTAGAATGGATGATACGGACTTGATTGCTACAAAATTCTTTCATCGCCACAGGTGTACATACTGCAGCCCAACACTGCACTGACTCTCTATCACTAACTGACTTATAGTTATTCCAGTGATAAACCCTATCTGGGACTCCATATAGTCAGAACCACTTTATATTCAACTGCTGTACATTGGAAGGTTTACACCACATTCATGTGATTATGAGTGTAAATGTGCAAAACTCTATGTATAACAAGGGCATGTGATTGATTAATTGGTATCAATTAGTGTTTTACACTCGCTTCCACTGGAAACAAGATTGATACTTACCAGTTGTATTTCACTTAAGATCTTTAACAGCCATTGATTCATTCCCATCTGTCTTGGCCAGACGTAAACATCAGTCTGTTTTTTGGTCAGCTGAGTGTCTGACACATGTGAAAGGACAGAGATGGGAGCTATTCCTTTACCCAGGCCCTGTGTAGTTAATGTTTCTTCTACTGTTTTCCTACTTAAATTCTCCAGTTGCCGATGTGCAATTTGGTTTAGCGCCTTACAAGTCAAAGTGCTTCACAGCATATTCTGTGTATTTTGTAGATAAACTTCACAAACAATTTGTGTACTACCTTGTCCCACAAACAGTTATGTCATGAATGATCAATTTTATTGGGGGATTATTGGCCAAGAAACCAGGAGAAACTACATTCTTCTTTTGAAGCATAGATTTAGAAAAGGCAATTCAACCATTGGGTAATTTTCTGCACTGCCATGGAAAGGTTCAATACATTTAGTTATTATTTACATTGCAGCATTTCTGTCACTGGTAGCAATGTAATACTGTATAAACCACGGTGGCTCTATTGTCTGCAGAGATACTCAACAATGTGTCCTGAGGTGGGGCTGGACAACAGCCCCAGAAGCAAGAGCATCTAGGGCAGCAAGGAACAAGGTGCACCATGCTGCAGCCATACGTTTCTGGTCTGTCTGTTTTTCATATCACTGGCTTGTAAAGGCCTTTTTCCAAGAATGGAAATCGTCCTTAGACAGAAAACAAAAGTAATGACTTTTGCTACATGTAAGGAAAGATTGATTGCACTTTGTAAAGGCACCAGAATTGGACCCAAAGCTATGATTGAGGGAGAATTCTGAAATACGAATGCCTAGTGATGTTCTGTTGATGGAAATTCATCCGGGGGAGAGTGAAATATATTCAATTTTTTTTATATCAAATCATTTAAAGTTCATTATTCTTATAATGAGAATGCAGCACTCAAGAAAGAGAGCTTTCCCAGTGTTTTTTTGTAAATAATAGGATCTTTTACTGTTATCGCTAAAAAAATAGGCCTTTTTGTTTTTTGACTTGGTTTCCTATTACCTCACAGCACATGGATCCAATCTTACAATAGTCTCTCAGCTTCGGCTAAACTTGAACTTTTACGACCTTCCATTCAACGACGTAGGAAGTAAAAATAGGAGACTCATGTACTCCATTGATGGGATAGAATTTGCCGAGGATTGCTAAAAGAAACTCATAGTTGACTCATCTCTCACCATGTTAAAATAGCGTGAGGGGGCAAAAAACAAGGCAAACAGAATGCTACGCTATATTGCCAAATGAGTTGAGTTCAAATCCCCAGAGGTCCGACTGTATAGTGCACTGATCAGGCTACATCTGGGTACTGTAAACAGTTCTGGTAGTTGTGACATAAGGGAGTTGCTCAGGCCCGATTGGCAGTGCAAAAGAAAGCAACAAGCACGATTCCCACTGTTACAAGAAGCAGCTATAAGAAACGATCAGACAAGAAAGGGTTCTTCAGTCTTCAAAGGAGACGTCTTAGTGGAAATTTTATGGAGTTATATATGATTTAAATGGTATTGAAAGTGTAAAACAGCACTTTCAGATGAGCCAAGACACCAGAACAACAAGGTATAGTTTAGAATTGCAAAATGCAGTTTCAGGACTAGCTCCCTGAAGTATTTATTTACCCACAGGGTAAGTTCTTTGTATGTTCAGATCTCACAAAGAATCTCGTGTTGGATACGTGCCCTTATTTGTGTAGCCAGCAATTTAGAGCTGTCAATTGCAGAAACAAAAAGCATAATGGAAATCAAACTAAATGATATACTTTCTGTTATGGTGTTTCACATTCCCTGTTGTCTAACATTCTATTATGCCATGTATAATTTATTTACCCAAAAGGTAAATAATGCCTGGAATGGGTTACCAAGAAGAATGGTTGAGCCCAGGACCCTGGACTCTTTAAGAAACAGCTTGTTGCTGAAACGAGAAGATGGTCGGGAAGATCCAAAGCTCTCTTGTGATATGTGACATCAGAAAATATCTGTTATGCAATATACAATATGCTTTTTGCTTCTCAATGCAATATGTTTGTTTGCTCAAAAATTGTTGGTATAGAACTAGGAAAGTTATTTCAGCAACTGTGCTGCTCATTCTTTATACTCCAACCTAAACCGCACATAACTTGCGTTCTTTCCTTTTCAATATCATTGATTTATACAAGTAATTGCTACAACCCAATTATTTTTTAAAAATTGCCAATTTATTTATTCAATCAACATTCATTTGTATCTCTGTTTAAGTTACTACATTATAGGAAAGCATATTCTTTAAATAACAGTTTTGTAACTTGGTAGAGTATATGGAATTCAGAAACAATGTCTTATAAAATTAAATGCTTTTACTATCTAAGATTATTGCTCTAAATCTGGCTGTATTTTCAGAAACCTATTTGATTGTTGCCTAGTGAACTAATTTGATGTTTTGCTTTTGATAACTAGGTGCACTGTTGGCTTCTTTGGGCATCCCACTGAACCAGGTGGATCATGCCAGCCCTGTCAGTGCAATGGAAACCTTGATCTATCAGTCCCTGGGTGCTGTGATTCAATGACAGGAGAGTGTCTACACTGTATTGAGGGAACGACTGGTCAGTTCTGTGAGCTATGTGCTGAAAGCTTCTTTGGGGATGCTGTTGCCAAGAGTTGCCAGGGTAAGTGACCTGGGCCTTTTATTTCATGTTTACCTTTGAAGTGTGCCTGAGAAAGATGTATATAGTGAAAACCTTTGTAATACGGCCAGATTTCACGAAACAGTTAGATTCTTGGACAGTTTTAAAGGAAAAACTTTAAAGGTATGCATTTTTGGAGAAGTAAAATAAAGTCATGCAGCAATTCTTATAATGAAGCAACATTTTTCACATTTTAAATGTCTCACAAATTTTTTCAAAGCTGCAGAGCATCTTTCGTTATGGAATAACAACTCTGTCCTTGGACTCCAAAGCCTATTCTGGTGTAGTTTTAAACTAGCCTTTTAGTACTGAATATTATGCATATCTTGAGGCTCTGTTGTAGTGCTTTGCTTAATGATGGTCTGGAAAATCAAACAAGATTGTTAAACCTTCAATAGGATTTGGAGGTGCGTATGGTAACCTAACTAATTTCTGGGATTCATGAAATGTTTAATTCATTGCTAAGCTGTGCTGCTATCATTTCTTTTTTTTCCCCTCCATTTTCTCTTTTATTTTTCTCATTTTACTCTTACCTTTGCTTTATTTCCAAAATAAGATGTTTATCTATTCCAAAGCATTTTTCTAAAAACAGGTTCAAAATATTTTACATACTTGTTTTGCTTTATTTTGGTGCCTGGGGAATATTCAGCACATTTTCTTCAGACTGTGTGAAAATGAATCCCAAAGACTTGTTTTCAGCCAGTTGTGGGCTGGAATTCTAGAGCTTGACATCATCAGATTTAGCTTTGATGTGATGAGGGGAATATTGCTTCATTATAAGAATCACAGTATGATTTTACGCTTAAATGTAAGCAAACTACCCCTGGTTCTATCTCCCAGACCACGTTTTTGCCTGAACTGCAGAGGAGGTAAAAATCATAGAATTATAGAATTGTACAGCACAAAAAGAGGTCATTCGGCCCATCGAGTCTGTGCCGGCTCTTTGAGAAGAGCAATGTAATGTCAATCCCACTCCCCAGCCCTTTCCCCATAACCCTGCAAACCTGTCCTCCTCAAATACCAATCCACTGCGTTTTTAAAAGTGGTTACTGAATCGGCCTCCACCACCCATTCAGGAAATGCGTTCCACAGTCGAACAACTCGTTGCGTGAAAACATTTCTTCTCACCTCCCCTCTGTTTCTTTTAGAAACTATTTTGAATCTGTGACCTCGCGTCACCGACACACCCACCAGTGGAAACTGTTTTTCCCTTTCTAACTATCAAATCCCCTCATGAGTTTGAAGACCTCTATTAGGTCTCCTCGTAACCTTCTCTGCTCCAATGAGAATAATCCCAGCCTCTCTAGCCTTTCCTCATAATCAAGGTCACTCATTCCTGGTACCATTCTTGTAAATCTCCTCTGCACCCTTTCCAATGCCTTAACATCCTTCCTATAGTGTGGTGCCCAGAACTGGGCGCAGTATTCTAACTGAGGCCTAACCAGTGTTTTATATAGGTTAATCATAACCTCCTAACTTGTACTCTATGCCCCTATTTATGAAGCCAAGTATCCCATATGCCCTTTTTACAGCTTTATCTACCTGTCCTGCCACCTTCAAGGAGTCATTTACCTGCACCCCTAGGTCTCTCTGTTCTTTCACCCCCCTTAAGATTGTATTACCAGCCTATATTGCCTCCCCTCATTCTTTCTTCCAAAATGCAATACCTTGCATTTCTCCACATTAAAATTCATCTGCCATGTGTCTGCCCATTTTACCATTCTGTCTATGTCTTCCTGCAGTTGGCTACTATCCTTCTCACTGTTTACCACCCTATTTAACGTTGTGTCGTCCGCAAACTTGGAAATGGTACTTGCTATACCCAAGTCCAGATCATTTATGTAGATTAAGAAGAGCAGTAGTCTAATACCGATCCCTGGGGGACGCCACTGTAAATTTCCTTCCTGTCAGAAAAGCAACTGTTCACCACAACTCTCTGCTTTCTGTCTCCCAGTCAGTTCTCGATCCATGCTGCCACTCTCCCTTTTATACCATGGGCTTCTATCTTTCTTACAAGTCTTTCATGTGGCACTTTGTCAAATGCCTTTTGAAAGTCCATATAAACTACATCAACTGCACTACCTTTATCCACCCTCTCCGTTACCTCATCGAAAAATTCTATTAGATTTGTTAGACAAGATCTGCCTTTAACAAATCCATGTCGGCTGTCCCTAATTAACCCATATTCTTCTAAGTGAAGATTTATTCTGTCCCGGATTATAGTCTCCAGGAGTTTCCCCACTACTGATGTTAGGATGACTGGCCTGTAGTTCCCAGGTTTGTCCTTCTTTCCCTTTTTGTACAGGGGAGTCACATTGGCCACTCTCCAGTCCTCTGGCACCACTCCTGTGTCCAATGAAGATTGAAAAATTATAGCCAAAGCCTCCGCTCTTTGTACCCTTGCCTCCCATAGTACCTTGGCTGCATCCTGTCCGGACCGGGCGACTTATCTACCTTCAGTGCAGTCAACCTTTTCAGTACTTCCTCTCTGTTTATACTTATCCTATCCATTTCCTCTACCCTCTCCTCCGATACTGCGGCATTTGGTGCTTCCACTTCTTTTGTGAAGACAGATGCAAATTACTCATTCAGTACACCAGCCATGCCCTCTGCCTCTACAATAAGATTTCCGCCTTGGTCCTTAATTGGCCCTACCCAAATGAAAGCCATGTGCTACCTAAACTCTGCTTTTCCTGCCGATTCCACAATTCTATATTCTCCTACAAATTGTGCAATCTCTTCACTTTTGACATGAAAGGCGCTATATGAAATATAAGGATTATTATTTATTACTATGATTTGGGAGGATTTAACCAGTGAATCAATGGGAGAAACACAGCAAACTCAGCCTGTGAGCCCTTGAAAGAATGGTTTTGCCAGGAAAACAGTTTTAAGTATAATTGCACGAGGTGTGAAACATTTTCGAATCACAGAATGTTACAGCACCAAAAAGGATCGTTCTGCAAGTCTGCACTCGTATATTTTCCCACCTAGTCTGATCTCATTCATTTTACACACATTTTAATATTCTTCTTCACAAACATCTAATTCCCTTTATAAAATAATTTATGAATTCTGCTTCAACAGTGGATTGTGGAGGACAGTTTTACATTCCATCAATAAACACTAGCTGCTAATAATCTCTTGGGTGACACTTTAATAATAATAAAAACGGAGTGACATTTGGTGCCAGTTAGTGGAACTAAGAAGCACATGGACAGACTCTCCTCACCTGAAAGTATTTCAGAGCACCTAAATTAGGTTTCACTCTTCAAATTACTCCACTGCTAAATTGATATTGCATCAAAGGCTCTCTTATTTTGTACTGATATGCGATTGTTATGCCAGTACACTTTAATATATCCATTAGGAATAAACTAGTCTTCCTCTATTGTTTGAATGTTACATCTTTAAATGTTTCTATGTTCAGATCTCACGAAGAATCTCGGGTTGGATACGTGCCCCGGGTTGGATACGTGCCCTTATTTGTGTAGCCAGCAATTTAGAGCTGTCAATTGCAGAAACAAAAACACAATAGAAATCAAACTAAATTATATACTTTCTGTTCTTGTGTTCCACTTTCCCTATTGTGTAACATTCTATTATATCATGTTCTCAGCAGGATCAACAGCTGTTTCAAAGAAATGTCTTCATTACATTTTTAATTACTGCAGCAGTAATAATATTGGAAATGTTACAAAAGTTGCCCCATGTCTGGCATGGATTATACTCCTGTGTCAGGTGTATAAACATACGAGCTGGAAGAAATCTATATTAAAAATACGGATAGGATCACCCGGAAGAAACAAAAAGCAATTACCCCTTGGCCTCCAGCACAGACTGAACAAGCAAGATAGGAATTTCAGACTCACAGAAAATAATGAGACTGAACCAGGATAATCAATGATTTGCGCATGCTAACTTCTCCATTGCAGTTTGCAACAATCAGTAGAGTGATCCATCTCAACATTTGCAGTTCAGCTAACATTTTCATTTTAACTGTGTGTTGCACAACAGTGGACAAGACCCTTTGGAACCTTTGTGAATCAGAAACACTTGAAAATAACCCTGTAGAAATAGTTGAGCTTCTGCTTAATTCTTATAAATGGTCCATAATTAATATACATTGTAATATGAGGGGGATAAACAGTATTCAGAAAAATTTAGGCATTTCAAGCAGGTGGGTCAAAGTACACAGTTAGTTAACCGATCTTAGCTGCAGTGGTCATAATAATAATATTTTTGTATCAAATATTTTAATAATAATAATCCTTGCATTTGATATAGGGTGTTGTTGAGACATCTCAAAAGTACTTCACAAAATATACTGTAAAGTGTATTGGCTGTGGAGTCCTGTAGCTAATAATAATAATAAGCTGCAGCTCAGTGGTTTGAGCTCAAGAGTTCGATTCTCGGCAGGGTGAAATTTTGGGTAAGTTTCCTTACTCCACATGCCTCTGTTTACCTAGCAGTAAATAGGAACCCGGTTGTTAGTCATTTGGCTATTCCAGGGGTAATAATTCCTTTTTAAAAAAAATTGTTTACTTCAATCACGACTATTTGTGGGACATTTCTGTGCATAATTGGCTGCTGGGTTTCACCCACAAAATATACAGTCTATTCACTTTGCAGTATATTCCGTGAAGCACTTTGAGATGTCTCAAAGCTGTGATAAGACGCTATATCAAATGTAAGGATTATTATTATTTTGATATAGCAATAATATTTATCACATTGTGGAAATGTCTCAAAGCTTTTCACAGGACTTTTACTGTAAAGTGTTGTAATCATGTATTTGTAGGCAAACAAATTAGTTTCTTCACCCCTGGGAAAGAGAAAGAACAATCAACTGGTGTTTCTGTTTCCATTAAATGTTGAGTGGCTTCTTCTGGAAAGGACAGGATTGGGATTTGTGTGCTGTCTCATAGTTGCATAGCTTGTTGACGTTCAATGTTCAGGCTCAATAAGTTGGCCAACACTGTATTCCAGCATGAATCATTGCCTTTGGGCGCGAGTAACAACAGACAAAAGGCATGAGACGATAAACTTCAATACCAGTTATAGCAGTTCTCATTAGATTCATGATTATGGAGACAAATCTCTGCTGAATGTAATAGCAAGTTGATCAGCAGAATAGAAAAGGCTTTGTTTCCTAAAATCATAACTAGTGAATCTGTTCCACAAGCTGGGACACGCAGGAAGAGGTCCTGAATGAACGTATATAAATAGAATACTTGAGGTGAGCACAGGTGAGTATTGAGGTGATGGGAATTAGATCCAATGTATTACCTATTTCTCAATGAAGTTTTGTAAACTCAGTGATATCTGAGCCATATGTTGTAACAGCTCAGTAGTATTTAATTCATCTAGTGATTGCATTGACATTGTGTTTCCACAGCCTGTCAATGCCATGTGAATGGTTCCACCACCAATGCCTGTGACACACAGACAGGCCAGTGCCAGTGCAAACCAAATGTTGAAGGAAGAAAGTGCAACCATTGTATGGTAGGTATTGCACAGAAAGATCTTGTGGATTAAGTATTTGATTTTTAGTGAGAGATCTGGGGCAGGTTGTGGTGATCACAGTTACAATTAACAGTAGTTTTTCTCTTGTTTGTTTCTGTCTTGTTTTGCATAGATTTGTTTGAGCAGTGATAACAATGATTTGTTCATCTCCCTCACACTCTCAGGCTGAATAATTCATCCAAGTCAGCACCAGTGATCAGATCATTGGAGTTAACAGTATCATCTAAAATACTTGTAAAATAACCCTCCAAAGAAATAGAAAAACAAAACTTAAGTGGTAATAGATGAAGATAAAGGATAAGTTGTGCATAAATGCATAACAGGAAATGATCTGGTGAATGACTTTGCAGGTCAAGAAATTAATCAAGATTCAAGACAAAAGTAGCTTTTCCATTGTAATACAACTTACATTAGAATAACGTTAGTGCCAAAGAGGACATTATAATAACATCATACTATCTGCCATTTATTGATACATTATTCTCCCTGGGATTTTATATTCTCTGGGATTGGGTAAACAGGGTGTGTTGCGCTAAGCATTCCATTCCAGACACACAGAAATTTCCATGTGTGGGTGGACACATATTTGAAACTCTCAGTCTGGTTTGGATAATGTTAGGCACGGTTAACACAGGGTTTCCACACGTGGCAGACACCCAGCTGATCCCAAAACATTATATTGCAGGGAACAGGTTTATGGTGATATGTGATTTTGATGCATATGTTTCTAGTTCATTTCGGCATAGTTGAGTTAATCCACTTAGCTTTTTTTTTACAAAGTAATTTAAAATAGCCGAAGAATATAATGAAGGTTGTCATTTAATCCAGCACATTTTAAAGAGTTTAAGATTCAAACTCATTTAAGTGGAGAATGTTTTTAAAAAATTGTACTCACCCACATTTCTCTCCACATCCAGCCATCATTGTAATATTTCATTATTTTCATTTGGGATTGTACTCTAAATGTCTATGAATGCATCATTAAAGTCCTGGTCTAATTATTTTGATGTTTGAAGATGCATAGCAATGATGAACTTTAACCTGATTTTGAGGGCTGCGAGACCCAACAGATTTAAATAGAAATACTTGGTTTCTTAAGGCTGTAGTTCAAAGATTTGCATAAAAAAAATCATAAAAGTAACATAAAACATAAATTTGAATTGTTTGTCCTTTCTTGACCTTTGTTGACCTTTGTAGTTTAACGATGATGAACACATTGAAAATAGTGCTGTTGGCTGGTGTTCTTGGTTCATACTTTTACAGTCACTTGATAGTGCGGAGTTGGGAATTTACTTCCTGTGCAAAGTTGTCAGTGAATGCAGATGAAGAATAATTGGCTGTCGCCATTCAGCCCCAGTGCAACGTGTTTGTTTATCCTCAGTATAGGAACATGGGCTCTTTATTAACCTGAAGACATCTTGCTGAAGATTCCTGTGCATTTGTAATTTTTTTTAAAGAATTTTATTTTTGAACCAATTGCTTCCATTGAATAATTTAAAGCTTCTTTTACATTCTCTTGAGTTTCACCAATTTTTATTGTTGTCACATGAACCTGTTGTGATAATTTCTGGGCTGGGCTCATACAGTACCTTTGCCTGTCACTGCCAATGATCCCTATCCTATGTTTGCTCTTACTTTCTACCGCTGTCTCTTTTCCATTTTCTGTTCTGTGAACTCTAAAGCCTAACTGCTGGTGGGACCATGAACAAAACCTCTGCAAGCCGTGTATGTGCAGTCCCTTTGGTTCCATGGCACTTCGGTGTGACCGAACTGGGAGCTGCATCTGTAAGCCTGGCTTCACGGGGAAACGGTGCGAACACAGCAGCCAGATCTTTGAAAGGCAGTACAGCGGGAACACACGAATTGCAAAGCAAATTCGATTCCCGGAACGGCGGTGGTGGGCAAGTGGCGTTGGTGGCTGTCCACGTGGTGCATACAAACCTGCCACCCCTCCTATTAGAGGGGTAAATGATGAAGCATGCGTGTGCTGTGTACTTCTTCATAACTGCCATGTGGATTGAAAAAGAATAATTGCATTGATTTTCTAATGAAATCCAGGCTTTTGTTTTGATAATACCTGTTATCAGGCATTTGTGTGGAGGATATAAAATTATTTGAAGCTGGATTTATTTGAAGCTTATTTGAAGCCCAGAGTTTTCCCTCTCTCCTTTACTCTCTCCTTTACTCTCACTCTCTCTCTCTCTCTCTCTCTCTTGTATCCTTTACCTCTTTCAATTTAGACTCTAAAGGTCATGCATACAAGTTTTAAAAAGTTTAAGAAAGAATAAAAGCTTCAAGAGCTTAGAGACATCCTCCGGATGTGAAAAGCAGTGTATAAATATATATTGGATTGTGTTGTAAAAGGAGCTCAAGACAGTTGCAATTAGGCTTGAACCACAAAACAATTCCACAATACAGCACCAATTGATAACTAATGCTGTGTTTATGTTGCACATTGACGGTGAATAACCAGATTTACCAACAAATTAGATTACAAACAAGTGCTCTATTCCTAATGCTGTCTGAACAAGGCAGTTTAAACACACACATTTTAAATAGACTCTATTTATGTTCAAAGCAGACAGCCAATTTGGGCATCCTGTACATGCACACAAAGTAAATAAGCTAATAGCAGTGAGCGTGGCCTTACTTCAATACATCTTGTAGAAATGGTCACTTGAAAGAAAGATTTGACTATTTTTAATATAGTTGTTATGGTTACTTTTGATAATATCATCATCAGTCATTATCAACAATCAAAGAGGAAATGAAAAATATGATATTCGGACTAAAATGATATTACAGTGTTTTCAGGATTAATCCCAGATAAATACAATTGTTGGAGTGGGAATGCTAAAAGTAACCATTTGTTTTTGAGATGACTACATAATTGGAGTAGCTTTTGATTGGCCCCATTGGTACGCTAGTAAAATGGGGAGAAAAGTGTTCAATCCCATCCTCCCCAGTTGCCTGAAAGATTGTTTGTCATTTCTTACTGTTACTGCTCCATTCTAGAAGAAATTCCAAGCATTTGAGTGGCATTTCAGCCTGTGAGAAACATCACCAACTCCCAGCTCCCAGCTGTGTTGAGATATCTGATTGATATGTCGACAGCAGTTCCCTTTACGGTCAAGTGACAATCGGAATTTTGTTGGTTCTCATGGTTTTGCATGGTTTCTATTTTCCATTCTCAGTAATGGCAGAAAAAAACATCTGAGGTTTATAAATCCCACCGTACCACCCACCTCTTCAACTGCACCTGTGGTCACCTTCCCCTGTCCCCTTTTTTGGAGTCAAACCCAGCAACTGTGCATCGCTTGGAGATGCTATTTAAGTTAATATACGGCTCCACCCCCATCTCCACTCCCCCCCCACCGAATGCTCCACTCCAAATATTTTGGTTTAACAAACAGAATAAACAACAAATACATTTACCAATATAGCCTGTGGTGGCATGAGGACCCATTAGAATAAAACAATCTAGTGCTAGGGAAATTCATAAAGTATCACACAAATTAATGTGTTCTCAACTCTTTATTTCCAGTCAACCTTATCGATAGTGTTTTAGAACTAGACTTAATTGCTAAAGATTTGAAGTTATAACAACATTTAATATATTACATTGCTTCCTTAGCAAGAGATTGTTTTAAAAATGGTATAATTTAAACAATACAAGTTTATGAATGTTATGTAACTCTCAAAAGGTAACATTAGCAATGGAAATATATATACTCTTGGATCATTAGTGAAATTTTTTTTGCTTAGTGAAGCAAACAAACCAATTTGAATATTTTGTGTCCTTATGATTGAATGTTTGAAAGCTAATTCTGCATGGTTTGGGATACTGCAAATTGAATTTGCATGTGTAACTCTCAGAAGACAGCTAATGCCAAGTTGAAATTGAATATACTGAGGCACCCATTGATGTATTTTATTTTGTTAGCTGATGCATCCTGTTAGGTTAAAATCTAATCTCCTTTTACTCATATATGTACATCAAATATGATATGAATAGTGTTTACCCCTGCAAAAGTGAAATTATTTAATGTGGTCCTAGTATTGGAAATGGAAAGAAAGAATGTACGTGGATACTTATAGTGGATTCTTATAGTGCCTTATCACGCCAAATATATCAAAGTGCTTCACAGTTAATGACTGGCAAACATGATGACTGTTTTGCATAGCCAAATGCAGCAACCCATTTGTGCCAAAAATGTCGAACAAACAGCCATGAGAGGAATCATCAATTAATCTGGATTACTGTTGGCCAGGACAGCTGGAGAAACTCCCTTTATGAATAGTACAACGGGATTGTTAATGTATACCTGAACAAGTAGACGGGACCTTAGTTTAGCGTCTCTCTCAGAATAGCCAGAGAAAACTAAACTTCAAAATCTCTACTGAAATGTACTAATGTATAATTTATTTGCATCAAGTCTTCCACATATATTTGCAGTAATATGATGGTTGAACCAACCAAGCTTTATTCCAGTAATTTATAAACTTAATTATTTTCCCTAAAATTATGTAAGTATTGAATATTGTACCTAATCCCAGCCTCAAGCTTAGTGTTTGGACAACAGTTACCATTGTGGTGATCAAAAAGGGAAGAAATTATGGAACCAAATCAAATTAGCTCACAGAGTGGATTGTACAAGTGATAAACATACTCTGATATTTCAATTCAAAATACATCAGAGATTGTCACAGCAGCATATTAATTACATTTTTGTTATAGTGAGAACAGCACATCACTCAGTGGAGTGATAGCTGTCCTTGTACAGTTCTAGATCATTCATGGCCTCATTTTACATTGCTTATGCTTGATGCTGCTGGCATATTTTTCCATGGTAACTAGTTCTGTGCAGTAGAATGACAACCCATATTGAAATGGATTTACAATTTTTGAAGGACCCAATTTCTACCTATCTATTCATATCTGGCAAGTTATTTAGCTTCCATCAGTATTAGTGGATGTCCTTTCCCCCTTGCTGCTGCAGATTATAAACACTGAAAATATTGTAAGTGGCTTTTTAGTCTGGCAATGTGGTGACCAATCAACCCAAGATGTTGTCCATATAACCTTACACTGTACTCCAGGAAGAGATGATGGAGCCTAGGAGATGTAAATCGATCCACTCCCCACCCCGCTCCACCGTTTCTGACGTTGAGATGGACTGCATGTAGAAAATCTTGGGCCAGAGTTCCTGAGAGAACTGGAAAGCTTGAGGTCCAGCCACATGGGTTGAGGGTGTTGCAAAGTAGGCGCTGCAGCGTGCAGAGCTTGAGAGACTAGATATCTGAGCAGGTGAGAAGCAGAGTGAGGCTTGTTATAAGAAGGGGTGCAGGTGGTCAAATCGTGAACCCAGAACCTGCACCCTTGTTAGGGATGTCCACATCTGCAGGAATGTTGGAAACCACTGAGGACTCCCTCTGTATTAATAAACCATGACTCGTGAACCACATCTGTCTCCTTATGCTTCAGTGTCTGTCTGGCTCAGGTGGTTTGCCATGATTATAATATTGATCAGTTATCCATGACCAGTCCTGACCAGTTGTGAAAAATCATCTTATACAGGGCTGTAGTTTTCCAAAGTAAAAGACTGTCAAAGGAATACTGATACACCATTGTTAATAGTTACTAGCTTCATTGATTGGCTGTTGAGCTCATAAAATAAATGGCTGCTGCATTTACTTCCATAGTCAATACATTTGAGAGTAATTACTGGTGAAGCTCTTTCAGACATTTTGATGCGATAAGGCAAATAAAAGCAAATTTGTTTAAGAGGAAGATTATCTTTAGAATATTGATTGAAAACAAATTGTAGTTATAACATTCTTGCATTCACTCTGTACAAAATACATAGTCACTACATGTCATAGTAAATCCTATGAAGTGCTTTGAGATGTCCTCCCGTTTCTGGCGTTGTGACTGTTTTAATGCCATGCGCAGAACATAACAGATAAGCAATTTTCTGCTCACGGGATTCAAACAATCAGAGTTGATGTTGGCAAGATGATGAGGCTATTCAGAGTTAGGAGTCGGGAATTTTATAAATTTGGGGGTTTTGGGCCTCATCGAGTCAGCGTTAAATTCCAGATACCTGAAGTCCTGCAATTCAGGACTGGTAATCCTTGCATTTGATACACAGTAAATGGGCATTTACTGTATATCAAATGCAAGGATTACCATTATTTACTTGAGATAAATAAACACAGGCAGAATGTCAGCAGACCATGCTAACAGGCAGTTTGTCCTTGTTTAAGGCTAATTTTAGAATTTGTATTCCTCTTCACATTTTAGTTGCTGTTGAAGAGCCCATTTGTAAACATACTATCCTCCACAATTGTGTCACATCAGTGGGACAACACTTTATTATATCTTTATTCTGGCTTCGGTGTCAACAACTGCCTCTGAGGCTGAAAGCAGCATAAATAATTCAGTGTAATTAAACATTTAATAAGAGTAATTTATTTTTCAATGACTAAATTTGTCATATAAATAAAAATACAGAGTGGTTAAAATATAGGTTACTGGTTCATTAGCTTTGGAGTTAGGTGGTTTATAACTTAATTGTCATTTTGTTTCACTACTGAAGTCATTCTCACTCATGCAACAAATATGTGTCCCATTATCCTTGATTGTGTCTCCTCTGTTTATACCAGCCTTTTGACGATTTTGCTGCTTTTACTTTTGTAGAGTGGAACCTACGATCTGAGCTCTTCAAGGGGTTGCATTCCTTGTAACTGCAATTCATTTGGATCCAAATCATTTGACTGTGATGAAAAAGGTCAATGCAGATGTCAGCCTGGAGTGACAGGACCGAAATGTGATCGATGTGGCGTTGGCTTCTACAATTTCCAGGAAGGAGGATGTATCTGTAAGTTATCCTCTTTCTTTGTTTGTCTATTCACAAAATAAATAACAAACACTGTTAAAGCTTTGGATGATACACACCTTAATGCAGCAGATATTGCTTGATTGGATTCTGTATTATTAAAATAATGCAAATTTAGCTGAATCCTTTATAAATCCATGTAGTGTGTTTGATAAACATTTGCACTATTTAATACTGTATTAGAGTGATTGCTGAAGGTTGGAAAGCTTGTATCATTATTTTATGCAAAAGTGAGAGGGTGATAGAGGAAATCTCTTTTAAACATCCTATCGATTCCACCTGTATAGCTTTCCAGGGCAGAGCATTCCAGAACTCCACAACTCTGTCTGAAGAAATGCTTCCTGACCTCAGTTCTAACTGTCTTGGTTCTGATTTTGGCCTCTTTCCCCTTGTAATGGCTACTAGCCCTAAACCCTCTTGCGAACAAAAGTATTGTACACTATCTAAACTGACAATTCTGCTCATAATTTGAAATACCTTAATCCTTTGAAATCCCCTGGTCTGAGGCATATAAACCTTTGAAAATAGCTACAATGCTCCCCATTATCACAGTTTGTTAATGGACTGGTTTGCTTATAAGGCTGGAGTCTTAAGTGCTCTGAGACACTACCCTGTGTGGAGGGTGCTATATAAGTGCAAGTTGTTGTTGTTGTTGTGTCTTGTGTTCCGGGTCTGAAATGCTGTACACTGTCCAGGGCCTTGGGACATCCTCCTGATGTGAAAGGCATTATACAAACGTAATCTTGTTGTTGTTGTGGGCTCTTAGTCAGCTTCCTACACTGTGGATACACCTGACCTAGCCAGCTCTGAAATGGTAGATGTTGTGGCACATCACAGCAATACACTACCTTACCTACTGGCACAAATAAGGTAGGCTGTGCATTGTGAGGCTGACAGCAATTTTCTCAGCTGCTAAATCCTTGAATTCAGGTAGTCATTCAGGGAACGTGGCAAAGTCGGAGAGGCAACTCGTATGTGGACATGAGGCACTTCCATAGAGAAAGGAAAAGAAAACAAAAGGCAAGACTCTCCAAGACCATGCCTTGCATGAAGGGCATTATTTAAATGCAAGTTGTTGTTGAATCAATCGAGCCCACTTCCAGGTGTCTCGGTTGACAACTGATGAGCATTGTAAAGCAAATGCGTGATATCAGGTTGCCAGCTCACCTGTGCTATACATTAACCCCATTTAAGAGTGTAGGGAAGCAGCCTGTTCTCATGACACTGTTAGAGATACTCTGTGACGAGCTGCCAATACTGTGAGAGCTGCTGGAGGTGACTCTCTTTGATTTCCATTCCAGTCCTGTGGGACGGTCATGGCCTCTGCTTGGTATCTCCCCAGGACACAGAGGCTGAATATTGCTCACCATATGTGAAAATAGAAATTGCATTTCAGTTTGCAAAATGTCCAAACACGTTGCAGCTGCTGAGAAAATCAGTTGATAGCGCATCATAGATAGCGGGAAACAGATCAAGCCATATGGGAGTTGGGGTTAGAAAACACGAATATTTGTAAAACTAGAATGATTTTATTAAGCTCCTGAACATGAGACTGTCTAAAACTGTATTAAAAAACTCAGCTAATTTAACGTATTCAAAGATATCAACAGATGACTTTATGCAGTAACAGCTTAATCATTTGACAAGATGGAATTTCTGTCTTGCAAATCAGAAAATCCTCTCAAGGCTAGACTGTAATAGCTTTTAGAGAGGTGACTTGACAACGCTTTCTGAGCGGGGGTGTTTGTTCTATCACTTCCTGAATGCATGGAAGACTCAAGTAATATTGCTGTAGGATATTTATAACATTGTTTTACTGTCAGCATGGTGAAATATGCATGTCAATGGGGCATAAAGTGATCAATTTGAAATGCACCCACGACAAGTAAAACAGCTTTGTAAAGGTCTGCACTGAACTTCTAAAAATATTCACAATGGTATTCTTGGAAGAATGATGAAACCCAGTGAAATAAATAATGCCAGACTTGGCTTTATAATCTTATTATATGCAGCTTATTAATATTTGTGAAATTGATCAACTACCTTCAAGCTGACAGTAAATTTTCACAGGTAAAGCGCATTCTAAACAACTGCGGCATTCAGTCCTTGTATCCAAAATGCATTTATGCAGTTTGTTTTATAATTCTCAAAACCACTGTGAATGACATTTAATTGAAGACAGCTTGGCATGTGAGAAACTCTCAAAGGCCATTCTACCACGTGACAAAATGCGGGATTCACACATTTTTAATACGATTTATTAGTCATCTAAAAGCCTGGCACAGCTGGTATAACCAATGACTCAGAGTTAGAAGGTTATGGGTTCCAGCCCTATGGTGGGACCTTGAGCTCACACAGCCTAAGATGATGGTCTAACGTGGTCTTGGGTGAGCACTGCAATGTCAGAGGTGCCTTCCTCATCTGCCTCTTCAGGTGGGCATTAAAGATCTCACTGTTCAAAAAGAGAAGAGTTTCTCCTGTCTTGGCCAACAATCCTTCAGATAAAATTGGTCGCTCACCAGATGACTGTTTGTGGGAATTACTTCGGTCATACCTCTCCCCCCCCTCCCTCTCGAGCCCCTGCAGTCTGGTTTTCACCCAGAACACAGCATAGAGACAGCATTTGTCAAAGTCACAAACAATGTTCTCTTTATCTGTGATCAGGGCTCCCTCTGCCTCCTCATTTTCCTGGATCTCTCTGCCGCGTTCGAACCAGTCGACCACGTCATCCTCCTCCACTGCCTTTCCTCCCTTATTCACCTTAGTGGGACAGCACTCATATGGTTCAAATCCTAGTTAACCAACAGCCTCCATTTCATCTCAGCAAATGGTTTCTTCTCCTGCTCCTGTCCGGTCACCTGCGAGGTACCCCAGAACTCCATACTTGGCCCTCTTCTTTTCCTTATCTATATGCTCCCTCTGGGCGATGTCATTCGCAGACATAGGGTGAATGTCCATATGTATGCGGATGACACACAAATCTACTTTACCTCCTCCACTACCAACTCCAGGTCCGACAATGTTCTATCAGCTTTTCTGGCAGACATCAGGGCCTGGATCAGTGCAAACTTCCTGCAGCTGAATGTGGACAAGAACGGAAGCCATACTCCTTGGCTCCCACCATTGTCTGCACTCCTGCGGATTTGAACTCCTCAACCTTCCAGGGCTCCTCCTTAGACTCACCGAACTAGTGCACAATCTAGGCATCCGGTTTGACCCCCAACTGTCCTTCTTCACCCACATCCTGTCCCTGACCAAGGCTGCCTTCTTCCACCTCCGGACATTGCCCACCTCCAACCATACCTTACCCCAAATGCAGCTGAAACCCTTGTGCATGGTTTGTCACCTCCCGCCTGCCTGGATTACTCAAACGCACTCATCACCGGTCCCGCCAGCTCCACTTTTCACAAGATCCAGCTCATTCAGAACTCTGGCACCTGCATACTGACCTGGACCAAGCTCCGTACCCACATTTCAC
Source organism: Callorhinchus milii (assembly GCF_018977255.1). Lineage (NCBI taxonomy): Eukaryota > Metazoa > Chordata > Chondrichthyes > Chimaeriformes > Callorhinchidae > Callorhinchus > Callorhinchus milii. The sequence goes on along the minus strand of NW_024704744.1, from coordinate 30,585,002 downwards.
CAGTTCTGGTCAGGCTCCATTGACTCCCCATCATCGAACGGATCGCTTTCAAAATCCTCACAGGGGTGTTCAAATCCCTTCACTCTCTAGCACCTCCCTACCTCTCCGACCTCCTCACTCCCCAATCCACCACCTGGCACCTCCACTCGACTGGCACCAGCCTCCTGCTCGTCCCTCGTACTCTCCACCCTCTCTCCCCTTTTTCAAGTCCCACCTTAAAACCTTCCTCTTTGACCATTCTTACGTCCACCGCCCAACCCCAGTTCGGAGTCAGGCTCTGCCACTGTTAAGCACTCTGCCATTTGTTGCATTGTGACATCCTGTGATCCGCTTTGAGGTGTTTCAACAAATTAATAAGGTATTATATTAATATATTGTTATTAATATAACCAAGAATATATTTTTATAAGTTCAATGCAGATTCTGTGAGACCTTTTCAAAGCTGTTTTACTTGCAGTGGGTGCATTTAAAATTGATCCCTTTCTGTCCCATTGGCATTGAAAAGACACTAGGATTATTATTATAATTATTAAATAGCAAATCCTGGACGTCTGATGGCTGATCCTTTAGAACTCAATGCGATCACCAATATCAGTTAGATTTGAGTGACATCAACATCCAAGTAGGTGCATTAACTGTAAGGTTGTTCCGCTGCCTTTCCAGCCCCCACAGTAATCAAGGATTCCTATTACTATTCCTTTAACCATCAATGCCCTTTATTAACACTTATTGAGCACTAGCAGGATGACTAGTGCATTGCCTCAGGGTTTAGCGTTGGTGAGAGATGGTATTTAAAAGTGGGACTGACAAGATAGACTTTAATAGTTTTTGTTGATTCTATATTGCTATGTGACTTCTGCTACTTTTAAGCACATTCAGAGCGTTTTGAAATCTGCAAAAGAACAGAAAAATAGGATAGTAGCTCGAACAATAAAAGAAACTGAAACGTATTAATAAACTGCAGCTGACCCATACTAGGGACTTGAGGATTGAAAGAGTTGACCAGTGATCTGACCTTTCAGATTGCCTGTCTATTCTCAATTTCAAGTACATTACAGGAGGCTATACATTATTAGTTAATTCATTGACCTCTGAGTCAATCGTGGAACGGTAGCCTTGTAAAGCATATTCTTAGTTTCTGATTGAATGTCTTTGAGTTCAAGAATGGATTCATTGATCCTACTGATATATCTTAATGGATTGTGCTATCAACAGTGACAGGAAGAATTGTATGAGCAGAGTAGTAGTTAATCAAGAGTACTGAAATATATTATCGGACATTAATACATAATTAATAAAATGACAGGTGGTTTAGATTTGATTACTGATGAATATTAAATTGTGGTTTGATTACAACTTCAAAGTGAAAGGATGCCTTGTTTATATCTAATTCACCAAGCAATCTGTCGCTCTTTATACTGTATACAAGATGTTCCCTACTTTTCCTTCATGTATGATAGCTTAAGGTTAGGACTGAGGGGTCTGAACAGATGACAACAACAACAACTTGAATTTATATAGCGCCCTTCACGCGGAGATGAGGAAGTCATTATCAGTGAAGATCAAGGAATATGTGACATAATAAATGGCAAGTGTAAGGTGGCCAGAAACTAACACCAAAGGCCTGAAATGCCAACTTCTCGCAACCTGCAAAACCATTTTATCTTAAAATGAAAGATCATGTGGATTGAAAACATTTGAAATTCAATCTTAAACGGTTTCCTGTAGTTCTTAAAAGACGTACAGCTTCTAAAGTAAATCGAAATTTTCCACAAGCTGCACAATCTTAAATTGTTAGACAAAATGGTCTTATAGGCTAAGATGATGAGGTACTTTGGGCCTTAGAGCTGCAACATTATAGTTTTTCTAAAAAAATAATTGCTCAGACTAGGTTAAAGCAGATAAAAACAATTCTGATCAGTGTCACATACAATACCTTTGGAGATGCATTACTACAATGGAAAGTCCCATTAGTGGCTGACATCGCCAAAAGCGATACACCTAATAATGATGTAAAGGTCTTAGATGAAAAGAGAAGAGGTTAGAAAACTAGATTGTAAAAATGTGGAATGTTTACCACAGATGGCTATTGACACTGAGTCCATAATAGTATTTAAATGGAAATAGATAAATATTTCAGGACAATAATATTAAAGAAATATTAGGAAAGAGTAGGGCCAGGTATTAGCAGAGCTCCTGTGGGGAAGCAAGCACGAGCACACAAAATGGACTAAACAGCCTCCTTCAGTACTTTCTTTCTGTCATTCTTTATACCTTTTATGATAACATAAATTATCAGCAGGCAAACTTCATGTCCTCTGCCCAACCTACCCTATCATCTGCAGACGGGCTTTCAGCCTATTTGCCCCCAGTCTCTGGAACTTCATGCTGGAGTTCCTCTGACTTTCCCCTCCCTCACTTGATTCAAAGTCCTCATCAAAACCTACCTTGTTGACTGTGCTTTAGGTCATCTTTGTCCTCCCCACCTCCCTCAGCTCCCAACCTCAGCTCAGGTGCCAAGTTATTGTTGCTCAGTGCCTTGGGATGTCCTCCCGACATGTAAGGCAGGCATTACTTAAATGTAAATTTGCATTGTAATAAATTTTAAATGTATGTTATTTTTCCTGTGAAGCATGTGACTGTGCCCACATCGGCAATCATTGCGATCCAAACACTGGCCAGTGCATCTGCCCTCCGAATACAGTGGGTGAAAAGTGCAACAAATGTGCACTGAATTTCTGGGGACATAACCTTGTCAGTGGATGCAAAGTAAGTTTATCTACAATGCATTTATTTATCTATCAGAATATAGGTATGAAACGACGAGTGAGAACTACTTCAACTAATTCAATTGCGTCTTTGAGACGTCTCAATGTGCTTCACAGAATATATTGTAAAGTGAATTGACTGTATATTTTGTGGGCGAAACACATCAGCCAATTGCACACAGCAGTGTCCCACAAACAGTCATGGATTGAGTGACCAATATTTTTTAAGGAATTATCACCCCCGGAAAAGCAATACGCCAATCGACTAACAACCAGGTTCCTATTTACTGCTAGATAAACAGAGGCGTGTGGAGTATGGAAACCTGACCAACATTTCGTGTGGAGTATGGAAACAACCAACATGCCTGCTAGGAATCAAACCCAGGTCTCTCGCTTGCGAGGCAACTGCTCGAACCACTGAGCTACAGGACTCCATAAATCTATTGAGCAGAAGCTCTATTCCCACCCAGTGGAAGAAACATCATCTTAGAATATCATATTGTATACCAAGAGTAGGCCAGCCTATTTATGTGGCAAAAAGTCATTTCTAGCAGCCCAACAGTGCCTAGACTTTGACAATATTTCCCATTTTGGAACTGCCCATTGAAGACGGCCTTGAAAGGCTTGCATTAATTTTCGCACTTTGCAGGAGCTTGCCAGAGAATTAACTGTCTAACACCGCTTTGTTTAATTGGAGCCAGCTCGTTTGTGTTACATCACTGTTGGTAATGATTGTGCTCTTTCATTCTATCTTGCTCTGCCAAAAAGGTAATGGGATATGCCCACTAGTGTGTCTTCTGTTGGTTTCAGATTTGCATTGGCAGCCGCTGAGCTAACATCCCACACATGTCAACACCTAATATAGATTTCACAAGAATGTCAATACTTTAATGTGACTCAGTTTTGCATGTTACGGCATTTCCGTAGTCAGGAATGTGTTGATATTTTCTTATGGAACTTTGCATTCAATACAAACTCATTAGAACTTATTCCATAAGCATATTTCAGTATTAGCAATATAGCAGCCTGACATTCCTAAAGGATCATTGGATTTCAATTTATAACTAAATAATGTATCATAATAAATCTTTATATCCATGTTAAAAATCATTGCATTTATTTCTGGGTTATGTGGCTTCAACTCTCCTGCACATCTGTCTCTCTACAACTATCATAATAGGTCAGTGCCTTTTTCTTCATCTCAATTATAATTTTGAATATAAGTTTGTAAACTTTTGCTTTTCTCAGTGTTTCCTCATCTTCCTCTTCCCTCACCTCACCTTCTCTCATTTCTAATAATAATAATCCTTGCATTTGACCTCTAGAGGTCTCAAAGCGCTTCACAGAATATGCTGAATATTTCTTTTTACTGAGGGAGGATTCCATGATCAGTTTTCATCCCCCAGGGGTTCACTGTTTCGTTCATTTGGTATCTGAGAGCCTTGACAATGAGTGTCATTCGACTGATTCAAACTGAGGCCTAATTCATTGCCCATGTAGTGTTTATTTTACAAAGAAATTATGAGCTTGATTAAAAATAAATTAGGTTTCCCATTGTTAAATACTGAAAAATGATCTGTGTGACTGGTCATTTATAGTAGTTTCAGCTAAATGACTGGTGGATTACCAGCTCTGATATTACTAGAGTTCACACAGAAAGGATGTTTTTCTGGTTGTATACTTCATTTCAGTTTCAATGAACGCGGGATTGAATTTGCACCAATAAATGCACTTCATGCCATTATATTGTTATGCAAATCATGTATTTAACGGCAAGATGAAGGTTTTCAAATTAAATTAATTGAAGCATAAAGGTAGCACTATCTTACAAAGTAATAAAAGACAATTTGGCTTAACCAGGTCTTTACCGCTTAAATCTATGCTCTGGTTCTATAGTCGAGATAGCTTTATCATTCTCTATTTGTCCTTACCCCATGTTGATAAGTGTTTGCACTTCTACTTTTTCATTAATCCATATTCTGATTTATTATTTCATGAATGATAGACTCAATTATTATATGTCAAGATACTCAACGTTATTGAACTCAGGTCACCTCTTAATGCATTTTCCTTTTTATTTTGTTTTAGTTGCTTTTTGGTTAGAATGAATACATTGCTCAATAGTTTAATTATTCATAATAAAGCCAATTAACCCCGGAGAGGAGAATTGCTTTCTCTTTTGCATTGTTAAAAGCCATCCTCTGAACACCATTCAGGAAAAGAGGGAAGAGAAGAAGAACGTTCAGACTGAACACCACCTAAAACAAAATAAATTAAAGCTGTAAAGCTTACTCCATATGTAAATAAATAATAATAATTTGGTTACTCAATCTACGACTGTTTGTGGGACACTGCTGTGTGCAATTTGCGGCTGCATTTCGCCAACAAAATATGCAGTCCATTCACTTCACAATATATTCTTTGAGATGTCTCGAACTCTTGATAAGGTGCTATTTCAAATGGAAGAATTATAATTATTATAAAAGCTGCGGTATGATGTGTTAAGAGGGTCCCAGATTTAAGTCCTGGTCTAAGACAAATTAATTGATGGTGGTTAGTGTAGAGATAGAATATTGAACTTATCTTCAGTGTTCCAGAGTCATGGAGAAGGGGGAAGGTTAACACAAGGTTCTCACTCTTATCCTATGGCCGCTGGTGGAAATTGAGTCTGCCTGGACATCAGTGTTATCTGTTTCTGCTGGTCAGTTAAAGTAACTTTGCCAAGCAGTGAAATGTTGCCCTCCAGAGCAGGACAGGGCCAGGGCTGGCTGTGATGCCAAATTCACAGTTAAATTAATCAGTGTTCAGAACAGTATGAAAAATGACAATTGGAAAAAAGGACAGAAGGCTACTAAGGCCCTTGGAATTATAACCAAGTAAGGGCAGAACATTAAATAGACAGTTCTTATAAATGATCAATTTATTAGTTAATGATTTGTTATAGCATACGTATAAATTCTTTATTTTGGACAGAAAATGTGCAGTTGGCTTGAACAGTGAATATTAGGCAAAAATATATTTAATTTTAATAATACTTAATAATATATTTATAATATATTTATTTTCGTAGCAATGCTCCAAAACAGTCTTACTGTTGTGTATTTTATTATTTTGATTTTCACTGTAAATCTAGTACAGTGCATGTACATGGTTTTGTTTTGAGCATTTGACTTTTCTTTAGAAACCCATCATTCATTTATTAATGTTCACAGCTTTTCAATGACAGAGTAATTGGGTGAAGTCCACACAGAAGTTTCACAAAAATATACGCGTTCATAATTCCAGCATGTGTAGAAAATGTTGATGCGACCAAATGTAAAGCATTGTTCATCAGTGCCTTTAACCCAATAACACAACTTGAGATGGTATTCTGATCTGTTTGCAAATAAGTTTGCGAAATTTGTTAAGGAAATGTTCCCAGGTTCCAACACAATTATCTTGTAATTGCATTGCAACTTGGCAACAACAGCTTGACAAATTGACAAACTGTCTGCATGTGGCGCTCTATGTTGGTTTAAATGAAATAAGGCAGGTTTTTCTGTATCTACAATTGCCATGGCAGTGCTGAACAACATGATGTACTGCATCAAAGCAATGGCAGGTTATCTGGTGATGAGAGTGGTAAACCTGCATAATCAAGACCATTCAACTGTTTCAATGCTGGAGCACATTGATGCTAACAACTCTTGGTGCTTTCCCTGTGCTCTCTGTGTGCAGCATAAATTAAAATGAAATTCTTCTTTTGTTAAGAATTATATATTCAAGCAAGTGGATTTCTTCTATTTAGAATCAAGTGGTTTCATAACAAAAACTGAATTATTATTGAGTGAGGGGATTAAGTCACAGTTGTTATTCTTCAGTGTGAATGTTGCTGTATATCAGCTGCATGGAGAGTTGTGGCAATTGTTGTCTACCGGTGGCACCTCTTGTCTGCAAAATGCAAAACAAAAATGGAATGACTCAACAGTACACAATATAGCTGCAAACCACAGAGATACCAGCATGGCATATAATCTTAGTCGATGGTACACATGATTGTTATAAAGCTCTCAAAATGTGCTTGTCATCTGAACCCCTGCTATCAATCCCACGTATCTGCTATTTTCTGTATCATTTAACAAACGAGGAAGAACCTGGGCAAAATAGTAAAGGTATTTGCTTTTTCAGCAAAAACATTTTCAAGTTGTCTGAATCTGGAGGCTCATTCATTCTCTTCAGGTCCGACACATTGGCAGAGCCAGTGCAGGGTCAGGGGGCTCATGAACCCGACCCTTGAGGTTGGCCAAAACTGATTCACTTACCTGCACATTTTCACGATCATGTTGTCATTTTCAACCGGCTCACAGCCTGCCCACTGCCTGGCTAGCAGCCCTGACTGCCAAGCACAGTCCCTCAGCCCCCTCCCTGATTGACAACCAACTGCCAATGAAAGGCTGGACATTACCCACAGCCCAACCACTGACTGACCGGCCGAGGGGTGGAGTCAAATCAGCCAATTTGGGACCTCGACTCCCCCCCTCCACCCCCAATCCTTTAACTCTAGATCTATCCCTGCTCCCATCCTCTGGCTCGGGTGTCCAGCCAGCAGTGGAAAGTGCTTTGAGATGACCTTCTGACGTGAAAGATGCTATAGAAATGTTAATTGTGTTTCCAGTTTCAGAGGGATCAGCTATCAGAGATGAAAAGATGAGCTAAGACACTTAAGCCTTGAAAAGAAGTTTCTTAGACAGAACCTTATGGGGCTATATATAAAGCGCTCCGGGACACTACCCTGCGTGAGGGGCACTATATAAACGCAAGTTGTTCCATAAGTTGTTAAGTAGCTTAGAACAATACTGTCAGATACGTGAAGGCAGCAGGACGAGATGTCAGAAGTTTAGGGTTATGAAGGACAATTTCAAGACAGATACAAGGAGCATTTATTTAAAGACAGACACAAGACTCATGTAAGAACCCGTTTGATGCTAAAATGGAAAGATTGGTAGTGGTGGAATTTCTTTCAAAGTTAAAATCAAATAGTCAAAATGGATGTCTATAGCACAAGACATCAGTTCAAAGAGGACAAGTCTAGGAACACAAACCCATTGCTCTTCCATTCCTAAAGCAGAAACGTTTCTGAGCAGAGCGCTGCATGAATTGCGGGATTTTAGATGTGCAATGTGGTGTGCATTTATTAGACTCTTCATGGAAGTATTTAATATACCTAATATATTACTTGTTTTTGTTTTTAAGCCCTGCAACTGCACAACTGTAGGATCTTTAAACCTTCAATGCGATGAGGAAACTGGCTGCTGCTTCTGCCACCCGGAGTTCACAGGGGATAAATGTGACAGATGCAGAGCAGGTTACTGGGAATATCCACTGTGCAGGCCTTGTAACTGTGATCTGGCAGGGACAAAGATTCAGAGCTGTGACGAAATGGGAATATGCACTTGTGAACAAAACAATGGACAATGTGACTGTAAGGTAAGGTTTTCTTTCACAACAGATGGGGCCTCATTTGAATTGGCCGACAATTCTCTGCTCGTTGTCGCAAGAATTCCATTCTCATTCCAGAGCTTTTTATGAATATCATCAAGCTAGAATTTTTGTGTTTACCAAGGGCAGTATTTTATAGGAGCAATAATAAAACAAAAAAGACTACATTTTAGAAAACCCTGGTATTTGGTAGGCTTCAAAAACAATGTATAATTAGCAAATTAGATAATTTGATACATTCTCCTGGTCATTTCTATCCGTTAATTCTATCCCTCATTGGCTACTATTGATTTTGATTTGTAGTCACACAGTTTAAAAACTATTGCACAGAACATTGGGTCAAAGTGCTGGATAGGCACAATAGGTGGGGATTGGGGCCAAGGGGAGGTGGGGAAGGTAAAGATGATTGGAAGAGCTATGTTTAGAAACATGCCTTGAAAGATGGGAGGGACTCCAGAATGGCAGATGGCATTCCAGAGAGTGGGGGGGCAGAATAAAAGACCAGAGTACATTTATTTTGTTTGTTTTTTGTAGTCCCCTCCCATTATGATCATTTTTCACATTCCAGAGTCCCCTTTCCTTGTCTCCTTCAAGTACTGACTGAAGGCCTTCCTCTGTGACCATATCTTCGTTACCATCCTACACACATCCCTTTAGCACCCCCCCACCCCCCACCCCTCTCTTGAATCCAACCCCCAGCTCAGGTGTAAACCCCCAATTGTCCAACATCTTGAGATGTCCTCCTCGTATGAAAAGTGCTATATAAATGCAATTTGTTGTAGTTGTTGGATAAGAAACTTTCTTCAAGCCTCAAACAATGTTACTCTATCACAGCCCCTTGGATTTGTACATAAATGTCTCAGAATGATTGATGTTTTCATTGTTCCCTCCTTCCTCAAACCTGCTTTGCATCTTCTCCGGTTATCTGACAGATTCACCCTCTGGAAAATAGCAGATAAATCTGTGTTGTAACTTACTGTGGCACAAAATGTTAATGCATTTTACCTTCTGGATTCTGTTATACAGTCAAGCAGAGGTTTTTAAAGAGGACGCAAAAGATTAAAATAACATTTGTATTGCACATTTGAGAGATATTTCCTTATTTTTCTGTTCTCTTTTCTGGTTTCTCACCATCATATACCCTCTTCCTTACAAGAGGTGACAGGTTATGGATTGAAGCAGTCTGCATGTCAAACATCGATGCCACTGTATAGGGACTGGTAGGAGTCCCCAATTCAAATGGAATGAGATAGTTTAGCGTTTGTCATCCCATCTTTGAGAAATGCACCCAACTGAGCAAACTCTTTAATGTGACCATCAAATTAATGGCTGAAATTCAAACCGGTTTGGCTTCAATGACAATTGATGAGGCTCATCTGAACTACCACATGTCCTCTTCAACTTTTCAGAAAGCATAGAAGACTATCGCACACACAACCACATATGTTCTTCATCGATTCAAAATGTCATGATAACTTAAAGTAGAGCATTCTCCAGCATAAAATTATTATTAAATGCAATGTTCACATGAAGCGTTGAGATTCACTTCTTAAAGAACTCATTTTCTTTGCCACACAGGTGAATGTGGAGGGGATTCTCTGTGGTAGATGCAAGACCGGCACATTTGCACTGCGCTCCAACAATCCTTATGGATGCAATAACTGCTACTGTTTTGGCGTGACTTCACACTGTACGGAAGCAAGTGGACTGATCTACAGGAGAGTAAGGGAAAAACTGCTTTGACATGTGATATGCACTTTGCTTCTCTACCTGGGACAGAGTAGTTAACTTTTTTATATTTCTATAATATGAAACTCTCTTCTGCAGACCACAATTTGTTGATTCCTCTATTAATAGACAAAATATCATAGTATTGTAATCTACTGTGCTACCACACTGCCATGGAAAGTATTAACCNTTTTTAATATGTGACAATAAATATTCAGTAACAATTACATAGCCTCACCGTTTTATGTAAGATATTATGAAAAATCATTGGCCTACAAACCATTGTTAAGTTGTTAAGCATGAATTTCTTCCTCAACTTTTCCAAAGTACACATGAAATCACAGAAAGAATTTAACTGGAATTTACATGCAACAGAGCTTTTAAGGAACTATGCGTGTGTTTTTTTTCTCTCTTAAAGATAACACTTACCCATGATCAGACTACATTGGAAATCGTAGATAAACTCAACCTCCATAGAACAACCAGTGGTGTTTTCTACCAGCATCCAGAAATAGTGGCCAATGTGGATAGAGTGATCACTGATCTTCTTTACGAACCATTTTATTGGAAACTTTCAGGGCAGTTTGAAGGGGAAAAGGTAATTAACTGTTTAACTTCAGCTGATAGATTTTTAGAACAAAGAAAATTGATTGCAGATCCTCGTCCAACTGGCTGAAGAAAATCATTGACTAGCTCAACAAATGAAGGATTGTTGCTAGAATGATGGAGATACGATATCCCTCACGATATTTTGCATTGTGCCACAAATGTGGCAACTGTCCATGTGAGCTGTGGAACTGTGCAGATTCTGTGCCATTACTTTCAGTAATTTGAAAATAGCCAGTTTCTGCTTGGTCTAAAACCAGTAGCATCTTCCTACATTTACACTGTAGTGCCCTCTCAGGGCACAAAGTACTATTGCAACCCCGACCAGATTAGTTCTTCAGCAATCGTTTTGTATCTCACCAAGCTGGAATATTTAAAAGATTATCTTAATTAGTCACTGGCACAAATAACTTTTTTTTAGTTATTTTTTGATTTATGAATAATAAAAATAATTATCGTGTTTGATATAGTGCCTTTCGTGTTAGGTGCCTGTCTCAAAGCACTTCAAGGTATTTACTGTAAAGTGTAGGTGACTCCTGATGAATAATCTTCCAGATTAATTCAACAATAACCTCATGATTGTTTGTAGGACTTTGCTAGTGCAAAATGGCTGCTCTATTTGCCTGCACAACAGTTGATAGTAAATACTTGTGAAAGGCTTTGAGACATTTTTATGTGATAAGACAGAATAAGAATGCAAGTTCTGACTTGTGTTTTAAACTCGAGAAGCAAAGGATCCATATTATATATACAATATTACTCATTTTATTGTGTCTTTCATAGCTAACAGCCTACGGAGGCAAACTCAGGTATACCATTTACTTTGAGGCAAGAGAAGAGGTCGGGCGATCCACATATGAGCCACAGGTCATTATGAGAGGCGGACCCACAAAGGACATGGCTATCATAAGGCACATATCAGCACCTCAGATTGGTCAGTTGACCAGACATGAGATCGAGTTCACTGAGGTATGCATTTTTAGTGATTTCTACACATTTTTATTGAATCACAGTTACAATCTTATTAAATATTTTATGTGAATAGTGTTCACAATACATAAAGTAAGAAACCAGAATGATATGAGTGAAATCACACCAACAAGACACTGTCAACAGATTCTTTATTCTATGGGAGATGTGGATTTCAGTCACTTGCACTGTTTGAATGAAACACTTGAACATTGGCAGAAATATTAGAATGAATATTAGCCTTGATCCTTTAGAATTATTTGTGTGTGTGTCACAATTAGCTTTATTGGCATTAGAAGACACGCTGTCTCCAGTGGGACTTTCCAAGCATTTCACGACTGAAGAAATCGTCAGTGAAACCAGTTGGCATTTGAAAAACTCTTGTTAAGTTTGAAATGCATAATTGAATCAAAGCATCAAGTGATAATTTGCTGCAGTAAGTTAGTATTCTTTTAAATGTTTAATTTCACTACAGTGAATTATGTCACTGGATTGTGAAATTATCCTTCACACCCACAAAATAATATGATTTAATGAACAATTGTCTAAATTTTTAATTTTTATAACAGAGCAGGATTACCTTCCTCATCACTCAGAACCATTCCAACACTTCAGCTTCTGCACGTCTCCAGAAAGTAGTTTTAAGTGTGATATAGAGGTGGAGGACAATATTAAGATTGAGAGGATAGAGAGAAAGGAGTTATAAGACTGGGAGACAATGTGTAAGTGAGAGAGTGGAAGGAGAACAGAGAGGGGAAGAGAGGGAAAGCAATTGTGAGTGAGAGAGAAGAGTGACTTGAGAGACAAAGAGAAGAGGAGGTGGGGGAAAACAAGTTTTGAGGAGTTTGAAGTATGTTATTGGGACATCAGACAGTGAATGTCACACATAAATAAGATACAGGGAGCAGACTGATATACGAATTGTGGCAGACTCATTGTGAAAGAGGTAAGAGTGAGTTTGAGGAAAGAGAGATGCGAAACAGCGAGTGAGCATAAGGTGATTTGCAACAGACAGAGAGATAAAACCCAAAGAGAAATTTACAAGAGAGCGACAGAATGACAGACGGAAAGACAGAGTGAACACGTGGACAAAGAAACCAAACCCAGAGGGAGAATTAATAGGCGTAGAGAGTAGGACCGAGACAGGACATGAGGAGAGAAAGGCAGAAAGACACTTGGAGGTAAATAAAAGACAGGCAGGCATTCATTCACAAAATACTTCGCATTTATCCTTGCTACCAACAGCTCCTACAAACCTTCATTGCTTCATAAGCCCTCCTCCCCATTGCCCATCCAGGACAGACCATTTTACTAGTCTTTAAATAAAACTTGAAAAGGTTTCGAAATAGTTGATAGGAATTTTAAAAGTTCTTTCAAAATAAAAGTCAATAAAAGCACTTGTTCTTAAAATAATCTGCAGCCTAAACATCAGCTAACATGTAAACAACTCTTTGTCTAGCACGATTGGAGATACTACAATTCAGCAGATGGCAGCCCTGTGTCTCGCAAGGACTTTATGGACATCTTGTATGACATTGATTGTATCCTCATCAGAGCTTCTTATGGGACTTACATGAGGCAAACCAGGTAGAAACAGAGCTTTCATGCAAATGTAGAGCTGTAGTTTATCACTTAATCCATCTCCAAAAATTTGGTTAAGACACAGAACTTTAATTACAGCAACAAATCTCACCTTCAAAATCATCCTGGGGTAACATTGCTAAGAAATAAGAGAAATGCTATTTGTGGATCTTTAGATTTTGGACGATTTGAACTCATCATTCCACCCTCCAGACCATCATTACAGCAGCAACCAGTTTCTTACGGGAAACTAGTGCCAGCCTCAAATACTTTCCCAGATAACCCAGTCAGTCCTACTTATGTCCCCAGCCTTGATATTTTGTAATATCTGGCATGATAATGCTGATGGCATTTGATTAAATGAGATCCAAGGGACCAGTGAGGAAGCATCTTCAATTATGGCATTTCATGCTATTTTTATTACTGTAATGAGTCAATTGACCGTGGTAACAGCTGTGAAACTAATTTTGTTTTGAAAAAGAGAAGCAAAGCGAAAATCATAATCTGATGTTTGGAAGAAAATTGGACACATCTGCCCCCCCACACGCCCCCACCACCACCCCCAGGACAAACAAAAGGCACACTTATGTCCAGAAGAAAATTTAGTATCTTGTCAATCCTAATTTGTTTTGTTTTGCAGCCCTGGGTTCGGGGGAGGGGGGAGATTTACAATTGAATAATATATTTGAATAATGGATATAAGGTTGAACATGTTGATTAGGGCTAATTAATGGTTTATAAGGAAGGATAAAACCCCTGTTGTAGATGATGTTTTAGTCTGTGAATTTCCTATACATAGCAGCACAACATAAGGGAGATAAATCATGCAAACGAATAATGATAATCTGATAATGATAAACCATACCTAGCTTTTTTTCCTCCTCTAAATTTAGTCATTTTCTTACCCCCTACGCTTGGTTTTTGTTTCACAGAAGTGTACCAAAATGACACCCTTTTTACTGTTTCATTCTCACGTTGTCTTGTAATGTTTTCCTAGCTGCCTATTTTGGTATGTGGTTAGTGGATGTAATACTTAGTGATTTAAGATGTCCTCCTGATGTGAAAGGAACTATATAAATGCAAATCCTGCACTGGGCTCCGTGAGCCTATCATCCCCATCCCTGCCGGGCTCCACAGTCTCCCCATCCCCCAGCAGGTCGAGTTCAAGATCTTCACTCTAACTTTTAAACTCCTCCATGTCTCATCCTACCTTTGTGACCTCCTCAAAACTTACAAACCCGGCAGCTCCCTCCGCTCATTGGGCAACAACCTGATTCACGGTCCTTACCCCACCTGTCCTACCAGTGGTTGGGCTTTCAGTGCATCTGCCCCCATTCTCTGGAATTCCATCCTGGAATCCCGTTGACTTGCCTCTTCCCTTGTCTCCTTCAAGGTCTGCCTCCAGAGCTTCCTCATTGACCATGCTTTCAGCCAACTTTCTCCCCCTTACCTCCATCCCCAGCTCAAGTGGAAACCTTAAACCTTCCTTGGAATTTTCTCCCGACGTGAAAATTGCTATGTAAATGTAAATTTGTATTGTATCTGTAACTTGTTCCCAACATCTTGGATTCCTTGGTCTGGCCCTACTGTCCTCTATCTCATAAAGAGTCACCATTCACACACCATTTTGTTTCTAATGTTAGAAGGGGGAAATCATACCAAAAATTTTACCTTTTTTTTCCTCATTCAATATTCTGCACCTATTTATATGCATCTATGTGTCCATCTTTTTGAGTTGACTCTCTGAGTCCCTTTTACTCATGTAGACTATCCAGTCCATGTGAGATCATTTTGGAACAATCCAACTTTATTTCTGGATATCAGAGGAACTGAGAGTAAAAGTCTAGTGCGCTCTTTTAAGAGGAATTGATTGGAGTGAGTAAAGAATAAAACTGCTTAGCTTAATCTAGAAATGGCTTGTACTTCCTGACATCTGACTACAGCGCACCAGTGATGGTTACACCAGCAGTCCTCATTGTCCGCTTGTTTCAATGGAATGTTATGTGCCATCTACTGGTAATTTTCCTTTACAGGGACACAAACAGTTCTCTATCGAGCATGATTTATCTGTCTTATGTTGTGCTGTTACGTATAGAAAATGCACAGACTTAAACCATCACCTACCACAGGGAGTTTATCCATCCTTATAAGCCATTGATCAGCACTAATCAACATGTTCAACCTATTTAATAGAAGGTGGTTCCCTACATTTCAGACAAACAGTGAAGAGATTTGCCTCCTTATTGATTCTGAGTTGTGAGAGGGGAAGCAACGTTAACTTCAGATGTGATGTGTGAAATTTTATCACTAGTATTTTATCATGCTCTTTGGGTTTGATGCAGCAGCTCTTGTGTTCTTGGTATAAACGTGAAGGTTCTGCATAATGTGTACACTCAGTGATTGCGGGCATAGAGAGAAAGTCTCAAAATTTACAGGTGCAGTTGTTGCCTGAATGGATGTAACCAATGTCATTGTTTCTCTGTTGGTGATCCAGAATCTCTGAGATCTCTTTAGAAGTAGGTGAAAGAGGTGAGAGCTCCTCTGTGCTTGAAAGTGCACGACAGATTGAGCAGTGCCATTGTCCTGAAGGCTATTCCGGTTTGTCCTGCCAGGTAAATTCAATAGTTCTTATTCTATTGTACAATGAAACTAATAGTAAAGTCAAAAAACCTTTTGAAGACATGGTCTGAAAGATACTGAAGAAAATAACCCAAGTAAAAATGTAACTTGATGTGTTGTTTTGTAACAGTGTAATGAAGAAGGGTTGTATAAGTAATTACACCATCTATTTTATTCTAGGACTTGAAAAGTTACTGTGCATCAGTTTTAGTTGTGGTTGATTTAAGCCTGGTTCCAATTATACATGTGTATGCTGATACATAGTCTTAGAGTGCTTTGAGAAGTCTCAACAATGTGATAAATCATTAGATCAAATGCAAGGATTATTATATAGTCTGCTAACCCGTTTCTTACTAAACAAGAAAGAGTAACTAAAATGCTGATATATTGAGAATAATAAATTACTTTGTATACTGACATAACACACACAAACAAAACTTGGAATGATTTACAGTCTTGATCCAAATTCTGACACCGCAGTATTTACTCACGGGCATTTTATATTCCAGAAAATTTTCAATATTCTTTCTTTGTTCATTAGAGCTATCTCCCATCTTCCACCCTGTTTACACACTCCTCTTCTACTATCAGTTTGTCTTTGCTGATGTGATATTGGCCATCCATGTCTACCATCTGCCTTGTGCCACATGATAGAGAGGCAAAGCCAGGGCAGCTAGCAAGAGGAGAGTGTGTGTCAATGAAAATTAATTTGCTCCTTTATTGATCACAAAAACATTTTAGTATGTTACAGTATGATTAAAGATGTTCATTAAAATTAGAAAATAAATGATTTTATATCTTCATAAGAAGTTAATTCTCATGTTCAGTCTTTTATCAAATCAACAGTTTCAATCTTTATAATCTCAAATTATGTTTTTAAATGGTAGTAAGATGTGATCAGCAATAGGTGACTTACTGTAAAGACCATTTGTTAGAGGGAGAATGCCCCCTTTAAATAGATAGTGCCTAAACCAGTCGTCCATAAAGTTACATATTATTATTATTATGACAAGCATGTATCATTATTTACAAGCTTTGCTCATGATCATTTAATGGGGCTGATACTGTCTGTTCAAATTCGTATTAGTTTTCTATCATAAAGTTTTGAGAAATTGCAAACGTTTATTTCAGTTATGTTATTTTGCTACATAGCACAATGTAACTTTTTTTAAATTAAACTGAGATACCAGTAAAGCAATGTATATTGTGATTTGTATTAGTGATGAAATAACAATTTATTTTTGCCAGTTATTTTCTTGTAAATACAAATAAATTAGTCGTAAAAATATAAGATTTCATTAATTCTCGAACTCCGACTTTGACATTTTGTTTCAGTTGAAAACTCACTTAGTTTGTTTCTTGCTGTATTTGTGCTAAGAGAACCAAATTATCGTTCCAATAAATTGTTAAGAACGAGGAAAACAAAAGAGGAAGAAATGTAGCAAAAGAGCAAGGAAAAGACAACTAAAAAGACACAACGGATGGTTTGCAAATAGGTTAACTCAGAAGAGAGGCAAACACGACCAGGAATAGAACCAGAATTTAGAAAAAGAAAGAGTGGCGAGAAATGAAGAAAGTAATATCAAAGTAGATGGAAAGGACTGAGCAATGCATTGAGTCATTGGGTTAGAAAATGACTATTCATCACTGCACACCACACAATTGGCACTAAAGTGGCAGTGTCACTCAATAGGTATTGATGGCAAAAGAAAAAATTGCAGTGGTAAAGTAAAACAAGTTATTTAAGGTTAAGTGTTATAGTGTTATAGCCAGAACAGTGGGAGATTTATTCTGAATTTGATCATGGGTGGACACAATCTAAAAGTTCTTTACCCAGCCACTGGGTGCCCAAGTTTTCAGCTCACAGTACCTCAAATTCAGCAGAATGTTTACTAAAAATTAAGAGTTAAGGATGAAAGTAATGATAACATTTTGTAATGTTAAAGATGGCTCCTGTTTTCCTTGTGTCTCAGGAGTGTGCCCGAGGATATTATAGACTACCATTGACAGCGATCGGAGGATCCAACCCAATGCTGTGGAACTGTGTAGCATGTCAGTGCAACAGCCATAGCGACATCTGTGACTCTAAAACCTCCATCTGCCAGGTACTAAACATTCAAATTATCCTTTTATCAAACTAACAGATTTATTTCCGCCAAGGAGTCATGAATGTATAATGCAGTTGTATGACATTTGTTGTTATTGTTGTGAAAGTTCCTATCTGTGTGTCAGTCTAAGTTGGTAGCACTTTCGCCTCTGAATCAGAATTTTATGGGTGTCAGAGGTTGAAGCTCCTATAATCTAGGCTGACATTACAGTGGAGTGTTGGGACTGTGTTGCATTGTTGGAGGTGTCATCCTTCAGATGAGACATTAAACCAAGGCCCTGTCTGTCTGTTCAGGTGGATGTTAAAGATCCTGTGACACTATTGAAAAGCTGTACGCAGTCACCACACTTTACAGTAAATCCTATGAAGACATTGAGGCATTTTGTCAGTCGACATGATAAACCAATATATCAAATTAATAATAATCCTTGCATTTGATATAGCAGGGATTATTATTATTATTACAGCTTTCTAGGGCAGAGCATTCCACATCCTCACAACCCTCTGTGTGAAGAAATGCTTCCTGACCACAATGTTAGTCTTGGTTGTAAATCACAGGGTCAACATTATAGAAAGATTCTGTGTAGCATTTTTATACTTGCCATAACTTCAGACCCGCTGGTGGAGCAGAGCTGGAGTACTGTAGCTCAGTGGTTAGAGCATGCGCATCGCAAGCAAGAGACCTGTGTTCGATTCCCGGCAGGGCGAAACCTTGGGCACGTTTCCTTACTCCACACACCTGATAATAATCCCTCAAGAAAAAAAAAATAATAATAATTTGGTCACTCAATCC
This sequence comes from Callorhinchus milii, assembly GCF_018977255.1. Classification (NCBI taxonomy): domain Eukaryota; kingdom Metazoa; phylum Chordata; class Chondrichthyes; order Chimaeriformes; family Callorhinchidae; genus Callorhinchus; species Callorhinchus milii. Next base: position 30,566,353 of record NW_024704744.1, on the reverse strand, counting down.
ACGACTGTTTTGGGGACACTGCTGTGTGCAATTGGCTGCCGCGTTTCGCTCACAAAATATACAGTCAATTCACTTTACAGTATATTCTGTGAAGCGCTTTGACACGTCTAGAAAACGTGATAAGACGCTATATCAAATGCTAGGATTATTATTATTATAAGACAGGGGAATCAAGTAGAAATATCCCCACAGTGCTCATCTTTGTAGAGCTGGGACTGATGTTGCATACTCGGCACCAGTCACACGCATCAACTTGAATTACTTTTGCTGCCTCATTATTTGGTCACACGATGCATAATGGGATCTGATGGAATTCTTCTAAAACTTTCCAACCAACTAACAATCATTCTTTCTGTAAAGAGCCATAATACCTTTTGATGCTGTTACTGAAGGGAAACTGACTGTCCCTAAAGTAGATCTCAGCCCTCCTACTGCAGTGTTCATATAAAAGACAATCCTTTTGATTACAAAACTGTCATGCTTTGAAACTCTAGTATAGCTCTGCAGTTGTAACTTTTGAAGTTACTAAACTGGATTTTGAGTATTCGGATTCTGACAGTCTTTCTCTCTATAAACCACTAAATCTTTGGATCAGCAATGCTTCTGACAGTGAAAGTGTTGTATGCAGAGCTAATGAGAAAGAAATTTGGTACTTTAGATGCTGTGAGCAGTTCAGAGTATTTTCCATTTTAACCAGTCAAAAGGAATATCTCTGAATGTTTCCATAACCATTTTCATGTGAACTGTTTGGACATGTGCATTCGAAGCAAAAATATAAATTACTTTTTGAGGTGTTGGCTTTTGGACCAAAAATGATTTGATAACAGCGCTTGAATTGAAATGCTTAGATGTACAACTGCAATTTATAGTGAAATCAGAAATGTTTTATGATACCCTTTTCCCCGCAGAACTGTCAGCACAACACAGCTGGTGATCATTGTGATGTGTGCGCTCGTGGATACTATGGGATTGTCAGAGGATCTCCAAATGACTGTCGACCTTGTGCCTGTCCTCTTCAGATTCCAAACAACAAGTGAGCACCCATCACTCCATTGTTTCAGACGCAAGTACCCACACCTCTCTGCTCTGATGACTTTTTTGCACCAAGATTTCAATCTCTACTTTCCAAACCTGCATCTTTACAAGAGATTGCTTACTAGTTATTATTAAATTAAGTCATAGTGCTGAGTTGCATTTCACCTTAGGTCCCAGAATAGAAATTCCAGTATCTAACTGAGTTTCCTATCCAATTTTTTTCCTTTCTCCCTCCCTATAATTATGGAAAATAATTTATTATAAAATCCTTTTATTTAACATTTTTGAAGAATTTATGTAGAATTATGAAAGTAAATGTATAGGAGCATATATTGATGTTTCAACCAATCTGTCGCTAATATCCAGGTCGTAATTCGTTTTTGAATATTTTTCCCCAAAACTCATTTTACTTCAACTCATGGAGTTTATTTTTATCTTTGAAAGTAGATCAACAGAGACTTCTTGAAAATCATAATATTGAAACCAAAAGGACGTCTTCCTGACGTGAAAGGCACTATACAAATGTCATTTATTGTTGCTGATGAGCTAAGTTGATGGCATTAGCTAGTCGACTACATTGTATTACTTCTGACTGTTGAGGGAATCCACATTTCATTAACTCATTAACTTATTCAGGATCTAGTTTTATATAATTGTCTACTGTTGCTTCAGCAAGGACCAAAAAGACTTTGAGTCCTTTGCAGGTCTGGTACTCCAGTACTATAGTATCATCGCAGAGATCAGTCAGTCTGAGGAGCACCTAACCTGGCAGCAAGTGGGTTTGAGATCAATCTCAAACTGATCAATAGGCATTGTGCCAAGTTAATCACCAGGTTGATCCGTCCACTGTGCGACCTTTCTAAGGAGTAATAAATCTCTTGAGACATTCTGTAGCCAGCCCCAACGCACCACAAGTAGCTTCCGAGACCAGCAATCTGTGTTTCTAAATGTCACTGTTACGTACCCACATATAGTTGAGCACGGTGAGCTGACTAGAATACCATTCATTTCAGATAAACGCACAATACATTCAGGATCCTTTGTTATTACTTGACTGCAGTTGACTACTTGTGTATCTGCTTTAGTTTCAGTCCAACCTGCATTGTGGATGAATTTACTGATTATCGGTGCAATGCATGTCTGGAAGGATATGAGGGACAATACTGTGACAGGTAAATATATTGTCTTCGTCTGTATGTAATATAAGAATCCAAGAATTTTTTTGTTTACAAGGGCACATTATTAATTCTGCTAAATGATTTCACTGGAATTTATATGTTTCTTCAAATGTTTAGCATGCATACATTTTCTGGATGTGCACTCCACCTCACCGAGCCAGTCCAGAACCTTGGCGTCTTGTTTATCCTTCAACTTTCCTTTCTACCCTACGTCTGTGCCATGACCCGCTCTGCCTTCCCCCACCTCCGCAACATAATAATAATAAAAATCCTTGCATTTGATATAGCGCCTTATCACGTCTTCAAGACATCTCAAAGCGCTTCACAGAATATACCGAATTATAATTGACTGTATTTTGTGGGTGAAACATTGCCCAGCTCCGCCACTGCCTCAGGCCGCCAAAACCCTCATCCACGCATTTATTAAATCTAGGCTCGACTACACCAACTTGCTGCTTGTCAGCCTTCCCAACTCTTCCCTCCATAAGCTGCAGATCATCCAGAACTCAGCAGTCATGTCCTCTCCCGCACCAGACTCCATGACCCTATAACCCTCTCCCGGCTCCACTGGCTCCCCACTCCCCCAGAGGATAGCATTCAAAGCCCTCGCCTTCAAGGCCCTTTATGGCCTTGCTTCTTCCTAACACTGTGACCTGCTAACTTCATATCAATTTGTCAGCTCCCTCCGCTCATCAGCAGTCGGGCTCTCAGCTTCTCTGTCCCCATCCTTTGGAACTCCATCCCGCAGTCCCTTTGTCTTGCTCCCTCCTTTGCTTCCTTCAAACCACATCTCAAGACCATCCTCTCCCACCGCACATTCTGCCTCGCTCGTACTCCTAGCTTCCCTGCCCTCCACCCTTTCCTGATCCCAACCCCCAGCTCGGGTCCAAATCCCTGACTGTCCAGCGACTTGGCACGTCATCCCCATGATAAAAGGCGATATACAAATGTAATTTGTTGTTGTTTAAACATTGCTTAATGTTTCTTATACTGATTGTATGTATTTAGCAATATATTTCTTTATTACATAGAATTATATTATTTTCCACATGAGCCTCTGCCCATCCTTATCTCCATTCCCAAACCTCCTTCCCATCCCCTCTATTATCCCTCATGTATTCGTTAAGTTTTCTCTTAAATGCAATGATGATTTCTGCTTCAACCACAATTTGCTTTTTTGTAAAAGTTGGCTCTGTTAATTTTAGGTGTGCACCTGGTTACTATGGTAATCCAACAATTGATGGAAGCTCTTGTGTACAATGTGAGTGCGATCCTCTTGGTTCCTTACCCGTACCATGTGACACAGTCACTGGTCAGTGTAGATGCCTTCCAGGAATGATGGGCCAGACCTGTGATGGATGCATGGATTGGCATGTTCGTGTGGGCACGAAATGTATCTGTACGTATATTAACAACAAACATTTCTCACCAAATTTCAATTTTCCTTTGCTGTATATTTTCTATAACATAACCAAACTCAGTTGCTTGGGCTTTTCAAACAAATAAATATTGGTCCAGGCATCCATTATTAAAGGCAAAAAAATGATAATAATAATGTAATAATGATTATATTATTATATACTCCATAATTATATTATTATTATATATTCCATAATTATATTATTATATTGGTCTAGGCATCTATTAAAGGCAATCTTCCAACAAAATGATGATACAGCTCCTATCACAGTCTGACTTCTCTGTGGTTAGAAGTCCAGCTTTATGCATCAGTTTGCACAGCTACCATTACAGAGGTGGCTTTAGTTCTGCATCTTGATGCTGATGTGAATGCTCAGCCTTGTTCACTCAGCATACTCCAAGACTGAGCACATTTTACGCATTTAATCCCTTATCTTTCTACTGCATACTCATGAATTTTTAGATTCTGAGAGAAATAATACACTGCAACAATTTAGCAAAATGCGGATTCAGTACTTTATGGTTCCAAATTTTGGTGAAATGCGCTGAGGTAAGGGGATTTAAACAACTTTCAATTATGTGCATGAAGTGTGGATTTGACGTGGGCCATGTGTCTGAAATTGTAGCTTAGCATCAGTTACAATGCATTTTGGAATGCCAGTTGCATTTAATGGAGACTCAAGTTTGTATTTTGTATTAACAAGTGAAAATAGTTATTTTTCGAAAAAGTGTCATCATAAATCTTTGCTTTAATAGCAATTTTTTTTCTAAATGATCCATCGGCATTGATTTTCGTTTGATATCAAAGAAAAAAACCTCTATATTTAATAAAAAATTGTTATTATTAAGATAGGGATGCTCATGATCGTAGCTCTTATCGAGATTTATACTGGTTTGAAAGTATTTCTAAGCTCAGAGTGGTGTAACCTTGTAATTTAAATCATATTTCAAAATATTGGTGAATGAGAAAGCATTGGTTTATGTTAATTAGCATGAAGAGAGCACAGAGATAAGAAGAATGCTTTTTGTACTAATGTTTAATGTGTCCTATATTAGCTTGTGATGATGAATGCACCGGACTTCTTCTAAATGACCTGCAACACCTTAATATGATGATTACAAGTTTGAATCTCTCTGGACCTCTACCTCCCCCGTACCATGTGCTCTACAAATATGAAAATGTGACTCAGGAATTAAAGGCAAGTGATTATTGCTGAAACAGAGCAAAGAATAATATAAATATTCATGGAATCAAGTTCCATGACTATATAAGGACTTTGAGATCCAATAATCTCGGCTGGCACTGCAGAAACCCATCACCATGTTTAGGAGTATCCAAACTAAGCTGAGCTTTCCATGCATCCCACCTGCACATGGAAATCTCAGAGATAGATTAGAATAGAATGCAAACACTCTCTCCCTGGAGGGACACATCCTGCTTAGCTAATTCTGGAAAGTAGTAGGCACAGGTTGGCAAGAGACAAGGCTTGGGGATCCCAGAGTATGCATTGGGGTACTGCTGAAGTCTGAACCCAAATAACTTGTCATTGATATTGCTGTCCGGTAACTTTCCTGCTGCTTGTCCAGCTAGTACCTGTTAGGGCTTTGGTTTGCAGGGTTAACGGGAGCTGAATAGGATGATTTCCTGTCCCAGTGAGTAGTTTGGATGAAGGAGGCCCATCGTCCATTTGGTCTCATCCTTCCAGAATACCCAAGATACCATCTTCGCATCACAACATCAAGCTTTTTTTAAATGGGTCCAAAGTGCTAGCCTCAATTACCCTTCCTGACAACCTACTCCAATCATTAATTGCCTGTCTGGTATCTGTCCTTCACACCTCAACCTGTACTGATGCTCACTGTGTGGAACCTCAGTGTCTTGTTTGGCCGCTAACTTTCAAACCCCACATCCTGGTTCTCACTCAGCTTACCCTCACCTTTGTAACTTCACCCTTCTGCACCACCAACTACCCCTTGGGGCTTTCAAGACTCTCATTCAGGCTTAACTATGCCAACATTATGCTTACTGGATTCCCAGGCTCTTTTTAATCCAAGCTGCAGAATATGCAGAACTCTGCAGGCCATGGCCTCTCCTGCTTCGGGCTCCGTGAGCCAATTACCCCCACCCTCGCTTGGCTCACTGGCTCCCCATCCCACAGCAAATCAAATTCAAGATTCTTGATTTTATCTTTAAAACCCTCCATCCTTTCGCTTCACCTTATCCCTACCTCTGCGACCTCCTCCAAACCCTACGGACCCTGCTACTCCCTTCACTCAGCAAGCCTGTTACATGTCCCCCTATCTGCCCCAACAGCGATGGAGAGGTTTTCAGCCATTCTACCCATGCTTCTTTCCCATCTCCACCTTCTTCAGCTCACTCCCCCCTGGCTCGCATGCCAAACTAAAAGTGTAAAGTGCTTTGAGCTGTCCTCCCAACCTGAAAAGTGCTAAATACATAAAAAGTGTACTGCATTATTGTGAAGTACATCCTTCCTAACAAAGATTTGGGCTTTGTTTTACCAAAGAACAAAGATAAAACATAATTCATTACTTTCAATTATTTGTAATAAGTTATGCACTGTATTGATACCACTGAGGCTGAAAAAGTCCTAGCTGGGGAAATGGGAGATAAATTGCACCTCAGGGTATAAAGTGCGCCTCCTGCAGGGAGTCATGCACGTCATGCCAACTGGTGAGATCTGAGCTCTGACCCAAAACCTCATCAGAGGCAAGTTCTTGCTCGGCGAGATTTATTGGCATTCCCTGAAGGAGAAGCGCTTTATATCTCAAGGTACATTTCAGGGTGAGTCTCCACTTACCCTCCTCTCTTCCTGCTGATTTCTTTTTCCATTTCAGCCTGATGGACTGAATAATCTTTTCTCGTTCCTCACTTTGTTTTTTGGACTTGAATCTAAAAGCTACTGACATCAATTGGAATTCTATACTTGTCAGCCTGGCTCAATTAATAGCACTTTTGCCTCTGAGTCAGAAGGTTGTGGGTTCGAGCCCCATGTCGGGAATCTGGACCAGTGGTAGCCAACCTTTTTTGGATGCCTGACCAAATACATTTTTCTTCATTAAATATTTCTTAATTGATACTCAATAGTTACTGGAAATTCAATATCATTTAACACCGCCTTACCTAGACTAATGCGAATGTTCAATGGGACACTTCTTGATGTCCCACAGGCCACATTTGGGCCATGGGTTGGCCACCATTTGTCTAGACTGACATCCCATTGAGGTGCTGGGATACACTGCAGTGTCAGATGTGCCATCCTTTGGATGAGAGGTCCCATCTGCCTGTTTAGGTGGATGTTAAAAATTCCTCTATTTGAAAGACAAGAAAGTTTCTCACGTCCTGCCGAATAATCCCCCAAATAAAATTGCTGTTTCACTTCATGGCTGTTTGTGGGACATTGCTGTGCAACTTGGCTGCTAGGTTCACCTACAAAATATACACTTACCTACCTCATTTTACAATATATCCTGTGAAAGCATCCTCCCAAACGTGAAAGATGCTGTATCAACTATATGGATTTATTATTATTTTATGATAGTTATAATTCACCCTAATCATTTATTTATTCCAAACTGGATTGCTTGGTATTTATCTTTGATTGTGGGATCAAAAATATGCTGTTTGTTAATGCTCATTTGTTAAACATTTCATTGTGTGTTTATAATATAAGTTTACTAGTTTTAACCATTAGATCGACTTGTCACTGAGAAATGTCAAATTAATTTGTTATTCATCACAACTGGTTTTAGACTATGAAAGCTATGGTATATGCAACCATATCTTTCATATCTCAACTGTGTGACTCAGCTGACTCATTAAAAATATATTTTGAAAAACTCCAGCATGAGAAACTATACACTTTTATTGCTGAGTGTGCTGTAAATGCCTCCTGTATTTATTGATTTATTTCTTATCTTTTCAGTACCTAATGTCACCTCAGAGAGCTCCCGAGAGACTTCTGCAGCTGGCAGATAGTAGCCTGAACACCTTGGTCATGGAGATGGATGAGCTATTGAATAGGGTATAGAAACGATACAGTTAATGTCAAAATAGAAGGAATTACTGAAGCTTTGCATTTACTAGGCTCTACATTTGGTACACATTTGAACACTGATGGGGAGTCTATGTATTGTTTATATCTTCTACAAAGGAAGCTACAGGGGGAAAAATGTTGCACTGCTGTATTGAGCAAATAATTTTTTTTAAAAAAATCAAATGTATTTTTCTTTTCTTTTACTGCAAATAAAAATTTACAATAGTTACATACATTAGTCCCTGGAAAATATACAAAAATCTCCTGCAGTCCTGTAATTTTCTAAAACTAAATTTGACCACAAATACATTCACAACTGAATTTCAAAACTAATAAATTAATTGAAACACCTTTTTTTTTGCTACTAAAATTAGGCAACAAAAATTTCTGCAGATGGCGAACAAACTGATAAAGATGCTGAGAGAACTCACAAGCGTGCAAAGGAGATAGAAAAGTCCATCAAAGATACCGTAATGGGTTCCCAAGGTAGGCGGCAATTAATCTAGTTGCTTTCTTTAGCATTGGTTCTGTTTCACTAGAACATTTTGGTTCTGGATTATGCCCTAATCCATGTGTATGACTGCTTAATTCTGATGGTTGTGTAAACCTAGCTCAGTTGGTAGCTCTCTCACCTCTGAATCAAAAGGTTCTGGGTTCAAGCTCTGCAGAGGCAAAGCCTCTTTTGACACTCCAGTGCAGTGCAGATGAGACATTAGACTGAGGTCCTGTCTGCCTGTTCAGGTGGACGTTAAAGATCTCATGGCACTATTTAAAAACAGAAGGAAGTTTCTCCCGTTGTTCTGGTCAGCAATAGCTCAAATAAAATTGGTCATTCACTTCATGTGGGACACTGCTGTGTGCAAATTTGATGCCCCATTCTACAAAATACAGAGTTACTAGACTTCACAGTATATCTTATGAAATTTGGAGACCTGCAACAAGTGCTATATCAAACGCAAGGATTATATATATCCAGCGCTTTGGGACATCCTCCCGACATGAAATAATAATATTATTATTATACGTGTGGGTTTAACTTTGCAAGTAAGCCATTCATTCAGTTTGTGTTTTGTAGGTGTGTTGATATCCTATGGAAATGTGTTCCCCTGAGAACTATTGAAACTCACTTCAATTCAGAGAGCACTATGATTAGAACCTGAAATCATAATTACTTTTTTTACAATTATAGTGAACCAACCAATATCAATAACCTTATAACTTTTCAGTTGAGGATCAGAAATAAGCATAAATATTATTGTTAAAACGAGCCTCAAATTGGGTAAATTGGTATTGCTTTTTTTTCCTCTCACCAGACATAAAATTAAAAGCCAAAAAATTAAATGAAACCCTCGGGATCAAAGATGGAGTTACAGACAAGAATCTACAAGACATGCAGCAGGATATTGAGAAGATGATGGCAGAGTTACAAAAGCGCTCATTTGACAAACATGAGCAAATAGCTGAAAATGAACTTGGGTCTGTGTTTAGACATCTTACTTCTCGGAAAAGTTGACGAAAAATTTCTTGCATATAACCATTTTGTTCAGTTAATGGTTGATTGAAATTTTAGCGCAAAAAAATCGAATGGTTGTAGAAAGGGTCTGCTTCTTCCATTGTGCTAACATGATAACGGTTTGGGATTTCAGGGTTGCTGATGCACTTTTGGCAAAAGTGAAAAAGATGTTTGGGGATCCTCATGAGAGGACTCACGATTTGAAGAATGAAGTCATGAACAAAATAACCAATTACAAAAGCAAATTGGACAATGCCCAAGAGCTGCTGAAAGAAGCGGAAGAAACAATCAGAGAGGCCGATCGCTTATCAACAGTTAACCAAAGAAACTTGACCTCTTTAGAGGTAAACTGTGGCACCACCAATGTCAGTAGTTTTGTGGAGTCCTGTAGCTCAGTGGTTAGAGTGCTAATATCTCAAGCGAGAGACCTGGGATCGATTCCCGGCAGGGCAAAACCTTGGGCAAGTTTCCTTACTCCACACGCCTGATATCCTTAAAAACCCCTCCCTGGACCCTCATACATGCATTCATAACATCCAGGCTTGACTATGCAAACAACCTGCTTGTCAGCCTCCCCAATTCCTCCCTCCATAGGCTTCAGAACTCTACAACCCATGGCCTCTCCCGCACCAGGCTCCGGAATCCTATCATCCCCTCCTCGCCCGACTCCACTGGCATCACACAGAGGATACAGTTCAATATCCTGGTCCTCACCTTCAAAGCCCTCCATGGCCTTGCTCCCCCCTACCTCTGCGGCCTCCTAACTCCCTACCAACCCGCCCTCTCCCTCCATTCAGCAGGCCCCAGCCTGCTTCATGCCCCCGGCCTCGCATGCCCCACACATGGTTGGTGAGCCTTCTGCCATTCTGTCCCCATCCTCTGGAACTCCATCCCGCAGTCCCTCCACCTCGCTCCCTCTCTTGCCTCCTTCAAGACCCATCTCAAGACTCTCCTCTTCGACTGTGCTTTCGATCACCCTCCTTACCTGCCTGCCCTCCATCCTCCCCAATCCCGACCCCCAGCACAGGTCCGAAAAACTGACTGTCCAGCACCGTGGGACGTCCTCCCGATGTGAAAGGAGCTATACAAATGTAATTTTGTTGTTGTTGTATGTTACAACAACATACAAACAATAATTTTGTTGTTGTTAATGTTACCTGTGACCTGTAACATTAACTAGATGTAAAAGACTGTACATTAGCCAGATGTTTTTTACATGAATCTTCTTGTCATCATTTTTGTTGCATTCTGTCATCTATGCTTAATAGCTCATACTTGCATACAGACAGTAATTTTTGTCCTTCGTGTACTTAGTTCTTTTTATAGGAAAGCAGAAACAAAAGGCCATTCAGCCCATCTCGCCTCACCCACCAATTTATTAGAGTGATATCAAACATGTCGCTTTTAATATATCTACACAATATTCTTCCAAATAGACCGTTTAAACTCTTGGCACATCTTTTAATCCCAATGTGCTGCTGTTCTCCATACCACTTAATATCTCTCATACTGCTTAATACCTCTAAATCTTTGATACTTCCACCAAGGCACTTCCAAGTTCTTTTAGCAGAGTATTGGATAGAAAGGTTTAAATAATAATAATAATAATAATAATCCTTGCATTTGATATGGCGCTTTTCACGTCGGAAGGACGTCCCAAAGCGCTTCATAGAACACACTGTAAAGTGAATTGACTGTATATTTGTGGGCGAACGCGGCAGCCAATTGCGCACAGCTTGAACATTAAAACAGCCATTTTTTGGCCCTTTGTACCAGAAAATTGCCCAAAGACATTAATTACATTTTCTTCAGCGAACTTCCTGTACTCAAACCAACTCATGAGACCTTGATTCTGAGAAAAGGAAAACTGTACCCAATTGGTGGTAGTTTAATGAAAACAGTACCCAATTGCGATGTCAGCTGAGACGTGATGACCTGGAACACTGGATTAGTACCCATTTTTGTAACTCTGTTATAAGTTTATGGATCCAAACCACCATGTTATAACTGGGAACTGACTGCATCAATATTTGTGGGTGGTTCAGTGGCCATTTTGTGGCCAGTCACTGATACTGTTGTCAGTTCCTTGGGATGTCCTGCTGACGTGAAAGATGCTATACAAATGTAACTTGGTGCTGTTGTTCCCTAGACGCTGAGTAGCAAATCAATCTTGTGAAGTTGAATTTAGCCACTTTTGATTAGAATACAGCTGCCACCTTTTTGTATTCAATAGGACAGCATTAACATCATTCAGTTCTGTTATTATGGCAGGGAGTGTCATATCTATAATTAAAGCCCTCAAAAACTGCCCTGGTGGTTTGGAGGTAGAACTCAATGTCAGCAGTTAATATGACAGGGAAATAGACCCTTTGGCCCAACTCGCCCGTGGCAGTGTTAAAACTCCACAGAAGTCTGACCCCTCCTATGCCCCTTCTCCGATACCCATCCATTCCCTTCTCCCTCATGTATGTATTAATTGACAATTGATAGGTTACGACACCCAGTGCTCTGTCATCCAGTTGCAGTGTGCTCTGCTCTCATTCCTGAGCTGTGCAATCCATTTTCATTTAAAACACAGCCAAGATTTCTGACCCAATGTTTAGAGCGGTTAAATAATTGTCTCGCCTTTTAACTCTAGAGCAAAGCTTTGAATACAGCCGCATAAATCTCTCTTGGATACCAACGAGAATTGATGTACTGTTGATCTATTACACTGTAGTTGGAACATTATTTATCTGTATGATCATGAATGATCTGAGGAGTTTGGACACTGGAGCTGTCACACTTTTGTGATAGAGAGTAATTTTCTTAAATATAACAGTGCATTTTCACGTGTAAAATGTAATAGAAATCAATGTGGAAAAGTGTGATCTTAATTTAATAGGTGTTTCTCTTTATTGTTCTCTGAATTTAGGCAAGGAAACAAGCTGTAGAAGGTGGTAAAAAGGATACAAAAGATGTGCTGACAGAAGGTCAACATCTTATAGCTGAAGCCAAGCGTCTTTTGGAAGCTGCTACTCTGGGATTAGATGTAATTACATTACTGTTATTTAGGTTTTCGGTATAGTTTTTAAAAATTTATACTGTGGTTGACAAAACAATTGGTGGGAAATTCATCCATGGTGTCTCAACACACCCGGGAAAAAGGATATAAAACACATCTCTTCCAGGGATCCTCATGTACATTACATTGAATCGTTGGACCTCCACTCCAAACCTTGATCACTTTAGAGCAGAGTTCCAATAAACAATGTTTGATTTTACTCTGTTAACCTAGAGAAATATTTTACATGTGTGTTGCATGTGTAAAAAGCAATGGGTGTGTAGCAATGGGAAATGCGGGAAAGAGAGTTGTGCTTAAAATACACTGAATCCTGTTAACTGGGCTTATTGTTTGGGTACATTTCTTATCCTGGGTACATTTTGCTCATGATTTACAGGAATTAAAAGACAAAAACAATTTGGAACCATTGACGAGACAGTTGAAGAACAAAATAAATGAACTCACCATTGACATTCATGTAGAGAACCTCCCAGATCTTGTGCATCGTGCAGAGGATCATGCTGCAGTCCTAAACGACTCGTCTAGCATCCTAGACGGGTAAGTCAGCTGCTCTCATATTTTGCATGTTTATATACCTCTTGATCAATCTGTGCTTCATGAAAAATAGGCTGAGAAGAAGCGACCAGATTATTTTCTAGTAAACTTTCAGAACCTTATATTCTTGAGCACTATAGGTTATTAAAATTGTAATTAAAGCTTATATCAGTCACATTATGGTACACAAAACAACATTTATTGATCTCTGTGAATGTTGGATGGCTGTGCTTTATCCATAAATTACAGTCAATCCACTTTACCTTATAATAATAATAATATAATAATAATAATAAT